>NC_032013.1:22579-28466 GCF_001865875.1 Lupinus angustifolius
GAGGTGTAAATTGTAAAATAGTAAAGTGTTATCAATAAATTTATTTGTTGAAACACCTTTTAATATACAAAAGTGATGAAGCTAACTAACTAACTTTTATTTATTGTTATTTACATTCCGCAATTTATTTATTCTTTAATACCAACCTTCCTTAAGGAAGAAGTTTGGTTTGTTAATAAAAGGAACCCGAAAGGGGGTAAATAAATAAAGGTCACTTAACTTTATTATTCTTTTGTTATTTATTTATTTATTTGTTTCTAACAAGTAACTATTCATCACTTTTTTACATTAGAATACCATTAAATCGGTGTTGGAATTTATTCCACAAAACCGAGATGATATTCAAATGTACTTAATAATTATGTAATAGGGTATTGCTTCACATGATTATTAGAAGTAAGTTGTAACTGAAATATTCTTGAAACCATTATACCGGCGTTGGAATTTATTTCAACAAAGCCGAGATGGCAAACAAAGAAAAAAACCGAGTTCACTTACTTAACCAAATAAAGAAAACACACCGAAGAGAAAACTCGCTTTCAACAATATGTACCACTCTTCCTAGTTATATATTTGAAGTGAAAACTATTATTATATATAAAAATAGATTATTATGTATCCCAAATGCATATATAATATGTACAATTCTGATCAACGGTTCCAAAGTTATGTCAAAAATAGAAAATCAACTATAAAACTAGTCACTACTTGTTTGTATCTCACAACCAGCAGCAAGGTGATTGGCTATGATGCATCCAGTATTCAATATGTGATGAAAGAAGTGTGGAAACAAAGTTTCATGCAAAAATTCCAACCACAACTATATTAACCAACATACACCCGAATCAACCAACATGAAAATAACTAAACAAGACAGCAAACAACAAAACAGTGAATGCTATAGGATTTTGAAACCCAAACATAACGGTTATTCTAAGACACACACTAAACAATACTTAGAACCTTTGACAAGAACCGATAATCCCCGGTAGCGGCGCCAATTTTGATCGAGGCTGTACCCAATACAAATAATATAATAATTAAAACTGCAGTACTAGGAAATGACTCCTAGGTCGTTTCCCAAGGATTATCTTTCAAGAAAAACTTCAAACACCTTATACTCACACACACACAAGGGGGTTTTTGTTGTTTGATGGTATGAACATAAATCAAACTCAAAAATCGTAGTTAAACAATATAATAAAACGGCTAAATCCATTTGGTTCGTTTGTTCACAACTCAATCCTCGGTTTCAAAAGATTATTATCAGATTCCAACCATTAAATTATGAATTTATTGAGTATCAATTAACTAAGAGATAATCAATTCAAAGTTCCAAAACCTAAACCTCTAACTAGGCGAAATCAGTATAAGCCTGAAACGATTAACAAATTCACATGAACTAAGCATTCATGCACTAGAGAGAGTAAATCAACTAAGTGAAGATAAACTCATCCAACCAGTTTCTAAGCAATGGAACTAAGTTACTAAATGACATGCTAAGTTATTGATTGAATTACTGAGTTATTAACTGACTTACTGACTGAGTTACTTACTGGATTACTGACTAACTTACTAAATGACTTACTCAGTTATTGACTAACTTACTAACTGAGTTATTGACTGACTTATTAAGTTACTAACTAACTTACTCACTGACCTATTGACTAATTTACCTCTCCATTGCATTCCTCTCTCTAATTCACCTATTCCAATCGCCAATGTCGCATGTGAATTTTCCATCTTACATTTCTTTGACTGTTTCTACTTCTCTTTGTCACTTTTTTCTTCGTCTTCTCCTTCATGATTTGTGTCGTTTTAGTTCGTCTCCTCTATTTCATCGCTCTCTGCCCTTGCCTTCGGAATTTTTCATCTCCGATCCATAATTAACATCTTCTATTGAAACCATGTTGGCAGAGTTTGGTACAAACGTATAGTGGCTTCTACTTTAGTATGGAAATGTCTGTGGCAGACTCGTGAAGAGGATGATCGGGAACTATGGATTTAGTAGGCATGGTTGAATTGGTAGTGAGTGGGGAAGAGAAAGTGAAACCCTAACCAGGAAATGAATAGAATGCGAATGTGGGAATGGGCAAAAGGGAGTTTTGTGAAATAAAATTGGATGGAGACCAAAATATTGGATCGCATAAGACTTAAGGTCTTTCAAATTTCGTCCCAAATTTATGAGTGGGTCACCAAACTCACTTGTGGTGTTAGTGAAGGGGGGCTAATCATGGATATACATACCTTATTACTCTATAACCTCTAATACAAAACTTATAAATTGAACTTACGAGCTTCAGTAGTTACTAATAATTAAAGGGGGTAATAATAGATTTCTACATTATAACCATAAAATTGGGGACACACTTTCTATGAATAGTATCATTTTCAATAAATAAAATTAAAACCAAATATAATTTGAATCTTCGTCTCTCTAATTTTTATGAAGTGATCAAGATTAATAATATATTATTAATAATAGTAAACAAAGTTGGTTATAGTAAAGTATAGTTAATAATTATTTGATTGTATTATATAAAAAACATTATTTAAAAATGAAATTAACTTTTGTTAAACAAACGATAATAGATTGTCCTCTCGTATAAGCAAATAATTTATCTTTCTCAGCGATTAAAATTATGACATATATCCTATTTTTTTAGTTTTTAAAAATAATTTTATAGAAAAGGATTAAATATGAGTATATACTTTATTCTTCAAACAAAAACGACAATAATTCTATATTATTGTCAAACTATTGTTTGATTTTAATGTCATTTTCAGCGGATAGAAGTTTAAAACTGTCACACATTCAAATAAATTTAATACGCAATCTCAAAACATACTTTCAGCAGTCCTAAATATAATACAATTTTCAATGCAAATGAAAATAAACAAATGACCATTTTAATCTTATCGCTATAATTTTAAATTGAAGTAATGAAGAACACTAACACATTATTAGTAATGTTAAATAAAGCAAGTCCTAATAGAGGAAAGTTAATACTTATTGTGCATATTATTTAAATATCGGTATTTGAAAATAAAATTAGTTTTTTAAATGACCGAAAATTTTATTCTTAAGCTATTTATTTAAATTTAAAATCAAATTCAACCAATAATTTTTTTTGTTGTATTGAAAAATATAATTTTGGAACCACTTAAGGATAGTATCATTTAAGTGATTAAAATTTAAACAAAGTGTATTTTTTATTTTAATTTTTTATATTTTAATCCAAAAAAAAATCAAATGACAAAGGAAAACAAACAAATATAATTTAGAACTCCATCTATATAAATTTACATCAAAGTAGTGATGACCAAAAGTAGGTTATTACTAATAATAAATAAGGTAGATTAAATTTTGTAATTATTTCACGGTCTCATATAAATATTATTATTTGAAAATCAAATTGAGATTTTTAAAAATACTACAACATTTGTAATTCTTTCTCAAATTGTTTTGGAAGTTAATGTCAATTTTAACTAATGGTATTTTGAAATCCTCAAAATGCTAAATAATATTGGGAAAAAGTGGAATCTACAAAAATATCTACTCATACTCATCAAGAGATAAGTTATCTCACGAGTTAGCTAAAATATAACATATGTCTTATTTGTTCTTTCATCAAATATTATATTTTTTTTATTTAATTAGAATGTTGCTTACATATAAATCTATTATAAGTGGACAAAACCTAACTTATCTTCTTATATTATGAGATATTTTATCATCTTTAGAGATCTATTTATATAGAAAAAATTATTATGCACCAGCACATAATAAATTCACTAGCTTCTTGACACACATTCCTAACACGTGAGTATTAGAGATTATCCTCAGGTCGGAGGGACATCCTCTTTGTAGGTTTAGACTTTGGGTTTCACTTGTATTAGCATGATGGATCATTGATTTCTTATCAATAGGGTTGTTGGTGAATTGAATCAACTCAATATTCGTTCGAAACTCGACTCATTTCTATCCCTTGTTATTGAGAATCCTATATTTAGGTTTCCTTTATCTAACATTGGATGTAGTCTAGCCAACTTTAAAAGTCTATCTTAAGGAATTGACTATTAGTATATCATAGCATATAGCTATGAACACCAAATTTTATATGACTCATACTTTTTAACCAATAAAAAATAAACAATAACAATATTAAAATCTATACTATATTTAAAGCCAAAACTTCTTATAAATATCCACATGATGTAATATTTCTTTGTTTACTTTGTCCTCATAATCAACTATTATTCCAATATTTTCCACATAATAAAAGAAATATTAATGGATGTCATAAGATATTACATACACCAAAAATATCAAACTATCATTGCAATTATTATTGTAAGTTTTAATAATGTCACAATGAATTAAATTATTTAAAATAATAAATTAAATTATTTAAAACATGATATCAATGAATTTTTATATATTTGTGTATGACTTTTCATCTGTATATCCATCCATTTGTCAGATATAAGTGACTCCACCGGCTACATTCTAACTGTTGACCTAATATAATCATCTAGACACAGTTTTGTCTGAAAAAATAAAAAATTGTCTGTCTAGTCTTTCAGGCATGTCCTTATGTTTGCCCCTCAATTGTGAAGATTGTCCAAAATATTTCCTTATACACGAGACTGAACACCCATCTTTCTCAATATTGAGTTCAGCACAGTTTGAACTACATATGGGTAGCCTATAAAGTGAGAGACTATTTGAGAGAGGAAATGTTTTTGAGAAGGTGGTCCTATACTATAGTCATTATTTTAGAGGGAGTCTTGTGAAATAAAATTGGATGGAGACCAAAATATTGAATCGCATAAGACTTATGGTCTTTTAAATTTCGTACCAAATTTATGAGTGGGTCACCAAACTCACTTGTGGTGTTAGTGAAGGGGGGCTAATCATGGAGATACCTACCTTATTACTCTATAACCTCATATACAAAACTTATAAATTGAACTTACCAGCTTAAGTAGATACTAATAATTAAAGGGGGGTAATAATAGATTTCTACATTATAACCATAAAATCGGGGACACACTTTCTATGAATAGTATCACTTTCAATAAATAAAATTAAAATCAAATATAATTTGAATCTTCATCTCTATAATTTTATATCAAAGTGATCAAGATTAATAATATATTATTAATAGTAGTAAACAAAGTAGGTTATAGTAAAGTATAGTTAATAATTATTTGATTGTATTATATAAAAAGCATTATTTAAAAATGAAATCAACTTTTGTTAAACAAACGATAATAAACTGTCCTCTCATATAAGCAAATAATTTATCTTTTTCAACCATTAAAGTTATGACATTGTTGAAAGCATTTTCTCGGTGTTTATTTTAGTTGGTAGTTTTCTCCTCTCAACAAATCGTCTTGACAGCAGTGTCAATTTGTTGAAAGATTAATACTCTCATTTTCGTTATGTTCCTTTTGTAAGTAAGATAACTCGGTTGTATTCTTTGTTTGCCATCTCGGCTTTGATGCAATAAATTCCAACGCCGGTATAATTGTTTCAAGAATATTCCAGTTACAACTTACTTTCTTAATAATCATGTGAATAAGTCATTCCTTCTTTGCCCCATCTCGGCTTTGTTAGAATAAATGCTAATGTCGGTATAATGGTATCGAAACAATTACCTATTACATAATTATTAACAAACCAAACTTCTTCCTTAAGGAAGGTTGGTATTAAAGAATAAAATGCGGAAAGTAAATAACAATAAATAAAAGTTAGTAAATTACTTCATCACTTTTGTATATTAAAAGGTGTTTTCAACAAATAAATTTATTGATAACACTTTACTATTTTACAATTTACACCTCTTTCAAGATTCAATTGTAGTATAGTATAGGGTTATGT
>NC_032013.1:28566-29587 GCF_001865875.1 Lupinus angustifolius
CTGCTCTGGTGCGCCGGCCGCTTAGCCCACCTGTTTCCCCGCTAAGCTGCCTGTTTTAGCAGCTTGGCTGACCTGGTTCCCCGCTCAGCTGCATGTTTCAGCCGCTCAGCTGACTGGTTCCACGCTCAGCTGCCTGTTTCAGCAGCTTAGCTGACCAGGCCTGGTGCTTGGTGCTGGCTGACCTGGCCTGGTGTCGGGTGCTTGCCTGACCTGGCCTGGTGCTTAGTGTCTGGCTAACCTGGCCTGGTGCTTGGTGCCTGGCTTACCTGGCCTGGTGCTTGGCTTGGCTAGACAACTTTGTGCTTGATTTCATCATGGTGAAGAAACCTTTTCTCCTTTGGTTTGTTACTTGATTTTTGTTGGTTGCTTGGCACTTTTGGGTTGTTTTCTTCAAGTTAAGGTAAGCATTTGATTTTTTTCAAGTTGTCGTGCCTACCTTAACATAGGTTTCTTCAAGACGAAGTAAGCTACCTTTCTTCAAGGCTAAGTAACAAAATTAAGCATAGAGCATGCCATGCTTTAACTTGATTACTTTTAGCAATTCATTTTGAGCTTTTGTCTTGAATTTTGGCTTGAATTATTATCCATCTTTGAATTTATTCTTTAATATTCAATTTCCTACAAAACTCAAAGAAAACTTGGACAAGAACTAATAAGGAACTAATTTATTTAATCATGCAAAATTTACCTAAAAACTTTATTTAATCATGCAAAATTGACCTAAAAATTTTTAATTTAAGTTGGTTTTCTACAATTTGCATAAGATAAATGCCATAGAATGATGGTGAAAAGTGTATACTTTTGGCACTTAGAAAAACCTATTACCAGCTCAAAAAACTTCAACAATGGCTTCCCAAAGTGGTGGTCATGATTCTCACAGTGGTGACAATGCTACATCGACTCTGCAAGATATCTCCTTTTAAGTTTCATGAGTTGTGTTTACGATTATGTTACTTTGACTCATAATGCTTCAAACTAAGAATTGAACACATCTTTTCAAAAACTCATTTAGCAATTCACT
>NC_032013.1:29687-31422 GCF_001865875.1 Lupinus angustifolius
ATTTCACACACGGTTCAAGAATGGAACCAAATGGGGTAAGTGTTTCACTCAAAACTCAACTTGTTTGGTTTGCAAGAATTTAATTTTGTTTTTCATCTCAACACTTACTTTGATTGCACAATTTTTTCAGGAATCACTAAGGTCTTATTTAGGTTGTAATGAGGCTTGGCTATCAAAGGAAATTGGTTTTTCAAGATATTCAAAGATACTTTCAAAGTTTAAAAGAGAGCATATTATTTTTTTTCATTAAAAACATATACTCCTTTCAACATTTTTTCCATTTTTCCTTCCCTCATTCTTTTTCTTGACCTTTTTGTGTAACTTCTCTTCGATTTTCTCAATCTCTTTTCACTCTTTTTTTATTATTTTGGATCGTTTTCTTTACTTTTTGATTTGTAAAGAGATTGAGAATATTTCCTTGAACACTTTGTTACACTGCCAACCATTCCCCCCAACTTAATTTCTTCCATCAACCTTCCTTTCGAAAAATGCTCTCTTTTTACTTAGAAAAGTATAGGAGATTATTTTTGTTTTTCCGTATTAGGCTGAAGGGTTGATTTTGAAAATAAATTTTATTTTAAGGCTCAAAGGGGTTAACAAAGGATATTCCTATTTTTGGTTGGTCATTTTTGGTCAAGTGGCTCATTCTAATTGAAAGAACTTGCCTTGATCATATTCTATCAAATTATGTGCAACCAGGTAAAGAAAGATTCAAACAAAATCAATTGTGCAAAACCAAAAAGTTTCTCACTAAGCTCACATAATTATTGTGTTTGGCTTACACTCCCTTACAAGGTTGGTTTATGTACAACTCTTTGATTTTTAAACAAATTCACGAGGTCATGATAAATGATTTTCCGAAAAGTTTGCATTTTATCCAAGTTATAACAGTGTGAATTATTCACAAAATTTTCAAATTTTCATCTAATGTTGCTCATCAAAGCTTGTAATTTACAAAGTCATTGATCTTGAAAAATGTTTAAGTCAAGTTTGTGTTTATTTACTTTGTTTAGTTTCAACAATTTCACTTTTTAAATAAATCTTCAAAAAGAAATAAAAAAATAAACACACTAAAAAAATAATTTTAACAAGTAAACACACTAAAAATAAAAATAAACACACTAAAAAATAGAGCAGAAATGGTAGAAAGTTTTAAAATACAGCAAAACTTTCATTCTTTCAAAATGTTATACACACTCCCCCCAACTTAAGTACTTGACTTGTCTCAAGTCAAAAAAATATATTTTTAGGAAGTTTGTATAATATTTTGAAAGAATGAAAAAGAAAATTAAAACTAACCATCATTTTTAGGAGAACACGGAATTTCATTCTCCTTGTTTTCACTATCCTCTCCTAGATAGTGGTGCCATCAACTCCTCATTTTTGTTTGTTTGTTTGGACTTGTTTTCCTGTAAATCATCTTGAACTTGCAATTTTCTTTTGCTTTGAGGTTAGTCTAACAATTCACATGAATTTATAATTTCCTAAGACACTATGTTCATGAATTAAATTTGATTGATAGAATTCCAACCAAACAACATGCTTTTTCATGAAAATTGATGTTTAGAAAAAAAAAATCAATCATATTTCAAATCCAAGTGATAAAATGGAAGTCCAAACAGAATTTATGGAACTTCAAAACACATTTTATCACACCAAACATCCATAAATAAATCCATTCAGAATTTCATGAATTTATTTTGTTAAGTGGTGAACCAAATAACACACTTTTTAG
>NC_032013.1:31522-31993 GCF_001865875.1 Lupinus angustifolius
ACCTTTAAGGATTCAAGTGGCTTCTCTTTTTAAAGAAAAAGTTCAGCCACTAATCCTTGTTTATTTTAATCCCTTTGATGTTGTTCTTTTGAAAAATTTGATGAGGGGTACCTCCACATCTACTAAAAATTTTATAACAACAATAAAAGGTTTCTTAACTAGTGGGTTTTCACTCCACTAATTCAATTTTTTTTTAGTTTTATTTTTATTCAAATGTACAAAACATAAAAATAAAGATGTACATAAGGAAAAATAAATTTATACAAAAGAGAAAGAAAATGGTATGCACAATTATTTGATTAATGACATATAAATATGAAATGTTTTATTATTAAAGCAATTCCCCGGCAGCGGTGCCAATTTGTTGAAAGCGTTTTCTCAGTGTTTATTTTACTTGGGAGTTTTCTCCTCTCAACAAATCGTTTTGACAGCAGTGTCAATTTGTTGAAAGATTAATACTCTCATTTTCGT
>NC_032013.1:32093-32392 GCF_001865875.1 Lupinus angustifolius
GGTTTCAAGAATATTCCAGTTACAACTTACTTTCTTAATAATCATGTGAATAAGTCATTCCTTCTTTGCCCCATCTCGGCTTTGTTAGAATAAATGCTAATGCCGGTATAATGGTATCGAAACAATGACCTATTACATAATTATTAAGTACCTTTGAATACCATCTCGGTTTTGTGGAATAAATTCCAACACCGGTTTAATGGTATTCTAATGTACAAAAGTGATGAATAGTTAGTTATTAGAAACAAATAAATAAATAAAGAACAAAAGAATAATAAAGTTAAGTGACCTTTATTTAT
>NC_032013.1:32492-33559 GCF_001865875.1 Lupinus angustifolius
TGACAAATAAACTAAGTAGTACAACTACTTCTTAATTTATTTGTTAAGTGTTTGAGATAAGTAATTTTATTGACTTGAAATCATTTTTTAGGTGATCAATCTAAAAAGAGCATTAAGTATTTCTCAAACAAATAATATTAACCAAAGCACTAACTTCAATGACTAAAATCCAAACTTTTGTAAATTAAGAAGAAGTAGAAATTACATAACCTTGTTCAAAAGAAAATGTTTAGGAGCATGAGCCATCCATCCAAGGATTGGATGCTTTTGAGTTACAAATGAGAATACAAAATTGATTTTTGCATCTCATTTGCCTTCTCCTTTTCTCCTCTTGAATTCTATGAAAAACTACTCTAAAATTAGCCTAAAAACTATGTAAAATGAAAGGAAAAGAAGAGGAATCAACTAGGAAGAATTTAGAATGAATTTACAATGTTTTTTCAAATGAGAATTTCGTGCCTTTTTATATGCCAAGGTGCTGGATGCTCAGCTGCCATGTTTGGCAGATAAGTTGCTCACCTTTGGCCCCTATGAAGAGCAACTTTGGCCCCTACTTGACCCCTATGGTGGGCTAGGTTACATGCATGTATGTCATCCATGAGGTCATGTTCTTGGCCTTTAAGCAAAGAAAAAGTAAGATGTTCCATGATTTGACCAAAAAAATCACTTTTCTAGTGCGCCAGCTGCTTAGCCCACCTGTTTCCCCGCTAAGCTGCATGTTTTAGCAGCTTGGCTGACCTGGTTCCTCGCTCAACTACATGTTTCAGCCGCTCAGCTGACTGGTTCCACGCTCAGCTGCCTGTTTCAGCAACTTAGCTGACCAGGCCTGGTGCTTGGTGCTGCCTGACCTGGCCTGGTGCTTGGTGCTTGCCTGACCTAGCCTAGTGCTTGGTGCTTGCCTGACCTGGCCTGGTGCTTGATGTCTGGCTGACCTGGCCTGGTGCTTGGTGCTTGGCTTGGCTGGACAGCTTTGTGCTTGATTTCTTCATGGTGAAGAAACCTTTTTTCCTTTGGTTTGTTACTTGATTTTTGTTGGTTGCTTGGCACTTTTGGGCTGTTTTCTTTAA
>NC_032013.1:33659-34238 GCF_001865875.1 Lupinus angustifolius
ACATAGGTTTCTTCAAGATGAAGTAAGCTACCTTTCTTCAAGGCCAAGTAACCAAATTAAGCACATAGCATGCCATGCTTTAACTTGATTACTTTTAGCAATTCATTTTGAGCTTTTGTCTTGAATTTTGGCTTGAATTCTTATCCATCTTTGAATTTATTCTTTAATATTCAATTTCCTACAAAACTCAAAGAAAATTTGGACAAGAATTAATAAAGAATCAATTTATTTAATCATGCAAAATTCATCTCAGAAGTGTTAATTTAAGTTGGTTTTCTACAATTTGCATAAGATAAGTGCCATAGAATGATGGTGAAAGTGTATACTTTTGGCACTTATCAAATTCCCCCCAACTTAAAACTTTGTTTGTCCCCAAACAAAAGGTAAAATAACAAGCACTTGGCTTTGGAAAAATTATGTTTGTACAAGATCAAAACTTATGCATGATTCCTTTTAAGTTCCATGAGATGTGTTTATGATTATGTGACTTTGACTCATAATGCTTCCAACTAAGAATTGAACACATCTTTTCAAAAACTCATTTAGCAATTCACTTATTAAAAATGTTATCAATCAAAG
>NC_032013.1:34338-38193 GCF_001865875.1 Lupinus angustifolius
AAGGTTGGTTTGTGTACAACTCTTTGATTTTTAAACAAATTCACAAGGTCATAATAAATGATTTTCCAAAATGTTTGCATTTTATCCAAGTTATAACATTATGAATTATTCACAAAATTTTCAAATTTTCATCTCATGTTGCTCATCAAATATCATAAAATAAGAATGAGGACGGCAAATAAAAGTTCATGTTGATACGCTAGTATCTATATAGGTAAAATATGATATAATTACCATCATGCACTACAGTAAAACTTCCTGTTAGCCACGGTTTCAACCATGGCTAAAGTGGAAAAAAACTGTAGCTAGATTGAGTGGCAACACTTAATGTTGTTGTGGCAAGGAATGGCGTTGCTAAAAATTAGCCACGGTCATTATGTTATTTCGCTACACTTCTGTGAAATGTGGTAACATTTATTTAGCCACAGTCTGTTTAATTCAGCTACAGTCGAACCGTGGCTAAGTTTCTGATTTTGCCACACCACAACCGTGGCTAAGTTGCTTATTTTTCCACAATACATCCGTGGCTAATTAAATTTATTTAAAGTTACTTTTATACATACTCCTCTCATGATCCCAATGTGTCATTGTCTCACAATATTTATTTTCAATAATATAATGGTAAATTTATAATAAAATTAAATGTTTGCTAGGTAATAATAATAAAATTGAATCTTATACAATTACCAAATGTTTAACATTCAAAAATCCTTATAAAAAACAAAATGCAAAATATTATGATCATACAAGTTCATGAATTCTAAGAAACCATATCTAAGATGGTGGAACATCACGAGCGAAAGTGGTTAACTCACTACCAAATTTTTCGACTAGAAACTTCTCAAGAGTAGCCAAACGATTCTGAGTATGTGCAAGTTGCTCCTTGGTCTCTGCATACCCTGATAGTTTTACTTCCAAAGTTTCTACATATTTCTTCAAGTCTTCAACATGTTGACTAGAGCCACTAGAATTCAAAAAACCAGTAAAATGTCTAGACGTTCCAAAAACACTGGAGGGACAAATACCAGTGCCCAAACCATGCACTCGACCTGAATGTTCAGCTCCATATGCTTTTCCAATTGCATCATTAGGATGAGCAAATACCTTTGAAGAAACACCTGAAGTAGTGACACTTTCTTGATCTTGAGATAAATGCTCTGATATTTTATCCTATTAAATAACAATAAATTAATAATTTATATAGTGGCAAATTGCAAATTGCATGGCAGTAACCTATAATGGAAAATTGCATCAATAGAATCAGAAAGGACAAAATGATATTATGCGTTTGCCTACCTAACTAACTGCATACCATTATCCATTTCACAACTTAGGAAATGGTTCTAAAAATGATACACTTTTTAGGACATATGTAACACATCATGTATGAAAAGACTTTAAATTACTTACAGCTAGAGTTTTTCCTTCTTCGCTTACATAGCTTCCATCCTTCTTCAATAAAGTTGACAAAACAACCTCACCACGACATACAGGTCTTTGCAATTTTAGCTCCTAACACAACCAATGAAACATAAGTTTTTACATTCACAAAACTTCATTCTTTACAATAATACAATTACCTAGGACAACTTACCATTTGACGACCTCTCCTTGCATTGCTCATACTACCACCAGCATGGGAAACTTTAAGATTTTTGCGACTTCTAGTGTTCGCCAAACTTTGTTTCTACAATTGCCAAACATTGTAGTCATTATATTAAAAAAATACAAGTCTTGGAGAAATTAAATACTTCACAACATAATGTTTACCTTCATCTTATCCTCCTTATAATGATGCACAAATGCAGTCCAATCAGCACAATCTATACCTGGAGGAGGATTAGCAAGTATGTCTTCCTTACTTTTATTAGGATAGAAATACTTACACCTTAACCTATATTTATAGGCCCTCCATCTTTCACCTAGAGTACTCATAGCCCATTTGACTCCAGCAACATAATCAAACTCAAAATTTTCCTTCACACATTATTAAATACGCTAGTCAATTTTCAATGACAATAGGAAAAAATTATTAAAATTGCAAATTTTTTAAATAATTACCTCAATATATTTCCATTGTTGGTATCTATTATCCAACATGCATTATGTATTTCTAAAAACAGAGAGAACAAGCAATGAAAATAAAGGCATTCCATTATAACGGAGGATAAATCAAATTGAAGAAAAACCTTAAACTTTTATTTCAACAAAAATTAAACAGCCAATACATCATAGATCTCAGTTTAATTTTCTAAAAAGGATTCAAAAGGTTCTCTCTCACAGCTAGAGAGAACAGAAAAAAACATATCATAAGAAAAGCAAACCAACAATAACATAATATACATAAGTGGGATATACCACCGAAAATTCAACATAACTATTATTCAGCTCCACCAACAATTTGGGATTTGATTGATCTCAATGGGAAGATATCTTAAGGTTGAGGGATTTGTTCAATCTAACTTTATATCATTTAGCAATTTGAGATTCTAGGTACATTATTAAATCAAGGGTAGACATAACTTCATTTGGCCATTTCAGGGGATCCTTACATACCTTATATTTTAGGGTATACTTTTAATTATATTCAGTTGTAACATAATAGTATCTGATTTTTTTTCAACTTTTAATTCACAAATGCAAATGCAGGAGCAAAAGAAACGTATTCTCATGGTTTGCTAGCAACAATTGATGTAACAAAATTGGTTGAAGCTCATGTGAGTGTAGTGTTGTGCCTACATGCATCATGATGTCATGTATAATAGAAAAAAGCAATGTGATCATGTTAATGATTAACTTAACAACAACTTAAATATTACCTTAATTTTTTCAGCTCAGCATCAAGAGTTGCTTTCAAGTTATTTTCCCAAGTAGCCACAAAAAGAACTACTTTTGAGCTCTGTTAACATATTACAATAGTTTTAAAAAATATGCAGAATATAAAGACATGCAAAATATTTCTTCATTATCATATTGGCCTACCATAAATCACAATATCTTAAACAGTGACCTCTAACTCTTGGCATTCATTTAGTTTAATACCAACATAGAATATAAAAATGCATAATATTGTTGTAAGAACATATATTTTCTTACATACATAAGTAAATATATATCACAACTATATTTAGTTTAATACTAACACATGATCTATCATCTAATTTTATTTCCATATATAATGGTAAAAATGTATCACTATCTTTGCCCAAAATTATCTTAGTTTTGAATCAAATCCTTTATCCTTCATATATTCAAAGTCAGAATCAGTTATCTAGGAGACAAGACAGAGCAATTAAAAAACCATGTCTATAAAGGGATTATCTAAAAAATTTAACATCGGCTGAAAACAAATTTGAATCTTCAAACACTTTAAAAGCACGTGCCATTAGGCTTATCAACACCACCAGCAGGTTCTTGGTGAAATGTTATATACTCCTCATGTTAAAATTACCACTCAAATTGTTTGGCTATCTCCTTATTACAACAATACTATGTGAACACTAGTAAAAAATGTAACTACATTTGAAAATAAACTTCTAAATTTCAGGGAAAAAATGTAAAGTAACACAAAACCAAATCACTCACAGTGGCGACAGATTTGTTGTTTGGATTCTCCTTTTTTAACTTTTCTCTGAACTCAGCCTTGCATCAACAACAACTTACAAAGTAAAAATCAGAAATCAATAATCATCGCAATAAGAAGAAAATGATTCAATAATTTGAAGAGAACTAAACTGTACATGAAAAAAGAAGAAAGTGATTGGAGGCCTCTTAGGCTTGTTTGGTTCTATTAAACTGACATTCACTGAAAATTAGGGATTATAATTTCTCATATTTCTATATCTGATAATATTA
>NC_032013.1:38293-44977 GCF_001865875.1 Lupinus angustifolius
TCATGGTGTGGTGTGATTGTGTGAAAGTGGTAAAGTGAAGAAGTGATTTTTGGAAAAGAGAATAGAGTGATGAACGTGAAAGTGATGAATGTTAAAGTGTGATAGTGAAAGATGAACATGAATATTATTTACCATGGGCTACACAATATTAATTTTGGGCCTTATTTTTTTGAATTGGCCATGATGTTAGTAAGTGTGGCAAACAGTATGTCCCCAAATGTCTTTTGTTTTGTAGTGATGGAGTAACTTCCACTTTTTTGTTTTGTCCTTAACAATTTATAATTTCTATAAAAAGAAGTCATATAATCCTAGATAATCACCACCAACAAAAAATATAAATAAATTAGACCAAATAAAAAAAATATAATATGAGGTAATTAATGTAATTTCCAACTCATCACTCACATATTATATATCAAAATAATAACTAATGCAAATTATAAATTATTCTTCAAATTAACACCAAATTGGTCTAGTGGCGTAAGACTTTACTAGATCCACATGAGGACAAAAAGATTAAGGGTTCCATTCCCGAGAGCGACACTTGTTGGAATTAGTACTATAATAATATGTATGTAGTATAATGAAGAAAAGGATATTGATTGGGCACTTGATATGTTTTAGTCGAGTTAGGATCCTCTATAATATTGAGGAGGTAAGTGCATAAAAAACAACTACAAAATAGAATAATGTGACACTTTTATCCTTTAGATATAATAGTATGACACTTTTACTTTTCAATACAAATACAAAAACTACAATTTACCTCTTCAATAATATTAGAGGTGATTCTTTTTTGTTTAATCTTATCCCATTCTCACTAATCTTGTATATATATAAGAAGAAATATATCTCTAATTAATATCATTCCAATAGTCATTGTATTTATCAATTACCATTCTCATCCATCATATCATGGCTGCTTCAATGAACAAAATTGTGTTATCATCATTTACATTAGTAACAATATTTGTTATATTGCAAATGATGAATAGTGTGGAGTCATTCAGATTTATTCCAAGAGTAGTTGTTGGAATAGCAAACAAACTTCCAAATTTGCAATTAAGCTTTCATTGCAAGGACAAACATCATGATAACGGGTATCATACTTTGGCTCATGGTGAAAATTACTGGTTCGGGTTTATAATTTCTCCCAATTTTATTAATCGTATGCAAAATAATGAATAGATATCGACCTCACCCAAAGGATATGGAATCATCACCATGTTTTTATGGTTAAAACATAGAAAAATATCTATTATTCCCAACTTGGATAATATGGCTATTAAATAGAGATTCTGAATTTGGGAGTTCATTATGGATCGAGGAAAGTATTAGCATTTCATCTGCCTGTATTAAAACAATACCCTCACTAGTAACATGGACTTTTTATACCCTCAAGATTATTTGTTAAATATTCAATTACTTAAGGAAACTATTTTATTCTTTATTTTTGTGTCTCATAAGAGTTTATCTTATTCCTACGTATCTCTATGTGCAATAGGGAAATCAAAACTATGTAGTTCTGGTTATGAAAATGGATTTCATTTGTTCGATTGAGTTTTGTTGATTTGGAAAATTTTGGTTCGATTGAGTTGATTTTTATTGATTTTAAAATATTTATAATATACGTTTGTTTTAATTCAATGGAACTAATAGCTTATAGACGGTGTTGGTCATAGAGTTTCTTCCCATTTTCAAAAAAATTATAGATGACTCGAACCATGACTTTACTATAAAAATTACATATTTAATCGTGTGATATGATAATTTTTAATTATTTTTAATATGTAACTAATAGCATAGAGACGGTGTTCATCATGTACTTTCTTTCCATTTCCAAAGAAGTTAGAGACAAATCAAACCATGACTATACTATAAAAATACCATAAAATTTATTTAGATGATAAAATAGTTTTTATTATAATCCTTATATGTAATTAACAACATTGAGATGGTGTTGGTCATAGATATTCTTCCTATTTTCAGAGAAGTTAGAAACGAGCCGAACCATGACCGTATTATAAAAATTCCTTAATTAATTAAGTGATAATATATATTTGAATTATTTTTAATACGGAATTAATTGCATAGAGATGGTTTTAGTCGTATACATTCTCTCATTTTCAGATAAATTAGAGACAACTCAAACCATAACCTGAATATAAAAATTACATATTTAATCATGTGGTATGATATTTTTTTAATTATTCTTAATATGGAAATAATAGTAAAGACAACGACTTCCCATTTTCAGAGAAGTTAAAGACGACTGGAACCATGACCGACTATAAAAATCTCAATGTCGCGCCTAGTCTTTCGGCTGCACGACTTTTTTAGAGTCACCACTACATTTTATAGTTAAAAATATAGAAAAATCTTTTAAGCCCAATTACCTTGGGCTTTTGGATTTTTGATATCTAGGTTTGGAAGTCGGTTACAAGGTAGGGAATGTATGAGCATCCTACCCGACCGCCTTAGGCTGTACCCTTCACTAAAATATATGACTTTATTATTATTATTATTTATTATAAAATTATCTAGTTAATTAATTAATTAGTAAAAGGAACAAATTTATTTATTTTTATTATTGTGCCTGACAAGATTAACATTGGTCCTACGTATCCCAATTTAGATAGAGAATCAATGCTTACATAGTTCTATTATAGAAAAATGTTTGTTGGTTGAGTTTTTTAATTAAGGAAAGAAGCGGCATAGTGCGACCTTCTGAAGGATGAGTTGAGGGAAAGAAGCCCCTAGAGCGATCTTCCCTCCATCCTTTATGTGGTTGGCAATTTTTACTTTTACATTTTATTAATTTTATAGGCTGTATTTCTAACCTGTTAACATGCATTGAATGGACGTCTGAGATGTAGGAGATCAAACCGTACAGTCCAAAATTCTTCATATTCTTCCATGTAGGCATGTGATGTTACAGAGCGTAGGAGAGATACTCCAAATCATGATGACTCCTAGGGTGGTAATGATTCTAATATAACGCTCATACTAGGTGTTATGTTTTTTCTCGCTCTTTTGTGTAAGGATTTGTGGGTATTGGGAATTATCTTGGAGGTTGTTTTCTGATATGTTTTTTGTGATGGGAAATGGTTGGATGTTGTGAATTTTTTGTTTGAGAGAATAAAACTCTCAGTTTTTTTGCTATTTTTCAAGGGTCTTTTTTAGAGAGGTTCCCCCTTTGAGAGATGTTTATTTTGAGGGAATGATGGCTCCTTTTGAGAGAAGTCTTTTGTTAGAGAGAGTTTTTCTTGAGAAAGCCCTCCTTCGTGTGGAATTCCTATCCTCTTTGGTGAATAAGACACTTTATTTATAGACTATGACTTATCACATGTGCTTAATGAGGAGAATATTTGTCATTAATTAGGAGGTTAAGGGAAATAAATCAGATTTACAACATAATCCAATTGATTTGAAATTTGCTTGATTTGATTTGCTTATTCTCATATTGCAACCTTAATTTACTTGATTCTAAATCTCTAAATGTTTAATTATTCATCGAATCAAATATTTAAAGAGTAATTATTATAATCAAAATTATTTGTGCAACACAATGAGATGGATATAAAATTTTCCAATCTTAATTTGATTTGCATATTTCCTAATTGCGATCTTTAACTTATTTGATTGACTTACAACTTTGATTTATTTGATTCCAAATCTCTAAACATTTAATTTTCTAATCAAATTGATTTGTGCAACACAATTAGATTGATATGAACTTTCTAATTTGATTTGATTTGCATATTTCCATATTGCAATCTTGATTTGATTTTTGAATCCTAAAGGATTTATTTATTATCAATGTGATTAATGCAACTTAATCAAATGGATATGATGTGATTCAAATTACATATTTTCATCTTTAATTTATCCGATAATTCAATCGAATCTTTAACTCATTCACTTTTTATTTTTAATTATTATTATTATTATTTTTGTTATTTTTAGATTGACTTTGAAAATTTAATTTTTTGAGAATTCAGTTACTTTGAATTTGAATTTTGGTTAACCTAATCACTTAGATTTAGGAACCTTATCATAACTGGTTTGACATTTATATTGCTTTGTTATTTTGGTTAACCTAATCACTTAGATTTAGGAACCTTATCCTAACCTAATCGCTTAGTAAGCCAATCAATAAGTTAGCAATTCATTCACTAACTTAGTAAGTGAGTCAGTAAATTAGTTAGTAAGTCAATCAGTAAGTCAGTAACTCAGTCAGTAAGTCAATTAGTAAGTCATTAACACAGTCAGTAAGTCATTTAGTATGTTAGTAATTCAGTTAGTAAGTCAATAATTGAGTCAGTAAGTCGGTCAAAACGTCATAAGTTAGTCAGACAGTAAGTTAGTAACTATGTGCGTAAGTTAGCTCAGTAAGTTAATATGTAAGTTAGTCAGCAACTCAATAAGTTAGTCTGTCAATCATTAAGTTAGTAACTCAATGATTAAATCAGTTAGTAAGTCAGTAGCTCAATCAATAAGTCAGTTAGTAAATTAGTCACTAACTTAATAAGTCAATCAGTAAATGTTAAAATAAGAATTTGGTTTTCAAGTAGTATTACTTATATAATACCATGAAATAATTATTAACTCTACTATGTTACAAATTATTTACTATTACCAATAACATATTACTATTCTTAAATATAAAATTATAGAGACGGAGATTCAAATTATCTCTGATTTACTTTTCTTTTTTCATTTTAAAATTTAATTTTTCGAAATCAAAATAGTAATATCTTAAATAAAAATATGATCAATGTCAATTTTAAACGTTAGAAATGACATTATACTTAAAAAACATAAAAAATATCTTTTAAGACTATAGAAGAATTTATTTCAATTTTATTTTGCATTTTGACAGTTTCAAATTTCAATATCTTCAAATTAATTTTAAGATCCAAAAAATAGTTTGAGAAATATTAAAAAATTCATCCATCTTAAGAACTCAATTTAATTTCGAATTGCCACTACTTATTTAATAATATGACATAATTATTAACTACATTATACTATATCTCACTTTGTTTACTAATATAAAAAACATATTTTTATTTTTTATTGGGAAACTTAATTTTTTGGAATGAGAATAGTAATAACTTTAAAACTAAAGTTGTTATCAATTTTCCTCATCGAAAATGTTATTGTAATTTGCAAGTGTCAAAACTATATTTTGATACTCTAAATAATATTTTTTTTCAGTTTATTTAGTATGTTTGACACTTTCAAAATTTAATCGATTTAAAATGACTTTATGGTCCAAAAAATGTTATTGAAACTGACTAACTTATTAAATGACTTAATGACTAGGTTACTGAGTGACTTACTAACTTACTTATTGTTTTACTGACTGACTTATTGACTTAGTGACTGACTTAATGTCTAACTTTGTGATTGACTTACTAGCTGATTTATTGACTTATTGACTTACTGGTACACTTACTTACAGACTTACTCACTTATTGACTTACTCAATAACTCAGTAAGTTTGTCATTAACTCAGTAAGTCAGTCACTCAATCACTAAGTTAATAAGTCAATCAGTAAGTCAGTGAGTAACTCAGTCACTAAGTTAGTTTGTAAGTCAGTAAGTCAGTCTGTAACTTAGTAACTCAGTAAGTCAATCTATAACTTAGTAACTCAGTAAGTCAGTCTGTAACTTAGTAACTCAGTAAGTCAGTGACTAACTCAGTAAGTTAGTCAATAACTCAATAAGTTAGTCAGTAAGTCAGTTACTAACTATGTAAGTCAGTCAATGACTCAGTTAGTCAGTAACTTAGTCAGTAAGTCAGTTAGTCTGTCATTAACTTAGTAAGTCAGTCAGTAACATAGTAAGTCATTCAGTAAATCAATAAGTCATTTAGTAAGTGAGTAAGTCAGTTAGTAACTTAATAACTCAGTAAATCAGTTAGTAAGTCAGTCAGTAAGTTACTTAGTAACTTAGTAAGTCATTCAGAAACTCAGTAAGTCAATAAGAAACTCAGTAAATCAATTAGTAACTCGGTAAGACAATGAGTAACTCAATCAGTAACTCAGTAAGACAATCAGTAACTCAAAAGTCAGTTAGTAAGTCAATCAGTGACTCAGTAAGTCACTCAGCAACTCAGTTAGTAAGTCATTGAGTAACTTAGTAAGTCAATCTCTAACTCAATAAATCAATCAGTAACTTAGTAAGTCAGTCTGCAATCATTCTCTAAGTCATTATGTATCTCTAAGCCATTAAGTCACTCAGTAAGTCAGTCAACCAACAACCTTGAAAGTGTGCATGTCAAGAGGAACACTTTGGAAAACTCTCCTTGAATGTCATGGTTTTGATGAGGACAACTTGTGCCTAAAAGAGCTTGAAGATCACCAACAAATCAACGTGCTTAAGTCTTTTTTTTTGGTACTAGGCTTAGACTAGATTCTAGTTTAAGTTGAGTCGAAGGCTTAGGGCACCTAATACATGTCTCATATGCATATATCTTTTAAATCATTTCATCCATGAGATATGTCATTCATAATATGTTCATGCATTACATAAATACATGTATATGTGCATTCTAGGCATAAAACTAAGTGTTAAACATGTATCATCTAAGTGCATAACGTATTTGATGCTTTGTATTTAAAAATACACATTTTAATTACTGTTAATCGATTAACCAATCATTTAATCGATTAACCC
>NC_032013.1:45077-64287 GCF_001865875.1 Lupinus angustifolius
AAATTTGCGTTGCAGGATTTGTTTTCTCTCTCTCTCTTTACTGTTTTCAATCGATTAATTTGTATATTGGATTCAATTGATACATTCTGTTCATTTGCTGTACTGGATGCTATTCTGATATACAAATCTGTAAGCTCTGTATTCGTTCTATTATCGGTTAATTGTTATGCATTTAATCGCTTCTGTAATTGCTTACTGTTTCTGTTTAATCGAATAATATTGTTGTGTTAATCGATTATCCTATTTCTGTTAATCGATTAAAATTGTTTCTGTTAATTGATTAAAACTGTTCTTTTTGTTAATCGATTAAGATTGTTCAAATAATTGATTATCTTCCTTCATTAATCGATTAAATAGGGTTGATTCAGCATTAAGTGTTGATTTTCGAAAAGCGATAGTTCTAACCGCGACACCTATTCAACCCCCCCCTCCTTCTAGGTGTATTGTAACCACTGATACCTAACAAACCTAATAAGTTAGTCATTAAGTTAGTCAGTAACTTAGTAAGTCACATAGTAACCCAATAAGTTAGTTTGTAAGTCATTAAGGCAGTCTGTAAGTCAGTAAGTCAGTAAGTCAGTAACAAAGTACGTTAGTCACTAAGTCTGTTACTAACTTAGTAAGTCACTCAGTATCACAGTAACTCAGTCACTAACTCAATAAGTTTATTAGTAAATAATGGTGTAATAATAATTACTATTTCACAATTTACAATTATCAAATCACATATTTTTATCATAATAGTAATTAATGCAAAATAGATTTTATTATTTAAAATATTTCAAAAATAAAGAAATTTAGAATTATATTATGTTGAAAGAATGAAATTTTAAAATTGAAAAGTATATAAAAAGGTGGAATTTCAGAAAGCATGGACATTATGAAAATTTTGTTTTTACCTATAAAATAATAAATACACATATTATGGTACCACCTTTTACATAAATTGATTTTGGTTCGTTATATATGAACCGTTCTAAATTTATAAATAAATTGATTGAATTTTTTTAATTATAATACTAGATGCTCTATCTAATAATAAAGAAATATTTTAATAATATTAGTATTTCAATGAATGAGACTTCCATAATTTAATTAAATATAAAAATAATATATGACAAATAAAGGAATAAATACATAAAAAGTTTATTTGAGTATTTAAAATTTTATAATGTATGTAAGAAAAGAAAAATGCTAAATCATAAGGTAATTTTAATGTTTAATTTTTTGTTCTTATCATTTATTATTTTAACATTTTATTTGCGAAAACATAAAAGATTTATGTTTAATGGTTATTTACAGCGATAAAGAAATAATTAAATGATATCAATATTTGATATGTTTATTATAAAATATTGTAATATTAATACATTAAGTTCAAAATTAATACTTCAAGAGAGAGTGAGACGCTTAAATTTAAGATAATAATGTGAATATGATAAAAAAAACGCATAATTGAAAATTATATATATTTAATTATTTGATTTTATAATACTAAAATATGTTTGCAAGAAAAGAAAATGCTAAAATATCATTGTTCTAAGTAAGGAAGTGAGTAGGTGCAAAAATCGAAAGGTGAACTCTATAATTGTAATAAAACTCGTGGAGTGTTAATATAATTTACTCATATGTTAATATTGAAAAAGAAAAAGTGTAACACAAGCGCATGCATTTTAGAGACATTTTAGTTACATCAAATGAATTGAATTTCAAAAAATTCAATTGAGTGTTATATATATCATTAATATATATAAATGTAAAATATGATGTAATTACATATACTCTTTAATTTATTTAGAGCTTCTGTTCTCTTTCTTATTTTTGGTGGGTTTTACTCTTTATTTTTCTATGAATGACACTTGTCTATTTGATTTTACAGTAAAAAACAAATATCTTTGCTTTAGAAAATTCAAAATTTTGAAGTTGTGTCAAACAATAATCAAGTTAAAGATTATTTTTTTATTCCTTTAGCGAAAGTAATTTTTTTATAAGAATTTCTACCATATAAAGATTGTACAACTCACATAATAAGAATATGAAGTCATACACATGGAAATGTCTATTAACATACTACTGTATATAAATAAAGTATATTAAAAAAGTAATAAATGAGGTTTTAATAAATACATTTATTTCTATTTATTAATTTAAATGAATATATTTATTACTATTTAAAAAACATTAAATATAAAGAGTGACATTAAATGATGCTTTTCATAAAAGATATCAAAACATTAAATGATGTTTTTTATTTTCATTATTATTATTAGCATATTGACAACCTACTTTCTTATTGTTTGTACTGTGTACTCTACATGTTATAAATGTTAAATATAATAAATTGTGTTAGATATTATAATTTGCAATAGAATATATTTAATTGGAATAATTGTTTAATCTTAAATAAAGGATACATATAAAATTGTGTTCAAGAGGAACAGAGTATTACACTCCAATTCTTATTGGGACTCGTTTTCATCCGAGTTATAATCTAAAGTTTGGTAAGTAAAAAATAAGACAATATGTTTTAATTTAAAAAATGACATGTTTTTAGTTCAAGCTCAATTTGATGGCACTATCACCTCCAAATAATGTTATTATATTTTGTATGCATAAAAAAAATTGATCATAATTATAATCATGATTTTATTCTTATTATGTCATAATCTCATTTCACATATAGATGAGCATTAAATATTACCACAATCTAACATAATGAAATTTGTTAAAGTAAATATGAAATGTCTACATTAAATCTCAATTGAATTACAAAAAATTAGTATGTTAAGACAAAGAAGGAAAAAATAATATTTTCTAAAACTAATTATAAGAAATTTCTTGATACATACCTTATGACGGAAAAACTTTGTACTAGAAAAAAAATAGTGAATAAATAACGACTCTTATACAGAGTATAAAACACGACATGATGAATCTGTGACTCTCAAGAGACGTGTGACTATTAAAAACTGTTGAGTTGTTCCTTACAATCATTGGTTATTGTTCCTTATCTTATGAATGAATTCTTATTTTATATATTTCAATATTATATATTTGTTATAACCAAACGTATTCCTTACCATATGGGTAAGAAACTAATTGTTTTGAGGTGTATGATTCTTCTTCATAACAAGTATCGTTAAGAGAAATAGAACTTTTGACATATTATTTTATACACAAATTCTATATTATTTGATAAATTCAATATAATATATAATATACTATATAAAGTCAAACCATAAAATAACAACAATCATGTAGTAATTTCTACTCTCATATTTTGCCCATAATATTTTTCTTTCTGCAATAAAATCATATAATCATACATAACAATTATTAATATATCTCACTTTAAATTGGACATTATAATAAATTCGAAAAATTATAACATAAAGTAAATCAAGTAAAAAAAACATTCTAATTTTCTAAAATAAAATATATACAAATAGAATACTTAATAAAAATACTTAATATCATAAAATAAGAATGAGGACGGCAAATAAAAGTTTATGTTGATACGCTAGTATCTATAAAGGTAAAATATGATATAATTATCATCATGGAGTAACATCCACTTTTTTGTTTTGTCCTTAACAATTTTTAATTTCTATAAAAAGAAGTCATATAATCCTAGATAATCACCACAAACAAAAAAATATAAATAAAGTGCACCAAATAAAAAAAATTAATATAAGGTAATTAATGTAATTTACAACTTATCACTCACATATTATATATCAAAATAATAATTAATGCAAATTATAAATTATTCTTCAAATTAACACCAAATTGGTCTAGTAGCATAAGACTTTACTAGATCCACATGAGGACAAAAAGATTAAGGGTTCCATTCCCGAGAGCGACACTTGTTGGAATTAGTACTATAATAATATGTATGTAGTATAATGAAGAAAAGGATATTGATTGGGCACTTGATATGTTTTAGTCGAGTTAGGATCCTCTATAATATTGAAGAGGTAAGTTCATAAAAAACAACTAAAAAATAGAATAATGTGACACTTTTATCCTTTAGATATAATAGTATGACACTTTTACTTTTCAATACAAATACAAAAACTACAATTTACCTCTTCAATAATATTAGAGGTGATTCTTTTTTGTTTAATCTTATCCCATTCTCACTAATCTTGTATATATATAAGAAGAAATATATCTCTAATTAATATCATTCCAATAGTCATTGTATTTATCAATTACCATTCTCATCCATCATATCATGGCTGCTTCAATGAACAAAATTGTGTTATCATCATTTACATTAGTAACAATATTTGTTATATTGCAAATGATGAATAGTGTGGAGTCATTCAGTTTTATTCCAAGAGTAGTTGTTGGAATAGCAAACAAACTTCCAAATTTGCAATTGAGCTTTCATTGCAAGGACAAACATCGTGATAACGGGTTTCATACTTTGGCTCCTGATCAAAATTACAGGTTCGGGTTTATAATTTCTCCCAATTTTATTAATCGTACGCAATGGTTTTGCCTCTTTAGTTGGGATGGAGAAAGTCACAACTTTGATATTTATGTTCAAATTAGAGATAATTGCTCTTATTGTCAATGGTTAATTCTGAAGTCAGGGGCATGTAAGTATTATTCCAACCATCTTGATTGCTTTCCATGGAATACCACAGGACAACATGAACTTCAAGAGAGGAAGATGTTTCTTATTTCTAACCCTTCTACACAACAAGAACCAGCTCTTGCTCTTGAACCACTTAATTCATACGGAAGGGATTAATAATAATAATAATAATATATTATGTAAGTTAGCTTGTTTGATTTAGTAATGCTTCAATTAAATAATATTTGAGCTTTCTTACTAGTCTGCCATTTTTATAATTTATATTTGTAACTCATATGTCATGAATTAAGGCAAATGAAAATAAAGTAGTGTATCAACATGATCACTTACTTTCCATAAGTTTTGAACTTGATAAATCTAAATAAAAAATTAGAGATAAGGACAGCTTGATCACTACACTCAAATCCTTCTTTGGTGGCTTGATTTCCGTCCTACTCGATTAATTAAGATTATATACTCTCTTCTTTGGTCTCATGCTTATAACATTTTATTGATGCCTTTTATCCTTCTTACTACCTCTATCCCTCTTTTTAATTACACAAAGAAATGGTAGACACGTAGCAAGAACTAATATCTGAATGACTTCACTGAATTTTGGTGTTAGGTGCTATAAAATTTTAAAAAAATAGCCCGATGTGTAAATAATAGTGAAGAAATAAAATAAAATAGGTCCTACAAAAGATTAACTTAGGTCTTTATTAAAAGACTCATAGAAGACACATCCTTATAGAAAATAGCTTGTTTGAAATGATGGCCCTTCATGTCAACTTCTTAATATTTTTATCTTCTTGTTATTATAATTTATATATATCATTTTAATTGTCAATTTAAAATAATGTATGCATACATTACATTAACTTGGAGCACATATGCTATCTTACAGCTTTGTATCACTTATTTGCCAGAAAATATGATTGACCATAAAAATATTTAATAATTACAACTTTAATTTAAATGAAAAAATTCAACCAATCAGAATTGATGGCACATGGAGTGGTACAAAAAGTGGGATAACAGATATGGTGCCACATAAACTACCCCTTCATATTTTAAACCTATACAAATTATCCCTAATTATATACATACATTGCACTGACTATCACTGTAGGAGAGATAAATGTAATTTCTTAAACAAAAAAAATGGTGACGAGTATAATTAAGTTAAACAAAATATGATAATTATGAAGATAAGTCCAAATAATATAAGAGTCAATATCTATTCATTATTTTGGTTAGTTACACTATAGTATATGAGTGATTTAAACACCTTAAATTATTGATGTAGTTTTGTAACAAACCAAAAATAATGAATAGACATTGAATCTTATACTATTAAGATTTATCTATACAATATATCATATTCTATTTGACTTAATTACAATCGTCACCATTTTTTGCCTAAGAAGTTACATGTATCTCTCTTACAGAGTAAAGAGTTTAATGTGTGTATATAATTAGGGTGGTTTGTGTAGAATTAAAAAATGGATCAATAATTTGTGTGATTTAACTAAAACTCAGGGGGTATTAGTATAATTTACTCTATATTTTATAACATAATATACAATGCATAATCAAAGAAAAATACCATACATCAGATCTGAACTCGACTTTGGACTTCATTATCCATGGAATGAAAGAGTTTTATAGGAAGAGGTTCTACTACTCTTTGTGTATATTTACTCAAGAAAAAATTGTGAGCAAAAAGCAGAAGGTGGTGGCTTTGTCTATTAAAAATCGAGATATCTTCTTAGTCGGAAAGCTCAACCTAGATGATTGTTTACTGTATTACTTTTTAAGTTATGTTTTAGTTCCCAATTTTTTCAATTATTCTCAAATCAATGATATAGAACTACAACTTATGTCCCTTAAGAACAACAATCATGTTAATTGGGCATTAATAGTTATGCAGCAAATGCACTATCTTAGAGATAAAAATGAACACTACCATATTTGAGAATTTCAGTATCTTTACTGTTGGAGAATTCAAGATGGAGTTAGATGCTCGAGATAGAAAAATCAATATGGATGCTATCCATAAGATGGGCTTCTTTCAAGACTCAACTGATTTGTATTTCAAGCATCGAAATGATCATTTTGCTGATACTTCTGATAATCCTCCTACTTCTCAACTTAAACTTCAACCATGTCAACCTCAATTTGATCTCTTCTCACCCTCTAGCGAGACTACCAATCACATGATTATGGATGAGTTTGTGAATCTTTGAGGCTACATCACCACAAGGATGGATCCGTTGATGTTCAAAACCAACAAGTTCAGGCCAAACTCAAGTGACTATCTAATCAATTTGACTATATGGACATCGACGATGATGATGTGAATGAGAATTCCTAGAATTAGGGTTGTGTGTCTATTTGGTTATAACTTTGTTGTCTTTATAGTCAATATCATTTTGACTTATTTGATTGTACGCCTTATAAATGTATGAACATATTTGTGGTTTATATCACTTGTTTAGCACATGTACATATTGTTCATAAGTTCTGACCTTGGCATAAGAAAATATATCTTGTATCCCTACTATATGTCTCTATATTTTGCCTATGGAAAACTTGAGTTTTCCTTCTTTTTAATGAAGTCAAAAGTGTGAGAAAAGTTGGAGTTGTGCATTCTTAATTAATATTTCAGGGAAATAACTCTAAAACAAAGGGGATGCATACAAGATAGGGGAAGCATACACAAACTAAAGGCTTACACATCAAGATACATGTATGCAAATCAAGAAAACTCAATGTCAATAAGATATTGTTTTGTCATCATAAAAAGGGGGAGGTTGTGTAGAAGATTTCGCTCTTTGCCTTGGCTAGGTTTTGATGAAGATACCAACATCATGAAAAGACGAAAAATGATTGAAGACCTTAAAGACTTAGAAGCATGCTCAACAAATGACCAAGACATTTCGCTTTCTAAGATATGTACTTCTGTCCTAAAGTCTTTTTACTTTAAGTAATTATCAAATTCTCATAGGAAAAGTTTTTTAAATATCAACTTGGTTTGAAAGTAATTTCAAAAGGATGAACTTAATTTTTGAAAGAGTTGAGTAACAAGTTACTCAAACTAAATAATGGGTTACTATGATAGAGTAACCGATTACCCAAAAAAGTAACAAGTTACCAAGAAAAAATAACTTAGAGTAACCGACTAATCGATTACCATCAGGTTGTTTCATATAAACCTCTTCCTTTAAATCACCATGAAGAAAACTGGTTTTTACATTCATTTGCTCAACCTCCAAATCAAGAGTAGCATCCAAACTCATTACAATTCTAATGGATGACATCTTCACCAAAGGAGAAAAATCTTACTAAAATCAACACATTTTCTCTGTCTGAAACCTTTAACCACCAATCTAGCTTTATACCTTGGAGATGTAGAATTACTTTCTTGCTTCACCCTATAAATCCACCTGTTTTCTAAAACCATTTTCCATTTTGGTAATTTAACCAAACCAAAAGTATGATTATCATGCAAGGACTTCATTTCCTCTACCATTGCATCCAACCACTTCTTCTTTTCTTCATTCTCCATGGCCTCATGATAATATTCAGGTTCTCGTCCATCTGTCACATCAACAAACTCATCAAAAGGATACCTGGTAGATGGTTTCCTCTTCTTATTAGATATCTAAAGTTCAACTTGAGGTGGTTCAAGAGCATCACCAAGATTCTCATCTTGTGACATCTCATGTTCATCTTCACCAATATCAATGGGAACATCTAACTCATATTCAAGCTATTGATCACCAACATAACCATGTTGCTCACCATTTTGAATGTTATTCTCAAAAGTATCCAAATCATGTATAAGCATCCAAAATGGATCAACAATATCAGACAATCTACTATCTTCCTTGGGTGTAGTCTTTTTCATCTTATCAATGTCTTCAATGGTTTACTTACTTACTATCAGATTTGTTGACTTACTGACTTACTTATTGAATTATTATTTTACTGTATTACCAAGTTACTAACTTATTGACTAATTTGCTTATTTACTTACTTACTGATTTATTGAGTTATTAACTTACTGACTTAATTACCAACTTATTAAGTTACTGACTTACTCAATTACTAAGTTACTGACTTACTGAGTTACTAACTTACTGACTTACTGAGTCGCTAACTTCTGGACTTACTAACTTATTGACGTGTTGGCTTACTTACTGACTTAATGACATACTCACTAATTGATTTCCTTACTTATTGAGTTACTGAGTTACTGACTTAATGACTTACTTAGTGACATACTGACTTTATAACTTACTGAGTTACTAAGTTACTGACTTACTAACATATTGACTTACTAAATTATAGAGTTATTGACTTATGGACTTGCATACTGACTTACTCCATTATTGAACTATAGAGTTACTAGCTTACAGAGTTATTGACTTACTGAGCTATTGACGTACCAACTTACTGACATACTGACTTACTAACTTAGTGACTAACTTACTCACTTACTGACTGAATTACTAACTTAATGACTTACAGACTTACTGACTAACTGACTTATTTATTGCCTTACAGATTTACTAACTTAATGACTTACTTATTGACTTATTGAGTTAATGGTATAGTGACTTACTTACTGAGTTACTGACTTATTGAGTTATGGAGTTACTAACATACTAAGTTATTGAGTCACAGACTTAATGACTTACTGACTAACAGATTTACTACTTACTTAATGACTTACTGACTTTCTAACTTATTGACTTAATGACTTCTTATTTACTGACTTGCCTACTAACTTATCGACTTAGTTATTGACTTACTAACTTACTGATTGACTTAGACTAACTTATATACTAACTTATTGACTTACTAACTAATTGGTTTATTGACTAACTTAGTATCTTACTTACATACTTATTGACTTACTTAGTTAGTTACCGAGTAATTGAGTTATTGACTTACTTACTAACTAACTAGGTAAATTTATTACTAACTAACTAACTTACTAACTGACTGATTTATTAGGTATGTTAGCTTGTTGGAAACCTATTCAAGGGCCTTGGCATTCATATTCGAAATATATCAATCACTGAACATTTACTACAACTTTCTATACACTTGAGAATTTCTTTATTGCTTAGAGTGTTTGACATACAATGCTTGAAAGTTTAAGCATTGAAAATTCACAACAATCCTTAGCCTTAGACACAAGTTTTTCATTTACAATTTTTTGTAAATTCACCAAAGAGTGTGGTGGAGGGAAAGAGTTTAGATTTAGAATTGATGTACTTCTGAATTGGTGAGTTTGGTGAGTGTAATATGAGAATTGTCTTAGATTAGATTTATAAAAATTGAAATTCATAATATAGTGAAATCTCATGTGGTTTGCAATGGATAGAAGGTGGAACATGATATATCGGTGTTCTTTATTTCCCTACTCCTTTACATTTCTGCCCTTGATTTTTTAACACTCAGTGCATGTTTGGTTCAGCTTATATTTTGTAGCTTATGCTTATTTTTTGAAAAATAAGCTGAAAATATAAACAAGGTATGTTTGGCAACCAAATGAAATAAGCAAAAAGTATAAGCTCCAAAATCATGGGCTGGTTTATTTTTTTGTTAGCTTTATTTTTTTCCAATTTTTGCACTTCCCATTTTACCTCCATCATAACTTTATCTCTCATCCTTTTTACTCTTCCACCAAACACCATAACCCTTCACAACATCACCCCAAGCCCCATAATTCTCCTTTTCCTCCATCTTTTTATCACCACCAAACTCTATTACTCCTCATATCTCTCCCTTTCCACATCCTCCCAATGGTTTGATAATCAATTTTCTTTAATAGTTTCATTTTAATTACTACTATTTTTAATCCAACTAATATTATTGAGTTCTAATTTCACTTCATATTTTTTAAGAGTTTGTCAAGCAAATATTATTTGGTAGATGCTGGTTATTCAACACCCCCTAGATACTTGGGGTCATATAAATGTGAGCGATATCATCTTCATGAATTCATGCGAGCTACTGGATTTAATAGTCAGATTGAAGTCTTCAACTATCATCACTATAGCTTAATGAACACCATAGAAATAACATTCGGTGTTTGGAAGAATAGATTTGTAATTTTGTGTCGCATGCCCAAATTTAAATATTCTACCAACTAGTTATTTCTACAATGACAATACATAATTTTATTAGGCAAAATAACTTCTTAGATCCTGAGTTTAACATTGCGGATTATCATGATGGTGATAATCCAAATGTTGATGATGATGCTACGAATGAAGATGATGGTGATCTTATTGAACACATAGATAATATATCTTCTGAGCACATGTGTCTTGTTCTAGATTTAATTAGGGATGACATCATAAAAACTTTTGTATGAAATCTTGATATTTGTATATTATTTATTTTGTTAATTGTATAATTCAAGTTTAACAACTTATATTTATTAATGTATTAGGTTGTTTTTTAATATTGATATTGGTTTTTATATTGTAATTTATTTTAATATGTATTTTTAGCCTTTGTTATGCAATATTTAAAATTAAAAAATATATATCATGGTAAATATTAAAAAATGTATATTTAAATAGTGTAAAAAACAAACAAAATAAACATAACATAAAGAAATAACCTCATACAATTTTCTGTAATTTACTATGTAAAAAATAAGATTTCTACCTTACCCAAACAAAACATAATAATTTATATTCAGTTTTTAGCTAAGGTACCCAAACATAAACAAATTATAATCTTATAATCTCACAGTTTATAAGCTGGAACTACTTAATTTATACCAAACACATGCTTATTTTTTGAAAAATCGGCTAAAAATATAAGATTTTGCTTAATATTTGAAAAAATCAGCCAAAAGTGTAATATATGTATGTTTTTGACAACCAACTTAAATTATAAACTCAGTTTTTGTTTTGAAAAATAAGTCAAAACTATAAGCTACAAAATCATGGGTTGGTTTATTTTTTGTTAGCTTATTTTTTTCCAGTTTTTCCATTTTCCATTTTACTCATCATAACTTTATTTCTCCTCCTTTTTACTCTTCCACCAAACACCATAATTTTATCACATCATCACCACCAAACACCATAACTCTTCACATCATCACCACCAAACATCATAACTTTATCTCTCTCCTCTTTTATAATTAATAATATTTGTAATCCTACTAATATTATTGAGTTCTAATTTCTCTTCGCAATTTTAATTATTTGCCAGCTAATATTTTTGTAGATGTTGGTTATCTAACAACCCTAGATATTTGGGGTCGTATAAACATGAGCGATATCATCTTCCTGAATTCAAGCGAGCTACTGAATTTACAAGTCATAATGAAGTCTTCAACTCTCATCACTCTAGCTTAAGGAACCCCATACCAAGAACATTCGGTGCTTGGAAGGATAGATTTATAATATTTCATTGTATGCCCAAATTTAAATATTCTACTCAGTTTTAACTAGTTATTACTACAATAGCGGTACATAATTTTATTGGACAAAATAGTATCTCAGATCTTGAGTTTAATATTATTGATGATCGTGATAGTGATAAATCAAATATTGATGATGATGCTACTAATTATGATGATTTTGCAGAACACATGTATAATATATCTTCTAAAAACATGTTCGAGATTCAATTAGAGATGAGATTATTAAAAAATTGTATAAAACCTAACATTTCGATATTATATATTTTGTAAATTATGTAATTCACGTTTCGCAAACTCTATTTCTTTGTATGTTACGATTTTTTTAATATTGATATTTGTTTTTATATTGTATTTTATTTTAATATATTTTATAGCGTTTTTATGCAATATTAATTTTTTTAGTAAAAATATATGACTGTAAATATTAAAAAAATGTAAAAGCAATCAAAATAATCATAACATAAGCAAATAACTTCGTACAATTTTCTATAATTTACTATGTAAAAGACAACCTACAATAAAATCCATGTTGAGCTCCTCCCAAAGTGCATTAGGAATAGGTAGCGGTTGTAGCAACCATGCAGGAGAAGACGCCAAATATTTGCTCACTTGGCACACATGGTAGGCTGCTACAAACTTTGTTATTGTCCCCTTCATGCCAAACTAGAAAAGCGACTGTGCCATCCTCCTATAAGTTCTATAGATCCCTGAGTGCCCTCATATTGGGGAAGTGTGGAATTCCTACAATAGTTTGGGAATCCAAACCGAATCTGCTACTAAAATTAACCTTCCTTTGTAATACAGTCGATCATGTTCCATAGTGTACCAGGGATGAGAATTCGGGTTAGCCTTTAGGTCATTCCAGATTTTGGCCAAAACTGAATCTTTTTTACTTCCTCATCAATTTCTACACTGTCTGGCCAGAAAGATCTAGTTATTCGGTGCAATTCCTTGTCTTCATCCCTTCTAGAGAGCGTCTGCAACTCTATTTGATGCTTCTACGTTATACACAATCTCGAATTCATATCCCAACAATTTAGCCAACCAATTTTGTTGATTCTGGGTTGTTATTCTCTGCTCTAACAAGTATCTCAGGCTCTTTTGATCCATGAACATTGTGAATTTATGACCTAAGAAATAAGGCCTCCAACATTGGATTGTTAGGACCAAAGCCATCAACTCTTTCTCTTATATGGATTTGGAGAGTGTTGATTCTGCCAACACTTTGTTGAAAAAAGCAATTGGCTTTTTATCTTGAATTAACACAATCCTAACACCTTTCCCCGAAGCGTCATACTCGATGGAGAAAGGTTTTGAGAAATCTAGCATGGATAGTACTGGTGTTGTGGTAATTACTTGCTGCAGTTGTGTGAATGTGTTTGTACTTTCGTCAGTCCACTTGAAGTTTCCCTTTGAGAATTGTAGATTAGAAATCTAACACCACAAATTCTCTCACAAAGATGAACAATTACTGAATTACCTCTTTATTGAAATAAGACTTCAAGATACAAAAGAACCAAGGTAACAAGTTACCCCCAAAAGGAACACTCTCTTTTTCACACTAGATCAACCTAGTAAAATGAATATAAAAAAAAGACCCCTTTCTCCCTTCATAGAGGGGTTCCTTATAAAGGCAAAACAGACACATGGCTCCTATCAAGACAGAATATAACTAACTTGTCTAGCAACTACACATATTCCATTAGTTACCCTACTTCTCTCCTATTTGCTTGGCCCTCTTCCTTCTTCGATAGTAAACCTGTAGAGGCTTCTCCCTACTAGGCTGCAGCCCAAAATCATCATACCCAACACTTTCAGATGAGTATATCACTAATAAGATGTCATGATGTTCATGGTCTATATCCTATCACCACTAGTTATAAAGCCAACTATCCATCTACTTTTGTGTTCTCTTAGCAAAAATAAGTTCATTTATTGTGAATATTTATCTTTCCCTAATTTTTGTGAGTCTTGTGTTTTTGGAAAATATGTTAAATTGTCATTTTATGCTTTATTATCTAATACTTTAATGCCATTTGACATTATTCATAGTGATTTATTGACTTTCCTTATTTTAAGTACTGCAAAGCATAAACAAAATATTTTCTTCTTGGATGATGACTCAAATTTTTTGTGGACTTACCCATTAGCAAAAAATCTGAAGTACACTTTATTTTTTTCATCTCTTAATGTCCTCATTAAAATAAACTTTGCCTAACAAATTAATGTTTTCAATGTGACAACGAGAAACAATGAGCATTTCAAAAAAATTGTGACAAAAATGGTCTTATTTTTCGGTTCACATGCCCACACCTAGGGGTGTCAATATGGGCATTGCCCACGGGCCAGCCCGCATTGCCCGCAAAAAAATGTGGGCAGGGCATGGTATGTTTGCTTGTTAGCCCATATTGCCCGGCCCGTTTGCCCGCTTTATTAGCGGACATTTTAACCGGGCTCTGCGGGCTGCCCGCGGGCATTACATTCTACACTTTAAAATTTTAATTTTCGCCCAATAGGTAGTGGCCCAAACTCTTTTAATTATTGCATATTTGTTAGAGAGAATTATTATCTAATATGGTTAGAGAGACATGTATTGAATTATTATTATAGAGACTTTTAATTATTATGTAATGTGGTTATGTAAAATCTATTGATTTACTGCCTAATGTACTGCATAGGAAATTTGAATTGACATTTGATAACTTAGCATTCACCAATGTAGCTTTTTTAATGTAAACAGGAAAATGCCCGCGGGCCGCTCGTTAGCCCGTTAGCCCGTTTTAAAACGGGCTGAGCATGACTTTTTGTTCGTTAACCAATTGCGGGCATGCCCGACCCGCTTAAATTATTGCGGGCATTTGCGGGCGCGGGCTAAACAGGTCGGGCGGCCCGTTTTGACACCCCTACCCACACCCCTCTTCCCAAAATGGAATAGCAGAAAGAAAAATATACATCATGAACAACATAATTCACACACTTCTTGCTCATGCTTTTGTGTCCTCATCCTTTTGGGATCAAGCACTTGCATTGACAACATATCTTTTAAATATTCTCCCATCACAATCTCTCAAACACAAATTCTCCACTCAAATTTTATATCATCGAGATCTTACTTATAAATACCCCAAGTGTTTAGTTATTTATGTTGTCTTCTTTATCCTTATACTACCATCACCAAATTACAACCTTGTCCTACCCTATTTGTGTTTTTGGGCTACCCATCTAATCATAGAGGATATAAATATTATGATATTTCGAACAAAAAGATAATAATTTTGAGGCATGTCGTCTTTGATGAAACACAATTTCCTTTTGCTAAACTACACACTTTGTATGTGATTTTCTTAATGATGAATTAAATCATTTCTTATTGTACCAATGGAAAAGTCAACTTTTGCAGAACTCCTACAACTACCTCACCCAAAAGCCCACGACCCAACTCAATTCTCGTAGCAATAGATTCACTTACTCACCTAAATAGTAGCTTCACTACCACCACATCAACACCGTAACCCACACCAGAAATAGACAAGCCACACCACAACCCAACAGGACCATGGTAACTCGAAACATGCATGGTATTTTTAAACCAAAACATAATTGAGCTTGTCTATTTCCGCCAATGGCCATTCCATTTATCTGATTCATAAAAACCCAAGACTAGCCTTGTTTGAGCCAAATTGAAAAATACACTATGTAAGAGGAATATGATGCTCTTATTAAAAATAAGACGTGAGATTTAGTACACTGACCTTGTGATATTAATATTATTTGTTCTATGTAGATTTTTCGTTATAAGAAGAAGTCTAACTATTATTTTGAGCGTTATAAGGTTCGTCTTGTTGGTGATGGCATGTATCAAAGACCTGAAGTTGATTATGATGAAACCAACAACTTTTTGAACTTTTTTCAATATTGCTCTATCCAAATCATGGCCCATTCATCAATTGGATTTCTAGAATGCTTTTTTGCATGGTCAACTCCGTGAGACTGTTTATATACATTAGCCTATGGGTTTCCGAGATCCCGTTCATCTAGACTATGTGTATCTTCTAAAAAAATCTCTTGATGGTCTCAAACAGACGGTTCGTGTATGGTATCAACAATTTGTTAACCATGTCTCCACCATAAGCTTTCATCAGAGCAAATATGATCATTCCTTATTTATCTACCGTAAGGGTAATGACATGTCATACATTATCTTATATATGGATGATATCATCCTCATCACATCATCTATGATCATCGTAAGCCCATCATGTTACTACTTGCTTTAAAATTTGCTATGAAGGATTTGGATCCTCTTAGATATTTTTGGGCATTGTAGTAACCAGACATGCTGGTGGCCTCTTTCTTTGTCAAATAAAATATGTTGAGGAAATCATTGATCGAAGTGGCATGAGATCTTTCGAGCCTACAATGACACATGTAGACACCAAAGAAAAACTAGGTGTATCCTCATGTTCACCATATGAGGACCCGACTCATTGGAGTCTAGTAGGCGCTTTGCAATATCTTACATTTACAAGACCAAATATCTCATATGGTGTACAACATGTATGCCTACATATGCATGATCCAAAAATAAAGCACATGAATGCTCTCAAATGCTTTTTGCTTTACATGCTAGCCACACTGTGTTTTGGCTTACATTTTGTGCACATCCTCAATTTATGGTCTTACTTCATATATTGATGTTGATTGGGGTGCATGTCTTGAAACTAGATGCTCTATATCTCGTTACTATGTTTTTATCAGTGATAATCTGATCCCATGGTCCTCAAAACAACAACCCATTATGTCTCGATATAGTACCAAAGCTGAGTATGGATGGGTTGCCAACGTTGTCTCTAAGTCATGTTGGATTCATAATTTTCTTCTGGAACTTCATTTTCCGATTCACAAAGCTAAATACTTTATATGATATCATATGTGCAAAAAGAATCCTTCATAAATGTTTTTCAAAAAATGTGACTTAACAAAAAATCAGTTCAAGAAGACCTAGAGTTTTTTCCTAAATAGGATCGAGTAATTCTAACATAGACATGATATTTAACTATACAACAAGTAAGTTCTTATTGTCTATTCTAAGTCTAGATGACAAACTAAGAGAGATGAATTAATTTTATGGTTTTTTCACTTTAATGCAAAATTTTGCAGGTTTATAAAATTATAAGAGTCACAGATGTAATAGAAGACTAAGCGTGTGTTTGGTATGGATTATGTTTTTTGTTTCATTTTATAATCTATGAGACTATAAACTGTGAGATTATAATCTATGCTGAAAATTGAATATAAACTAATCTGTTTTGATGCGGTGTTAGTTGTGGTGGATAGGCTAAGCAAATATGGTCATTTTATCCTAATCAAACACCTCTATTCCGCTACATCCATTGCAAAAGTGTTTGTTAAGGAAGTCATTCGGCTTCATAGAGTCCTCATTTCTATTGTTAGTGATAAAGATCCTACTTTCATGAGTAATTTTTGGTAAGAGCTTTTCAGGTTATAGGGTACTACATTAAACATGAGTATGGCCTATCACCTGGAATCGGATGGGCAGACCAAGGTTCTCAATAGAACTTTGGAGACTTATTTAAGGTGATTCTGTTCAGAACAGCCCAAAGCTTGGGCAGAATGCATTCCTTGGGTGGAGTATTGGTACAACACTACATTCCAAAGTGCAGCTCACTACACTCCCTTTAAGGTAGTCTATGAAAGGCCTCCTCCTTCCCTATCTAGATTTGTACCGGGAAAAGTTTTGGTTGAAGCAGTGGCCCAAGATTTAATGAATAGAGATGAAGCTTTGAAGCAACTCAAGTTTCTTTTGCAGAGGATGTAGAACCAAATGACACATTATGCAAACTTGCACAGAAAGACATCTTCAATTCAGATTGGGGATTGGGTCTATCTTAAGATCGGGTCGCATAGACAAAATTCTTTACCTACCAAGCTGCATCATAAGCTATATGCGAGATACTATGGACCCTACTTGGTTTTAAAATAAGTTGGAGTTGTAGGCTTTAAATTATAGCTTCCAGAACAGTCACATATTCACCAGTTTTTCATGTCTCTCAATTGAAAAAGGCAATAGAATACCATCAAGTAGAGCCAGATCTGCTAACAGAATTTCAAGGCACTGCAGAAATCTATCAACCCTCTAAGATTTTGGATTCGCGTACAAGTAATCGAGCAAGTTCCGAGATTTCACAAGTGTTGGTACAATGGCAAGGGAAGCCTCTAGAAGAAGCCACTTGGGAAGATGCCTCTTCCATCAACAATCAATTTCCAGACTTCAACCTTGTAAGATGAGAGATTACCTTACAATGTCGTCATATGGGATGTTGCTCTGTTATCCATATACCACTCTCGTTAGGAACATTGACCAATATTGTATGCATTGCAGCTTCGATATTTGTTGGGGCAAGAGACGTAGAACTAACGATGGGGGCCTGAGGGTATTGGCCCAAAATTCCTTGTTGTTTCACTAGACCATTCAAACTAGGGGTGGCAAAATTATCCATAATCCAAAATCCATCCAAATCCATTCGTTAGAACTAATGGATTTAAATGGATATAATCCAATGGATGATGTTGATAATGGATGGATTCAAATCCATCAATTATATCCAATGGATATCCATGGTTATATCCATTTGGATAGATAACCAATCCATCCAAAAAAATAAAAATAAAAACAATTTTTTTTCCAATTAATTCAACATTAATATAAAAAATATCTCACCTTTCTAAGCATAATCTCACACACATTATAAAAGTTGAAAATTGCAATTGTGATTTTAAAAAGTGCTTATCAAAAAATTAAAAACGATTACGGCCTTAGTGCTTTACCCCAACATCTTAATGCAAAGTACAAATATATCATTTTGGTTATTGACTAATGTGATAATATAATAACAAAATTAAATATTTCAGGATGATGAACTGTTATATACAACTTATGGAAGTCCCAATTATTAGGAGTGTAAGCGATTCTGGTTTAAACCGTAAAACTGATGAAACCGAACCGAGCCGTAAAATACAGTTCGGTTAAGTTTTTTTTATTTTGAACCACTTAAGTTCAGTTTGGTTCTCGGTTTTGTAAATTTTGGAACCGTTAGAACCGAACCGAACCGCATATTAAAAAATAATTTTGTTTTATATGTGGATGA
>NC_032013.1:64387-549630 GCF_001865875.1 Lupinus angustifolius
TTCAACTATTTCTTAAATGATTTTCTTTAAATAAGTTGAAAAACTGCGGAACCGAACCACTAATGAACAGTTCAATTCCTAAATAAAATTTGCGGTTAATCGAATCGAACCATATCTTTGTGTTCAGTTCGGTCACTAAATTGTGTCAAAAACTGAACCGGACTTTTACACCCCTACCAATTATGTTGCACCGGAGATTTTTGCTACTAAGAGTGCTTATAAAAAAAATCACATATTTTTTAAAATTGATATTTAAAAATGCTTTATTAAATAATATTATTTAAAAGAATTTTTTTCTTTAAATTGCTTTGTTCAAATTAAAAAAAAAGTGGGTTGGATATCATCCATCCAATCCATTAAAATGGATACATGGATAGAATGGATGGATTGAAATCCATTGGATATGGATGGATTGGATAATTTAAAAATGTGATGTAATGAATTTATTTGGATTGGTGGATAGTTTTCTATCCATCCATTGGGATCCAAATCCAAACTCATCCAATTGCCACCCCTAATTCAAACGAGACCATTGAGGTGAAGGATATGGACAGGGAGGAAGTTTCCACAGCTCCCGCATCCATCCCCATCATGGAAATGAGTACTAGTGCCAAGGGGTCGCGTTTGGCTGGTGGAAAACTCTTTGCATTTTTCCAGACCTTACTTGGGAGCTCGCTGAAGATCATTTAGGGATTTATCTAACGCACCAAATGTTGGCCAGGAACTACAAAATCTTCATATTGATTCATCTAGACTTGTTCTTTCAATTCCACACTTCCCCAATAGGAGGGCACTCGGGGATCTATAGAACTTATAGGAGGATGGCACAATCGCTTTTCTAGATTGGCATGAAGGGGACAATAACAAAGTTTTTAGCAGCCTACCATGTGTGCCAAGTGAACAAATATTTGGCCTCTTCTCCTACATGGTTGCTACAACCACTACCTATACCTAATGCCATTTGGGAGGAGCTCAACATGGATTTTATTGTAGGTCTTCCCAAATCCAAAGGTTTTGATGTGGTGTTAGTTTTGGTGGATAGGCTAAGCAAATATGTTCATTTTATCCTAATCAAACACCTCTATTCCGCTAGATCCATTGTGAAAGTGTTTGTTAAGGAAGTCATTCGGCTTCATGGAGTCCTCATTTCTATTGTCAGTGATAGAGATCCTACTTTCATGAATAATTTCTGGTAGGAGCTTTTCAGGTTATAGGGCACTACATTAAAAATGAGCATGGCATATCACCTGGAATCGGATGGGCAGACCAAGGTTCTCAATAGAACTTCGTAGACTTATTTAAGGTGATTCTGTTCAGAACAACCCAAAGCTTGGGCAGAATGCATTCCTTGGGTGGAGTATTGGTACAACACTACATTCCAAAGTGCAGCTCACTACACTCCCTTTAAGGTAGTATAGGAAAGGCCTTTCCCTTCCCTATCTAGATTTGTACCGGGAAAAGTTTTGGTTGAAGCGGTGGCCCAAGATTTAATTAATAGAGATGAAGCTTTGAAGCAACTCAAGTTTCTTTTGCAGAGGATGTAGAACCAAATGACACATTATGCAAACTTGCACAGAAAGACATCTTCAATTCAGATTGGGGATTGGGTCTATCTTAAGATCGGGTCGCATAGACAAAATTCTTTACCTACCAAGCTGCATCATAAGCTATATGCGAGATACTATGGACCCTACTTGGTTTTAAAATAAGTTGGAATTGTAGGCTTTAAATTATAGCTTCCAGAACAGTCACATATTCACTAGTTTTTCATGTCTCTCACTTGAAAAAGGCAATAGCATACCATCAAGTAGAGCCAGATCTGCTAACAGAATTTCAAGGCACTGCAGAAATCTATCAACCCTCTAAGATTTTGGATTCGCGTACAAGTAATCGAGCGAGTTCCGAGATTTCACAAGTGTTGGTGCAATGGCAAGGGAAGCCTCAGGAAGAAGCCACTTGGGAAGATACCTCTTCCATCAACAATCAATTTCCAAACCTTGTAAGATGAGAGATTACCTTACAATGTTTGTTGGGGCAAGAGGCGTAGAACTAACGACAGAGGCATGAGGGTATTGGCCCAAAATTCCTTGTTGTTTCAATGGACCATTCAAACGAGACCATTGAGGTGAAGGATATGGACAAGGAGGAAGTTTCCACAGCTCCGACATCCATCCCCATCATGGAAATGAGTAAAGACCTTACTTGGGAGCTCGTTGAAGATCATTTAGGGATTTATCTAACTAACGCACCAAATGTTGGCCAGGAACTACAAAATCTTCAGGATGATTCATCTAGACTTTTCTTTCAATTCATCATTTAGAAGAGTTTTCAAGACAATGAATTGCAGCTAGAGAAATTAGAACTCTAATGATTTTTCACACCCTCGGGTAGAGAAATTAGGCTTCTTATGAGCCTCATCAATGGCAATACAGACCAAGAAATAACGTTCATAAATGATTGGCAGAGGAGGAAAGGGGAAAGAATCAAGAAAACGTTACAGTAGAGTTACACTTGTCTTAAAAACATGCATTAAAATTCACTACTCTATAAATGTGGTCAATGGATCTGCCTCCAAAGCTTGGCTACATCCAAAGCTTAACTACATTCAATTTCTAAGTGATCAAGACGAAGAGAAAGAAGAGACTGGTGGAGTAGATGAAACCAGCATCAATTCCTGCCCTTATTGGAACCTTGTCAAAGCTCCCTATATGTTCCATTAATGTCAACAACCCTACACAAATGCTTCTTCCTTTGGCAATCAATTTCATTGGCTATGCATTGTTTGGAGTCACTTTTAGATACACAATAAGTTTAATGATATTCAGCTTAAGACTTTTTGGTGTTGTAAAAGGTAATCAATAATCACTTGGAAAACAAATTTCAAATTCACCACTACAATTTAGAGTTAATATATGATGCAGATCTTGTAATTCTCGGAGGTGGACCAATTCTGGAACTCAACTTTGCAAGTTTCATATCACATGCCCAATACAGTACAGTTTACATATATGATAATCTTTTCATTTTTGTTTCTGCTGTTGTTGTTCTAAATTATAGTTTCAGAACCAGGCTTTTCATTTAATTTTTTTTTAATTTTTATGAATCTGAAAGTTATGAAAATGCCAAGGAACTGTGGCTTTGGAGAAAGAGAAAGTGATACTAATAGGAAAATAAGGTGGAGACCGTTAGGAAAAAGTCACAAAGAAGCAGACCAAAGATAATGCAGTGCAATGAACTACTGTCCGGTGCATAATAACAATGGGAAAAAACATCCTTTACTCAGATTGAATTACAAGATAAGACAAATGGTTGGTTTGTGGAGCTAGAGAAAATGCAACAAAAAAAAGGTAGTCCAATGCACGAGGTTCCTATTTAGTGGAATGGAGAGCGTAGATATACGCACTGCGTAAGTGGAGAGATTGTTTCAAGGATTTGAACTCATGGTACCGTTGCGCCGAGTTCACCCTAAATGGAGAAAATGCAAATTGAAGAGTAATACCAATGATGCCTAAATAAGTATACATGACACATGCTTTTCAAATGTACTAATCCCATCTTAATTTGAAATGAGAATTTGTCAAGGTGAGAGGTATTCCAAGTGTGAGTTAGTGCTACAAAGAAGTCCTACATTGTGTATAAGTAGATGACTTAAAGAGCATAAATGGACTCATAAACCTAATGCCTTAAAGTTTTGGGTCAAGATGTAGATCTCTCATTGCTTGGACTCCTCAATCCCATCACAAGGTCATCAGAATAGTGAAGCATGGTCATATCTTCTCATTTTAATGATATCTCATGAACTATGCATAAAAAATGTAACAGATGCATCTTATGTATCCTCTAATAAACCTAAATCAGGGGAAATGGTATTTTTTTACCTCACTTTCAAGTGTTAAAGCTTAGATGGGTGACAAAACTACCCATGCAGTTTTAAGATTCTAAAATCCAAAAATTATATACTCTTGTATGAAACTCTAAACTAGTTATTAACTGAAACGCTGATAGGAGAGCATGGCTCATTAATCTAATCTAATCTAAGCAGAAGACAAGCATGGGAATAAAAAATGAATAAGAAAAGTGAAGGTGATATCATATAATAAAGCAAAAGATAATAATAAGAGGAGAGAGTGGTATCAATTGAGTGAAAGTGATAAAAGAAAAGAAAAATTAAAGATAGTGAAATTCATCTTCCTTGAGATGGGCAAAGAACTTAACAGGGCGACCTTGGATGTCGGTGAGAAATTGAACCTTGTAAGGAAAATTGGCAGAGATTCTCTTACCCTTCCAGAGAGCAACGTACTGTTTGATCTCACCTTCCAGACCTGTAAGATCAAACTCTGCAACTTTAGGGATGTGGTATACCTTGAGAGGCACCTTCACCTTAACACGCGCTCCAATCTTAGATTCTTCTTGTTCTTGGTCGTCTGGTGATGACGTGGACACTTCAGCAGCAGCAACCTCACACCTAATAATACTAGTACTAGTTCGATTAGGGATGATTGAAGAAGTCTTATTGTTGAGATGAATAGGAGTAGGAAGAGAAATAGGCATAGGCATATGAGACATCATGATCCATCCAGTGGTGCAGTTTGGGGAGAATGACCTCACACCACCCACCCTTAACCTTAGGTCACTAATACAGCTGCTCATACTCATACTCAGACTCATGCTTTGATTGATTATCTCTCACACCTCACGCCTTACACCCAATCTATTTCTCATTCTTAATCCACCCATTCACCAAATATTCCTAATTTTTACACACACACCACACCACACGTGTCCCATTCTCCAACACATCTACACCTATCTATCCATCTAATTTTTTCGCAAATACCTATTTGTTTTTCATTTTTCTCCTTATCTTTTATCTACACTTTTAATCAGTGTTATTAATAGTGTATCAGTCATTAAATCACTTATGGTACTAATATAGTGGTTCAACCATTAGTTTATTAATTAAATTGCATATCGGCGAAATTAGATATACATATATAATATATTAACAATGTTAAAAATTAATAAAAAATCAATATTTTTTTTATTTTTATTAAAAAATTAATTTTAAATAAAAACCGGTCAGTATGATCAGTACGGTTTAATTGAAAACTGATCATAACAATAGGAATACATGAATAACATGTGTCCTTAACCATATGAATAGACAATAAAATTGTGTTTTTAATCATAACGCCAAAAATATCACCATATACTAATGCACATGTAATTTGTTAGTCTTAATAATAAACAATTAAGATTTGCAAAGAAGAAAAACAACAATAAATTATTAATCAACAACTCAACTTACGGGTAATAATAAACAACAACACCAGTTTTATTTTGAAAGACATTAGTAAAACTAAATTAGTACACCCCTCTTACTAAATATCTTCCATTACATATTTGCCTTCTCAAGCCCCAAACTTTCGCTAACAAGTGATAACAGGTAGAATATCAACTTCAAAACAAATCTATCATACCAACAAGTGTTGGTTTAGTAGTGTAAAGCTCACTAGACCATCAGCATGACCAAAAGTGAAGGGATACCCTTAGTAATACACAATAAAAACAAATTTATCATTTTTTCAAAGCAAAAAGGAAATGTGAAATATTTTCATAACAGCCTGAAATAAACTTCAAAGCAAATCTACATTAACATAGAATACAAAAACAAGCTTCATCTTAAGCTAATAGCTATGTTCTCCATTTTATGATAAGGACAAATAGCACAAAGTTTAACAAAGGACAACATAACATAACACATCCTGCATCATCCTCATTTCACTAAGCATATCTTTATAACAGAGGCAACTCCAATACGATGTAGGGCAACAACTGCATCACCAGGCTTACAAAGTCCCTTTTCCGTTGCTGACTTAAGAGCAGCTTCCAGAATCACTTCTGTAGATTCTGCATCAGTAGCTTTTGCAGATCCTTCAGCCAATAAAGGAATCAAACCCCTGTATATTAAGCTGTGCCTTGCTGGTGTGTCATCACTGCAGGTCCAATCGAATGAGTCTGTTGTCAAAACTGGAACCACGACTGACAAGATTGGCACTGCTGGCCTATACTTAGCAACTAACTTGGCTGTTGACCCACCGCGTGTCAGCACTACAATGAGTTTTGCTTTAGCCTTATTAGCGGTGCGAACAGCAGACGATGCAAGGCTTTCCAATGGACTCATAGGCAAAGGAGTAGACCTTATCATCTCTTTGAAGATGGCACCATAGTCGAGGGATGATTCTGCTTCAATGCAAATGCGTGCCATGATTTTAACAGCAATTTCAGGGTAAGCCCCAGCTGCACTTTCACCACTAAGCATGACACAATCAGTTCCATCAAGAACTGCATTAGCTACATCAGTTGCTTCAGCTCGGGTTGGCCGGGGAGACTTGATCATCGACTCAAGCATCTGGGTAGCAGTGACCACAGGCTTGCCAGCAAGATTGCATTTGTATATCATCATTTTCTGAGCCAGAAAGATCTTCTCAACTGGGATTTCCATCCCAAGATCACCACGTGCCACCATGAATGCATCAGTCTCACGCAAGATCTCATCAAAATTCATGACTCCCTCTTGATTCTCAACCTTAGAATTCCATAAAATCATATAAAACAAATCAGTATTTCTGAAATTAAAAGAAACGAGCTGATAAATAAAAATATTCAGCATATAGAAGTAAAGCAAATAGACAAGTAATCCATTGCTCATTAATATATGTAAACAAGAATGCAGCTTGTCCTAAAAATAAGAACAACAAGATGCAACTTGTTTCCAATATAGGAAACAATCATGAATGGTGAAGAAAAAGAATGCAACATAATACCTTTGACATGAGCTGAATATGGTTGGCATGTGGGCCGAGAACCTTGCGGACATTAACGAGATCTGAGCCCTTACGAACAAAAGAAAGAGCAATGATGTCAATCTTGTTAGGGACACCCCATTGAAGGATGTCTTCCTTGTCCTTATCGGTAAGAGTGGGAAGATCGACGATAACACCAGGAAGATTGACATTTTTCCTCTCACCCAACATTGCGGTGTTTTGACAACGACATCTAACAGTACCGGCTTGTGTATCAGAGGATAAGACAGTGAGGGTGATTGTTCCATCAGAGCACAATATGGTATTTCCGGACTTGAGGTGGAGAGGCAGTTTCTTGTAACTCATTGATATGGTCTCCGTATCCCCTTTAATATCATAATCAGTAGTTATGGTGATTTCTTGTCCTTCTTTAAGCTGAATAGGTTTTCCATCTTTCAGAAAACCAGTCCGAATCTCTGGTCCCTATAGGAAGACAGTTAGAGTTAATAAGAGAGTAGTAGAATATGAGAGAAGAGTAAGGATAGCATAGATACCTTGGTGTCGAGCATGACGGCACAGAGGATGCCAGTGTTTTGCATAGCAGTCTTAAGATTGTTGAGAGTACCCTGATGATAATCGTGGGTCCCATGAGAGAAATTGAAACGAGCAACATTCATGCCAGCTCTCAGAAGTTTCTCAATCATATCAACGGATCGAGAAGCAGGACCCAGTGTACACACTATCTTCGTCTTTGGTACACGCACTCCATCATTTCCCACTTCTTTCAGTATTCCTTTAATCTCTATGTTCGCCATCTCTTTTTCCTAATTCCTTCTACACAAATACTAATAATAGTAATAATAATACTAATACAGATAAGTGAAAGGAAGGGAAGAAGCATATATATATATAGAGATAGATAGATACCTTTGGGTTGAGAAATTACACAATACACACCACAACTTGCTTGCTTACTTCTGGTTTTGGGTTTGGTTTTGAAAGCAGCCACACCTACTTCGCACTCTGGGGTTATCAAGCCTTTAACTATTATTTATTTATTTACCTAAACACTACACGCTTCCCTCATGCCTGCTTCCAAAAGACCACAAACCCTCATTATTCTTCTTTATTTTACTCTTTTTTTATTATTATAACAGAGTGCCATATGTGGCTCTCCCTAAGCCCAATATTCCATTAGGGTCTTATTATTATACATTTGTTATGTTTGAGGGTAAATATGATATATATATATATTAAATCCTTAAAATTATATGTATTTTGGTAACATTTTTACTAATAATTAAAGTGTAAAAAGTAATTTCGAACAAAAAAAAATAATTTATGATATTTATTTATAAAAAATATAAAAGTTAAGAAAATTTTGTGAACTTTGTAAAAAAACAACCTAAAAGTACACCCTCTTTACTCTTTAATGGTGATTTTTGCATTTAATTATTGCAAAATATTTGCAATATGTATGTACAAAATTATTTGTGAAGTGTATGTTATAAAGGCAACCATAAAGACATTGAAAATAATAAATGACAAAGTTGCCATATAAATATTATTACACAATTTAATTACCTTGAATCATTTTTTTGGTACACATTAATATTTCACAATTAAATTGTTTTGGAACGGTTTAATTATTGTTTGAATTATGTTTTAACTTTATATATTAAAATAAAAAATAATATATAGATATAATTTAGTATTATTTGATAATATATTATTTGAAGTATTTAATAGTAAGAGTGGTGGGCGTGATTAAATTGTTTTGAGGAAGAGAGGCAGAGATTAGGGTTTGTGGAGAAAGGGGATGGCTAAGTTCAATGTGGTGCAAAAGCGAAGGAGAACTCAAATAGCAGAGAAGAAAAGGAAAGCTCACGGAGACCCTTCCACCGGAAAACTCAAAGTTAAGAGTCAACCTCTTTCAATCTCTGGAAAACGGAAACGCAAACTCCTTAAACAATGGAGACGTGACCAAAAGGACGCCTTACAACAGGGTTTGATAACTATGGAAGATGTTCAAATGGCACTTTCTCCTTCTCAACAAGGTAACTACTCTTTACTCTCTTTTTTATCATTTTATTATTATTTCTATTTCTCTTTTCATATTATTTTATATTTTTTACCAGGGGAAACCAAGGATACCCGTACATCTTCTGCAAAAATTCACTTGAAGAAGAAGAAGAAATTGAAGACCTCCTTCAAAATTAAGGCCAAAGGTATTTATTTGAATAAATTGTAACTTGTCGTATACATCACTTTTGTAAGATATGCATACATGTACAGGATATGTGTTTCATAGCCTGTGCATCACTGTTCTGCTCATACCTATACCAGCACTGCTTACTGACTAATGATCAGATGACTGTTTAATTATTCACCAGTCAGATAAATAAGTGAAATGCTGTGATCTATTTAATTACATGGTATCTGATTGTAGGAAAGATTTAGATTCTAGAGATTCATGTTTTGTGAGTGAACATGATTTATGATACCTGCCACACCTAGTGGACTAAGGCTTGGTTGTTATTATCGTGATTACATAGGATGGACTATTTAAAATGAAGTATGCTTGAACTTCAGTTAATATTTGTTCCTTGGGGACAGGGCATCTAAAAACGAAATCTGTAGCAAAATATATACACTTTCTCTTATCTTCTGTGTTCTAATGTTTAAATAATATCTGTGTATTCATACAGGCAAGAACAAAAGAAAATCTGATGTGCCTGCTGCCGATATTTCGACTGATGCTATGGTGGAATGAATATGAAAGTTGAATTTTGTGATGTCCAATGAAACACTGTATGATGTAGGTTCAGCTACTTGTTCAGTCAGGATTTTGGATTTGAGACTATAGTTACTTTGGGATTATCTTATTCAAGCTTAGAACATGATGTTTGTCTTTATTTATTGGATTTAACAATGCAAATGTAGCCTTTTAATTATGCAAATGTGTGTTTTAGTTTTAACAATGTCAATATACGAGTAACATGTGTGTTTTTAACCATGCAAGTAAACGAGTACCATATGTGTTCTTAAGTATGTGAATGCATATATAATTTGTGTTCTTAATCATGTGGCAAATTAATAATGGTCGTCCTGATGGACGAAATGGCTGCCTAAACAGTGCACTGTGACTAAGAATAATATTGTTATCCATAAGTCTAAGAATAATATTGTTATCCATAAGTCGTAACCTATTTTCGTGGAGAAAGCAAAGATGAAGGCACCTTGATGATGACGCACCACCCCACTGGGCATTGGGGGAAGCATGGTGAATGACATCGTTGTTAAGAATACAAGAATTCTCTGCTGTAATCTTGGTTCTAGCTTCAATTTCACTACAAATTTGTGAGTGTTGTATCTGCATTATCAAAGATAACTTTATTCCTGCATCTCCATATGGTATTGTTCCTAAGACAGAATCAGAGCACTGCAAATTAACCCTACACCAATTAGTAAGGTCAGAGTTGACTGTTAAATTAAGCACACCCATTATTAACTTGGTAGTTTATATTGTACCTCCCTTAATTTCTCTCAAAACTTATTATTAATAGAATTAAAAAATATGTGTATTAACAATGTAAAAGTATATCTATTATTATTTTGTTAAATAATATAAATGAATAATAAATAATATTAAAGAATGATATAGTGGAACAGTAGAGTATATATAAATGTTTTGGAGTGACAATCCATATATATATTAGAGGATGGACGATGATATTATTGTAGGTAGCTCCGTTAATTTCTGCTCTAAATTGAAAAACAGAGAATCCAACGGCCATGATTCCATTGATGATTGTTATATATGATTTGAAGGAATGAATGAATGATTTCTTCTCTCTCGTTCTCCGCATTTCCCAAAGGTAGATTTCCTGCGATGCCACCATTAGCATTTTCTTCAATTCATTTCTTGTGTTATGGACTTGTTTAATCGCTTATCTATCTTTCATTCTCAGTTATTTACATTTCTTTATTGTCAATGCTTCTCGATCTGTCTGTCTTGTTCAAAATTTACATTCCCTGCTTTTGTAGCTTAATTCATAGTTGTAACATGTGTTAATTCATTTTTTGATGTTTCAATTAATTCACAATGTTTGTTTTATAGAAATGCCTCAATTCTATGTACTAGTAATTTTTTAATCTCTATTTTAAATCCAGTGAGCAGATATATTAGAAGAAGATGGCAGATACTGAGGATATCCAACCTCTTGTTTGTGACAATGGAACTGGAATGGTTAAGGTATGGATCTTTTTGTCATTTATTTATTTATTTATTTATTTACTTGGTATAAATCATCCCTTATTTGTACACCACAAGTGTAGTAGGACATTTTAACAATTGAGTTGAATCTCAATTTACGATTTCAGGCAGGATTTGCTGGAGATGATGCCCCACGTGCTGTTTTTCCTAGCATTGTAGGCCGTCCTCGTCACACTGGTGTCATGGTTGGCATGGGCCAAAAAGATGCTTACGTTGGTGACGAGGCACAGTCTAAACGTGGTATTCTCACTCTCAAGTACCCCATCGAGCATGGAATTGTAAGCAATTGGGATGATATGGAAAAGATTTGGCATCATACCTTCTATAACGAGCTTCGTGTTGCACCAGAAGAGCATCCAGTTCTCTTAACTGAGGCTCCTCTTAACCCCAAGGCTAACCGTGAGAAGATGACCCAAATAATGTTCGAGACTTTTAATACCCCTGCTATGTATGTTGCCATTCAAGCTGTTCTTTCACTTTACGCCAGTGGTCGTACGACTGGTAAGCTGATCTGTTGTCTGAGAGCGAATATGATAAGGATTTAATTACAATGCACTTGCACTGTAAATGTTGTGTACATTGTCAACCAATTGTGTATTGAAACATCATTTAAATGCTTGAAAAAATGTCATTTATGATTTGATGCATGGTTTTTTGATAGTTTACACTAACAATGAATCAAAATCAAATTAACATGATGACATGCACCTTGTGTGAACTAGGATATAATGGAATAATCTTGCTAGCAGAAAATTGCTATAAACCTATCTGTTATGTTTTCCTCATCAACAGAGAGGCAAACCTCTTATTCATATGTAATTGATATAATTTCTCTCTCTCTTTTCTAAGATAATGATTTATTTTCCTTCCTTTTGCAGGTATTGTTTTGGATTCTGGTGATGGTGTCAGTCACACAGTTCCTATATACGAGGGTTATGCCCTCCCACATGCCATCCTCCGTCTTGATTTGGCTGGCCGTGACCTCACTGATACCTTGATGAAAATTCTGACTGAACGCGGTTATTCTTTTACAACCTCAGCGGAGCGTGAAATTGTGAGGGACATGAAAGAAAAGCTGGCTTACATTGCCCTTGACTTTGAGCAAGAGCTAGAGACTTCCAAGACCAGCTCTGCAGTGGAGAAGAGCTATGAGTTGCCTGATGGGCAGGTTATCACTATCGGTGCGGAGCGTTTCCGGTGTCCGGAGGTGTTGTTCCAACCATCCATGATAGGAATGGAAGCTGCAGGCATACATGAGACAACATACAACTCCATAATGAAATGTGATGTTGATATCAGGAAAGACCTGTATGGTAATATTGTCCTTTCAGGAGGGTCAACCATGTTCCCTGGCATTGCTGATAGGATGAGCAAGGAAATTTCCGCTTTAGCTCCTAGCAGCATGAAGATCAAGGTCGTAGCGCCACCTGAGAGGAAGTACAGTGTCTGGATTGGTGGTTCGATCCTGGCATCCCTTAGCACCTTCCAGCAGGTTTGTTATGTTCTTTGATTTGATTCTTCTGTTTTGTTGTGAGATATGCCTTTTCATGTTTTCTAATGAGACAAACTATCCATTCTTTGAGTGCAGATGTGGATTGCAAAGGCAGAGTATGATGAGTCTGGACCATCAATTGTGCATAGAAAATGCTTCTAGAAATGTTTTAAGGAGTATGGTTGTTGAACATAAACAAGATTGAAGTGCATTTTGTAACCTTTCATTCTAGTTTTTGTTATTCTTCGGAGAAGGCTAGGACTTTGATTTTCAAAATGTTCCAATTCTTTTTAATATTTATTATCTTGATCATTTTTACATTCATTATTATGCGTCCCAATTTTCTGAGACTATCAAATGAACTAACACATGTATCCATTGAATTACATATTTTGGATTTCCAAAGTTAACTTACCAAGCCTGTACATTATTTCTTAAACAATGACCTTAAAGCACTTATAAATATTATACTAACAAATATTTTGATAAGGGTGATTCTGTAATTCTGTTCAAAGTTAGTTAGGAAGTAGGCTATAAATAGAAACTTTTCAAATGGTAGTTAATAACAAATTTCCATTTTTAGAAAGTTTCAAAAACTTCTTCTTCTTCTCTCTTCAAACCAAATTCTTGTAATTCTTGATTGATTATAATAAGAAAGTTCGAATTCCTTTCTCAATTATAGGAATTCATACGCTTATTCCATTGAATTCATCGGTTCTTGTGTGATTCCTTGAATTCTATAAAACAACCACAACAATTGGTATCTAGAGTTTTTTTTCTGGGGTGGGGAATGGCAGAGTCTACGCGTGTGCAAGCCGTTGCAAGAGAAATTGAAGAACGGTTGGAAACACGCCTTTCGGATAAACTAGAACTACGTCTCGCTGAATTGGTGAGCTCAATGCAAAAATCCATGGCGGAATCTGTTAAGCAATCAGTGGAAGAGGTGTTCAGGCAGAATATGGTATCAGAAGGATCATCATTGCCGAACAAATCGGGCATGGGAAGTGGAGATCACCACCATCGCAATCAAGGTGAGCGTAATAATAACTACTTATATGTGTGTCACACACGGTTATCTAGGATAGAATTTCCTAGATTCAATGGAACTAATGTGAAGGAGTGGTTATACCAATGTGAAACGTATTTCATGGTGGACAACACTCGGGAGGAATTTAAGGTCAAACTTGCAATAATGCACTTTGAAGGTAAAGCCTTGAAGTGGCATCACGCCTATGTGAGGTCGATGTGGGTGAACTCACTACCTACCTGGGGAGAGTATGTGAAGACACTAATTGAAAGATTCGAGGAGGTTTGTGATGACCCTATGGCAGAGTTGATGAAACTTAGGCAGAAGGGCACCATTGTTGAGTATCACAAAGAATTTGATGTTGTCATTACAAGGCTGGATCGTTTTGAAGATTACATTTTGAGTTGTTTTCTGAGTGGTTTGAAGAACGATGTACAGATGATGGTACGAATGTTTCAACCCCAAACTGTAAGGAAGGCCTTCACTTTGGCTAAACTTTATGAAGCTGCTAGTCCTACCATTCAGAATCAGGGGAGAGTCAAGAATCCTTCTTATAGCAATACGGGAGGAAGACCCTTAATCAGTTCTAAACCTGCTTTGAATACTGATTCAGAAGGATTGAAAGAGAAGACAAGATTTAACAGAAGCTTGACACCGACATAGATGAATGAGAGGAGAGCAAAGGGTCTCTGTAACTTTTGTGATGAAACATATACAAATTTCCATTTTTAGAAAGTTTCAAAAACTTCTTCTTCTTCTCTCTTCAAACCAAATTCTTGTAATTCTTGATTGATTATAATAAGAAAGTTCGAATTCCTTTCTCAATTATAGGAATTCATACGCTTATTCCATTGAATTCATCGGTTCTTGTGTGATTCCTTGAATTCTATAAAACAACCACAACAATTGGTATCTAGAGTTTTTTTTCTGGGGTGGGGAATGGCAGAGTCTACGCGTGTGCAAGCCGTTGCAAGAGAAATTGAAGAACGGTTGGAAACACGCCTTTCGGATAAACTAGAACTACGTCTCGCTGAATTGGTGAGCTCAATGCAAAAATCCATGGCGGAATCTGTTAAGCAATCAGTGGAAGAGGTGTTCAGGCAGAATATGGTATCAGAAGGATCATCATTGCCGAACAAATCGGGCATGGGAAGTGGAGATCACCACCATCGCAATCAAGGTGAGCGTAATAATAACTACTTATATGTGTGTCACACACGGTTATCTAGGATAGAATTTCCTAGATTCAATGGAACTAATGTGAAGGAGTGGTTATACCAATGTGAAACGTATTTCATGGTGGACAACACTCGGGAGGAATTTAAGGTCAAACTTGCAATAATGCACTTTGAAGGTAAAGCCTTGAAGTGGCATCACGCCTATGTGAGGTCGATGTGGGTGAACTCACTACCTACCTGGGGAGAGTATGTGAAGACACTAATTGAAAGATTCGAGGAGGTTTGTGATGACCCTATGGCAGAGTTGATGAAACTTAGGCAGAAGGGCACCATCGCTGAGTATCACGAAGAATTTGATGTTATCATTACAAGGTTGGATCTTTCTGAAGATTACATTTTAAGTTGTTTTCTGGGTGGTTTGAAGAACGATGTACAGATGATGGTACGAATGTTTCAACCCCAAACTGTAAGGAAGGCCTTCACTTTGGCTAAACTTTATGAAGCTGCTAGTCCTACCATTCAGAATCAGGGGAGAGTCAAGAATCCTTCTTATAGCAATACGGGAGGAAGACCCTTAATCAGTTCTAAACCTGCTTTGAATACTGATTCAGAAGGATTGAAAGAGAAGACAAGATTTAACAGAAGCTTGACACCGACATAGATGAATGAGAGGAGAGCAAAGGGTCTCTGTAACTTTTGTGATGAAACATATACACCAGAACATAGCTTGACCTACAAGAAACTATAGATTCATCTGTTAGAGGTGGATGAGTTGGAGGATGAGGAGGTTGAGCTTGGTGGGGGGCAAGAAGCAGTCATGAATTCAAGTGAAGAGCCACACATTTATGTTAATGCTTTAACTGGGGTGGCCAATTTCAGAACTATGCAGGTCACGGGTAGGTACAATAACAAGCCCTTGCACATTTTGATTGATAGTGGCAACACTCATAACTTTCTTGATAGGCAAGTAGCTGAAAGAATTTGGTGCAGAATTGAGGAATTGCAACCTATCTTGGTCACTGTGGCAGATGGGACAAAACTACCAATTTATTCGGTTGTAAGGAACTTTAGTTGGACTCTTCAACAAAGTACCTTCACCTCATATGTGATGTTGCTTCCATTGGGGTGTTGTGATGTCGTCTTGGGCATTGAGTGGCTAATCACCTTGGGGGATATTACATGGAATTTCAACAAGTTGACCATGGAGTTTTGCCTCCAAGGAAGAAGACATGTGCTTAGGGGTGCCACACAATTTGAATGCAAATATGTTAAGGCTCAACAGTTGGAGAAGGCTATGCTCATGGGGGTCCATCTCTCAATAATTCAGATTGGTAGTGCAGAAGGGGGTCTCTTGCATACTTTAACAACTCATGCGGATTCTAGTCAGATTCCTCCAACAATTGAGTGCATACTACAAGCATATGCTGATGTTTTTGCCAATCCTACTCAATTACCACCAACAAGAGCAAAGCATGATCATAGGATTCCATTAATGCATAATATGGATCCTGTAAACAAAAGACCATATAGGTATGCTAAGGAACATAAGGATGTTATTGACAAACTGGTCCATGATATGCTAAGCTCAGGAGTAATCTAAACAAGCAATAGCCCTTCTGCGAGTCCAGTTGTTTTGGTGGGGAAAAAGGATGGCACTTGGATACTATGTTGATTATAGGGAGCTAAACAAGGGCACCATCAAGGACAGGTTTCTTATTCCCTTAGTTGATGACCTCATGGATGAGCTACATGGCTCTAGTATCTTTTCTAAGATCGATCTGAGAGCAGGCTACCATCAAGTGAGGATGAGTTCCAATGATGTTCATAAGACAGCTTTTAGAACACATAGTGGGCACTTTGAGTATTCGGTGATGCTCTTTGGCCTAACAAATGCATCTGCTACATTCCAGAATTTGATGAACTCAGTTTTCAAGGAATTTCTCAGGAAATTTTTGCTTGTCTTCTTTGGTGACATTCTTATCTATAGCAGTATAATAAATGAACACCTTGTGCATCTAGAGCTAGTACTTACTAGGATGAGGGAACATCAATTGTTTGCTAAACAATCTAAGTGCTATTTTGGATTTAGGAGGGTGGAGTACTTGGGGCACTTCATATCCGAGGAAGGTGTAGCCACTGACCCAGCTAAGATCAATGCAGTCCAGAATTGGCCCTTGCCTCAAACACTGAAGCAGTTGAGGGGATTCTTGGGGTTAACAGGGTACTACAAGAGGTTTCTGAAGGGATATGCATAGTGGCCAAGCCACTCACTGAAATGTTAAAAAGGGATAACTTCAAGTGGTCTGCTGAAGCCAAATTGTCATTCCAAAAGGTGAAGGAGTTGTTAACTACTACACCTGTGTTGGCTCTACCTGATCTAACACAACAATTCAGAATTGAGGTAGATGCATCAGGGCAGGGAGTTGGTGCTGTGTTAATGCAAGGCAACCATCCTATTGCTTTTATTAGTATAATGTTAAATCGGCAACAACAATCACTCTCAACATATGAAAAGGAGCTTATAGTTGTGGTTTTTGCAGTCCAAAAATGGAGGCACTATCTCTTAAACAAACACTTCATCATCAAGACTAGCCATAGGAGCTTGAAATATATGCTGGATCAAAGATTGACCACTGAATTTCAACAAAAGTGGTTGGTAAAACTTATGGAGTTTGATTTGTGTGCAGATACTCCTCAGCAATGGGTATGTTGGTTGCCACTAGCTGAATGGTGGCATAATACTACATTTCACACCTCCATACAAGCAACTCCTTATGAAGTAGTGTATGGTCAACCCCCTCCCACTTACTTGCCAGGAGAATCTAAGGTACAACTGGTGGATAGGAGCTTGGCTAAAAGAGAAGAAATGTTGAAGGTGCTTAAGTTTCATCTAAGAAGGGTCAAAGATAGAATGAAACAATTGGCGGATAAACATAGAAGTGATAGGCAATTTCAGGAAGGTGATTTAGTCTATATCAAGTTGCATTCTTACAAGCAAATTTCAGTAGCAGCTAGGAGTAATGAGAAGCTTGCTCCTAAGTACTTTGGTCCCTTTCCTATACTCAGCAGGGTGGGATCCGTGGCTTACAAAGTGCAGATTCCAGAGCATGCTAAAATCCACAATGTGTTTCATGTCTCTCAACTGAAAAAGCATGTTGGGCAGGTCGTTACTTCTTCAATTCTTCCTTCTACTACAAGTGCAGGTAATCAAGATAAAGAACCCAAGCTCATACTTGATAGAATCACAGTAAAACGCAAAAGGCAGCCACTAACCAAGGTTTTGGTTAAATGGAAACATCAATTGATTGAAGATGCTTCTTGGGAATTCTACTATGATCTATGCAAAAGATTTCCAAATTTTCATTCTTGAGGACAAGAATGTTCTTATGGGGTGGGCAATGATAAGGGTGATTCTGTAATTCTTTTCAAAGTTAGTTAGGAAGTAGGCTATAAATAGAAACTTTTCAAATGGTAGTTAATAACATATTTCCATTTTTAGAAAGTTTCAAAAACTTCTTCTTCTTCTCTCTTCAAACCAAATTCTTGTAATTCCTGATTGATTCTAATAAGAAAGTTTGAATTCCTTTCTTAATTATAGGAATTCCTATGCTTATTCCATTGAATTCATCGGTTTTTGTGTGATTCCTTGAATTCTATAAAACAACCACAACATATTCTAAAAGTATTTTTAAGAAACATATAATAGTATAATAAGTAAGTCGATATTAAAATAAGTAATTCCAACATAAATGCAACATTTCATCATTTCATAGTCATTTTTTTAATTTTGTTTCCTTAAAAAATAATATTAAGAGGCTTGTTAACCTATAATAAAAATAGAAAAACATGTATATATTGTCCGTGTAAAAGTTTTTCATACTGTCATTATATCATTTATCACTATTCATTTTCAATTATCATTAACTATTTTCATCAAAGTAATACAAATGAACAATGAATGATATACTGACTATATAAAAATCTTTACATTGTTATTAGTACATAAATATTATACTTTAATAGAAATATTATTGCATTCACCATTCAGTTTAACATGCACATTTAGACAAGGGAGTTAGCCACAACAAATCACACAGACTACAAAATTGCAAGGAAGTTCCCAATATTTATTGGCTATCTTGGTTGATATTATTATTTAATAATTATTATATATGTTGGTGTGGTGTGAGGTGCTTTTTCTCCTCACCATAGCGAAATTGTATTCAGAATTCATAGAGATAAATTATTAACAGAGATGATTTTTAAGGAACAACTATATTCTCCTCACATGGCTAACGTCAAAACCTGTTAATTCTTTAACAGTATATGATGACATTATCTATGTTACGAAATTTACATTGAATATGTACACAAGTGATAGCATATAACAGATCAAGTGACATTTTTCCTCCATAGAAGAATATCAATATGCCTAACAACACAAAAAGGATTCTTAATCAGGCACATATGCACCAAGCTTCCAAGTTTTTAAAATCTACTTTGACTTATCATTTCTGCTACCTCGCCCATGACGCTCCTCCCTCGAATTTCTAATAAGCGCAGAGCCAAGTCTTCTTCATTCAACTGTCTTAATCCCTTGCTCACTCTCTTCAAAATACCCACATCAAGCTCCTCTATCCACTGTGGTGTGCAGCTTACCATCAAGCTCATAACCCCTGACACATAAGCACGCCATGTTGCACTATCACAACGAAGTGATACTTTCCCATCAAGGGCATTTGCAAGAAAGTCTAAATGAATCCCAAGAACCTTAGGTCGTCGTTTCGATGCCGGTGATGAAGAGTCGATACCCCAAGCAAATGTCCCACTAAGCACGACAAAACATGCCATTGCATAACCTCTCAGCATTGCAACCACAACTCCAGATTCTAAAACATCCTGCTCAAACCCATGTGCAGATAAACACAAGGAAGGTAGAGTCTCAGTTATCAAAGATTGGACCAAACTTGAACCACCAGATATCCAAAGAAACGAAGCCCCGAGAAGAGCGGCATGCTTGACACGTGTCATCGACGCAGCAAGAGAAACCTGTCCATATCTCATTCCATGCTTAGTCTTCTTCAGTTTCTTCTCCGATTCACCCTTCGGCAGCCCACCATTCGCTATATCTCTAACTGAAAGCATTAAAAGGGCTACAATTTCTTCTGTCAAGAACATGACATCTCTAATGGACCTGTAAACTCTTAAGTAGAGAATCCCCGGTGCTACGGGAGAGATCCCACCGGAGAAGTGAGAACCAAAGCCATGACCAAGGAGTGCACCAACGCCACCATTGTTATAAATACAGGCAGAACCAAGGCCAAGGGTGGATGTGAAGCAACTATTTAGGAGCTGAACTACAGCATCCCTGCTGTGGTTGAAGACTGTTCCGGAAGCTTTGAATACAAAAAAGTCACTCCAACGCTTCACCTTCTGAGCCCACAAAGAACCTACAATCGGCATGCATGGCCAGGGACAACCAGCAGCAAGTGTAATCAAACTTGGGCCAGTCAAGATAAGGTAGCGCTCAGCAGATTTGTCCAGTTTATATGTTATTGTGAGACTTAGAAAAGCTGCCAAGGGCAAAGGAAGTGTGGCTGGCGCATTCCCATCTGCTTGCAGCAATTCAAAATGTAGTGTCAACATATTGATTTAATAAACTTTATGTCCATATAAACAATGAAAATAAACTTAGTCAGCCACAAACCCAAAAGACAGTGAGGGTATATTTCCAGGTCAATCATACATTGGGGTGGATATAGGCCGAACTAGGCTAAGCTTTGCCTAAATAGGCCTAGAGCGGTTTCACCATTGTTAAAAACAACAAAATCTTGTTTTCACCATTTCAAAACACAAAACTGAAGGGAAGCACAGCAATATTATTGTAATTATTAGTAAAAAATATATTATCTGGATAAAAACAGAAAACAAATCAAGCACCCCATTAGTTGACCAACAGATTGAAAATAACATTAATGCCACATGTGTCACCCAGGAAAGGATGGTTTTATCGTGCAAAAGGGGCTGTATGTAATGATTTACTGTTTAACTAATTTCCACAGACCGAAAAAAATGGTAAACTTCAAACCTATAGCAAGGCTTGGGACGTCAACACCTGTGGCTGCTAAAATTTTCTTGATTTGTTGCTCAACAGTTGATAAATTTGCAGCAGGGCTAGGCCAATCAGTTCCATTCATAAAAGCTGGCTTCCATATGCCACGTGTTACTTCAGCTGATAGGTAGCTTACAATAGTACCCAAAGTTGCCGGAAGAAAATCAGCAAGATCTTTGAGACCTAAGATAAAAAGCAAGCACATAGAACCTACTCAGAAAAAGCTTGAAGGAATAAAGCATTGGTAATGTAGTTTATTGTTTTACCAAAATATTTTTATTAACATGTATTTAATCAAACAAGGTAGTCTATGCCAGCTTAAATAAGAAGCAAGGGCTAAATAGAGAATGCAAATTTTCTAATAGATCTTGGACCAAGTACCTTTGGTTATGGCCAAAAGATACTAAAAGGAATAAGCAGTTTCCGGTCGAACCAAACAAGGGTGGAACTTATATTCTTCCAAAGTTAACTTCCTAAGTTATTTGAAGAATCACATTTTATGTTAAATCTTATTTCTTCCAGTCATAGACCTTACTCTACAGTTCAGACATTCTCACGATTGATAGCATGAAAGCCTCATGCTAATCATGAAATCGAGATCTCAATGATACATAATGAAGAATCAAATTAAAAATTAAAAAGGCATGAATATATCAATCAGAAAACTGGGAAAACCTGTAGCCAATTCACGAGGAGAGAGTCTTCCATGAGCACAAGCTGTAAGAGCAGCATCAAGAACAAATGGAGCTGCTTCGAGGATATCCCATGCAGGCACTTTGAGTTTCATCATAGCATCATCCAATGAAGAACCAGAAGAAGTGCTGCTTCCTGAAGTTGTAGGTGTCAATGCCTGAGAACTTCTACTTATTTTCTTGCACATCATGCTTAGTAGTGCATCAACAATCTGAAGAACAGAGCCTCCAGGTGCAAGAGCAGAGCGAGTTGATGCAATACATTCTTGATGTTGACGATACCAAATGTTCAATTTTGGAAAGGAATCCATAAATATGGGATCTGTAGAAAAACTTATCATTTTTGAAAATCTTCTACTGCTTACTACGAATCTCGGTAATTTCCCAAAGGACGCTAACATACAATTCCGAACCAACAAAAGGTACTCAGGACCTAACTGTGATCCTAATGCTGGAGTTGCAGCACCCCCCATCACATGGTCAAGAGGTGGATGATTGAACCGCCATAGTCTCAGCAGGAGAATAAATGCATTAGAGAATACTGCATGGCAAGAGAGTTTTTCTCCTGTTGCAGCAGTCCATGAGACGTTAGGAAGACATGATCCAAAAGCCTCACATATTGGCATTAGCTCAGCTGCAAGTAGTGGAACCTGAATGAATTTGGCAAATTACTGCACAGAATTAGGAAACAAGCTAAATGCAGCAATATTATTCATAAATACCCTGTCCCCACTAGAAAAGAGTGTGTTTAAAGTGCATTTTGTTGGTTATAACTTAAAAGTGAATTGAGCATAGAAACTTCCCCATTTTCTTTGGGGTGGGGGTTCTTCACAAACAATTGGCCTCTTTATTTTATTTTCCCTTATTTAAAAGGGAAAAAATAAACTATAGCCCACTTTCCATGTACATGTATGAGTTATAATATAAAGATTATCAAATTTGAACATACCGCACCATGTAGAGAGAATATCTGAACACAATCTACAGGTGAAATTCCAACAAGAAGGACATTCAAAAGTGGAGCATAGCTAATCAAATGGCTTTCACTACCAGAGTATTTCGGAGGAACTGGAGGTGAGAGCAATTTTATCATGAAAAAAATGATGTGTTCCTGCAAATAAAGATAATCATTTTAGTCACAAAGGAAAAGAACATATGGAGGGAAATTGTTGGCTTTCCTTCCTTAATTGATGGGGAGAGATCTAGGTAGTCAATTGTGGATAATGGAACATAGTGACCAACCCCAAAAACACTATCCTGAGATAGCCGATACAAGTAAGAAACAATAGTAATTTATTCAGTATTCATACCAAAATTCACTAGATTTAGGTATCTTGGGTCAATCATACAAGATGATGGAGAAATTGACAAAGATGTAGATCATAGGATTCAAACGGGTTAGATGAAATGGTGGAGTGCTTCAAGTCTCAAATGTGATGGAAAGATATCATTCAAGCTTAAGAAGAAGTTTTGCCGCACAATTATAAGACATGCAATGTTATATGAGACTAAATGTTAGACGATAAAATGTCAACAAGATAATAGACTCTATGTAGCAGAGATGAGAATGATGTGTTGGACACAATAGACAACATAGGATTAGAAATGATAGCATTAAGGAGAAAGTTAGAGTAACTCCTATTGTAGAAAAGATGGTAGAATCATGACTTATGTAGTTTGGACAATGTATGAAGGAGACTGATAGAAACCCCCATAAGGAAAGTAGACTAAATGAAGGCTAGTCCAATTCCTAGAGGAAGGGGGGACAAAGAAAAATCATAGACGAAATAACTAAAAAAGACTTAGAGATTAATGCTTTGTCGATCAACATGATTTATGATAGACATTATGGCGTCGTTCAGTACATGTAGTCAACCCCACCTAGTAGGATAAAGGCTTGGTTGTTGTTGTTATTACTTCCGCAAGTGCCTCTTTTGCATTAGGAGGGGAGATTGATACTTTTTCCCAACACAGAAATAAGGGAACGGGACAAAGCTAACTAGAAATAAAGAACTAAACAGATAAAAAGTAGTGGAATAAAACTATCTGATTTTGCAAAAGCCAAATGAAACGGGTGTCAGGATTACCTGCACATTCCAACCACGTACTAGAGATGCCCCACAAAGTATGGTAGCAGCAGATATCTTTTCTTCATCAGAGCCATTGATTGCAAATTCAAATATTTTCTCAATCTCTGCTAAGCTTCCATAAAATTCACGAGCTTAAATTCAGTCGCATTACCACAAGTAAATATACAAAATAGAGCATCTGATATACTACAGCCAATTAGACAGATACCACTTTCAAATACACACATCTCCATGAGTGCATGCATATGTGTCTGTGTCTATTCAATATCTATGCATCTATCCCTACTTTGCCACAGAGACGGGTATTTTTCTATTGTTCTTTTCCAGATTAAATAAGTTCCATTATCCAAAATTGTAAGAGTAATAAAGCCCATAGACTTAGACAAGGTAAAACCCTTCCAAAGCTACATTAAGAAAAGGTACTCCTTAAAAGAGGTCTCCAATTTCTGAGTGTGAAACAAAGAAACCCCTTTAGAACAAAGACATGCACATGTGCATAAACCCGCAAAGAAACAGTGAAGATTATCTTACCCAAACAAGATTTACGTTATGAAAAAATATATTGATACATTTATTAATAAATGGCTGTGTCTAAGAGTGAGGTAGAAAGAGAAATAAGAGTGGGGATGAATAAATTCCCTTTTTTGCCAAAACTTGAAACAGCTAGGAAGAGTAGATTGTGTGAACTAAGGATGGCTGAGGTTCAAATCCTGCTAGGGTTTTTGTCAGTGACTCATCTATATGTAATGTAGACCCCCATAAGCGCTCATTGAGCCTGGAGGCGTGGCCTAAACCTGAGATGAGGGTGGGGCACACCACCATCCTTGACCCTAATTTCTTTTTCCTGCAATTCAAGAAGTTGTTACCACAACTTGAACCTATGACCTCTACCCAAACTCATCTCGACCATTTCAGTCTCAGGATGAATAGATTCCATGCTAATATTATGTTTTTATAAAATGATACAGAAATGGGAGGGAAACAACAACGGCACAATCAATACACATGCTGAAACAGCAAAGGTTTCCTTTGAGTACAATACTACATGCTGTGGATAAGTCCTGTTGAAGAAATTAGCTTATGCCGACAAACATCTAGAGATTAATTTGGTGAGTGAAAGAGAATAAAACACAACTCAAGTTCTGCTTTCCAAAAAAAATGGAATCTGAATCACCATTGATAGCATTAATAAAATATATACTTCATTCAGGGTAGCAACTATAGCAACTGAAGTAAAAGGACATACTAATCTACAGTAAAAAGCTCAAAATATTGATGCTAATCCAGTAATCCACTAAGGGTTATCTCAATCAGCAGACTAAATGGCAGAAACCCAAGGGTATTCATAATATTTTTTACTGTTGCCACGTTGAAAAAAGCAACTGTCAAAAGCACACATGTGATAAGGAAAAGTAATAGCTCTTGTTTATATGAAGAAACACAACCATCTAAATTGGTTGCTTGAACCAACCAACTTCCTACCAGGGAAGGTGGGGCAGATATAATATGAGGCAGCAGGATACCTAGAAGCAGGAGTTGCGGCTAAGACGTTAACCAATGGAGGAGTTAGCGGTGATCCCTTCATCAATGATGACCAGCTAGGCAGGTGGTTAGGAATGCAATGAGGTATTTGATTGCAAGGTGCACTGACATAACCGGGCCAAAAATAAGCTGAAGTATCAAGCAGATGTCTTGCAATACAAGCCTCGACAATCAGATGCCATAAGTTACCAGCTGAAAAAAGAACACAATACAACAAAATGTCAATCACCAAAGCCACCCAGGACAAATATGAAAAGAACATTATGAGACTACCACACCTGGGAGCAAATAAACAGAGGGAAACAGAAATCATGAGTATTGACAGCAAATGCATGTCCATATAACCAAGCTAAATTGCAAAACAACAGAGTAATTAAATTATCATGAAATTATTGATGACTAAAGCTATGATGACCAAGATAGAGAGAAAGTTTAGGTCATATTGACAGGGTAGACAAACATTTCCATTTTTTCTTTGTTATGAAGTTTCCATTAGATTTTATTTGCAAATTGCACATGCCACAAGTAAAGGACACTTATCAAAGCACAACCATTTAATTGAGTTCCCACTGTAACCAAACACCTCTTTCACATTCCTATTACTAAAAGCTACTACTTACAGTAGTTCGTGGGTAAGTCATTCACATTCATACTCTCCAAGTATCCATTACCAACAGCATGACCTGATACGAACATAACAGCCTTAGCAGCAGCCTGATTGGCTACCCAAGTAACTGGTTGAGGCGGATTCAGTAAGCCCTCATAATCACCCAATAGCTGTAAGCTGATAACCAATTCCCCTCGACGCTCTCCCAAGGCAGGTTTGTCCTTCCTTTGATTTGTAGGGCTACGCTCAGCTTCTACAATCAATTCACCTTCCTCTTCTTCGATAATATTAGCGACCACGAGGGTTGTAATGCACAATAACATACACAAGCAGGTATCTAGGCGAGGTACAGGACCTTCACTTGGATCCCTCTCCTAAAATAACAGGGGGAAATGGAAGTCTTAAAATAAGTGACTTGCATGCAAATTTACAGTGTCACCAACTGGAATGTAGTGGAGAAAATAAGTTAAATGTAAATCTGCCAACAAAGACAAAAAAAAACAAGATGCAAATGACATGCTGCATTATTTTCCCCTATTTATGACTTGAATTATCATATATTCAAATGACAAGATATTACACATGCCTAAGTTCATCAAGTACTTGCCTTCATTCTAGCCTACCAACAACAAGATTATAAAATCAATATTCTGTATTTTCTTTCGGGAACTCCCTTAAAACTACAAGAAAATATGACAATTAGTAACCTCCCTTGGATCTGTCCTTACCCTTTGAACTAGTCTCAGTGCTGCCATCCATAAGCCTAAAAATGCATTGTGCCATGCAGTACCATTAACTGCTTGTAAAGATTTCACCAACCCTGCAATAGTCATTTCAACTAAATAACATTACTTATAAAATTTAAACTTCTTATCAATCCCAGCTACACTTAAGTTAAGCAAGAGTAACAGTGGTACTCAAATTTTACCCATACCAGTAAGAACATCAACAGCACTAGTTTCGGCAACATGATCACCATTCATTGCATCTTCAAGGATAAGATCAATGGGAAGCCAAAGCAAAGACCAACTATCATCATGAGTTTGAAGTGCACACGATATCTGAGAGCCAGCACCAGCAGCCATGACTGCATTAAGCTCCAGCTTATGTGTTGTTTTCCATTGAGAAGACAACAGCTTCAGCCCATCGGACTTGATAGTAAACGACAAGAGAGACTCGGGAGTAACATTTTTCAAAGTCCTCAAAAGTAATGAGTTTGCGGCAAGTCGCTGCAATTGGTGAACAAAAGTTTCCCAATGTGTTGGCCTACAAAGATCGAAAAGTATACATGTAAAATGAATGAATCATATAGTGCCACGTCACTGTGGAGGATTTTAAAAATAGATCTGAGGCAAGAAATGTTGAATGTGATTACTAATGATTGAGAATGTAAGAAAGTTAAGAGTAAGAGGTTAAATAAAATGAAAGAGTTATGTTATTTGGAAGTATACATGTTTGTACGAAGCAATGAAAGGATCCTTGATGTGAGTTTGTTTTGAAGAAACAATGCAATGAGTTCAATAGTCATTCCTGTATTCTTCCTCAACAGAGCTTCCTTCTCAGGCTCAGACATGATGACATCATCATCATCGACATCATCATCAACAACAACATGAGGCTTGTGTTCCAATAAGCCTTCATCATCCAAGGAAGCTTCAAGTAAACGAGAGAGAATGGTAAACAAGAACCAAACAAGAATAACTCCAGGTTCAGGATCGAGATCGGAATGAGAATGAGAATGATTATAGAGTTTAGAAAGGTGAAGAGATTGATCAACAGATTTCATGATGTGAGGGTAATTAGGGGAATTGATATTAGAAGAAGAAGAGAGAGACAAAATGAGATGTCGTTTAATAAGAGAGAGGAAGAGAGTGAAAGCGGCAGGGTAGAGATGTCGTTTAGGGAGAACACGAGTAGAGAGAAGAGAGAGAAGAAGGAAAGGAGGAACGATGTTAACAGAGATAGCTGCATCAAGGTACTTCCACGTGATAGGCACGTGATTATCCCAGCATATGTATGATACCAGACGCCGTGACAGCTCCGTCGATGGTAAACTCACTCCGGCAGAGCTCAGGGTTGAGCTAACCTCTACTGACCACAACACTGGGTCTGTGTTCTTTGATTGCGCCCACTTCGTAAGCTCTATTACACCCTCCCACACGCTATCATCACCCATCTTCTTCTTCTTCTTCTCCTTCTCTCACAATATTCACTCACTTTCTCTTTCTTTGACTGTAAACTCCGCTTTCGAGCCTTTCAGACAAATTCCACCACCCTCTCTCTCATACCCTTTGCAACTTGCAATAAATAAATAAGAAATCAAATAATATGATGACTAAAATCACATTATTTTTAAAACTAATTCTGGCTAATAATAAATATAAAAACTATAACATTATTACTACTATCATATAAGCTTTTTAGATTAAAAAACCAACCTATATTATTATTATTATTATTATTATTATTATTATTATTATTGTTGTGTATATACTTAAAATGAGAACACAAAGCATTCCTACTGGGTCCCACATTAAATCAGACCTACTCACAATCACAAAGAGAGTTCCCCTTTTCAAATGAAAACCAGCGCCCAAACACTCACTCCTATTCATGTTTTTCAACTATTGTATTTTTAGATTATACATTATAATGGGAAAAAATAAATCAAATACTCAAACTATAACATTTTTTTCTTTTCTTTCTTAAACTAACTTTATAAACTGAAGAATATCCATTTATAAAAAAAGTTTGTAGTTTATAGTTTATACACACAAAAAACAAGCACAATTGTACACGTTTTTTTTCCCACATCTAACTTTTTAAACACATTAAATATTATGTTAAAGGGTTGAATGATCAACATTTTTCCAATTCAAGATTTTATCCTCGCTTTTATTATTGTAGCTTCTCTTCCATTTTATTTGCAGCCATAAGCTTGTCTTCAAGTTTGAAAATGAAAATGACAATCTCCAACTCCAACAACTTCTAAAGGGAAGATAAAGGTTATGTATTTAACTGAGTATGCTAGGTGTATAATCTAGCATGAATAAAACATGTAAAGTAAACACAAGCAAGCAAGTTGTGTATTTAAGATATCACATGGTTTAGCAATATATCTTTCTATACTCAAAATGAGAGACTTTGCTTAATGGTCTCACTAATAAAAGTAACACAACTCATAAAGTCATAACTAAGATGGTGGTGAAAATGATAGTTTGGAATGTAATGACACAATTCAAAACTTGATGGTGCTAAGATTAGAGCTTTGAAATGGAGTATCACTAATGAAAATAGTGATAAAATAATGTTGGGTGATGGAAATAAGACATGTAAAAATTGATTGGCCAAAGTATAATTTCCAAATTTCTAATCTTGTATTTAATAACAATGAGCTAACTTTTAAACAAAAGATGAATTAATATTCACCTCCAAGCATAGTATTCAATTTACTTCAAAATAAAACAAATATTCACCTCTAAATTACTTCATAGGGTTTTATTATTACATAGTATTCAATTTTCCGTACTTTATTGAATTAATAATAATTCAAACACTAACTTATTATTACTTTTAATTGTCTATTACAATAAGCAAACGTTACAATTCTAATAAATAACAGTTCTTTTTTATAATAAAAAATTCTAAAAATACAGCATTTCTGATAGAGATCTGAAAAAATAGTAAATTATGTTTTTTTTGTTGCTCTAATCAACACTTATAATGACTAGGCCGATGTTGACATATTTGAGGTTTTATGTAAAAATATAAGCAGTTATAAGCAAAGTTTTTATGAAGATTCAGCTCAAAACAAGGAAGCAGACACCATCACTCTTTTCATTACAAATAAATCCTTCAGGTTCCATTACAAACTTGCTAAAATACACAGATTCAGTTGCATCATATATATATATAAAAGGTTTTATATTTATTATATTATCGCATCACCAATCAATTTACTGAAAGAAGTCCTTTATGTTTAATACTTGTGTGATCTCATAATAACTCAGAAGTAACAGTTAATTCTTGTGTTGAAGCCTTCCACTCTCTGCACCGGCATAGGGATCAATGATGACATTTATCACGGCTGGTTTCCGAGCAGAGAAGGCTTCTGAAAGAGCATTCTTCAGTTCTTCGGGTGTCCCAACAAGATACCCTTTTCCACCAAAAGCTTCTATCAAAGCATGGTACCCTGCATTTGGGACAAAAGATGTGGGTGCAGGATCATCTTTGTGAGGTCCATCTATCTCTTCAGGGCTTCTGCGGTCGCCACCATATACACCACCGTTGTTAAAAACAATCACAACCACCGCCAACTGATACCGAACCAGCGTCTGTGCAAAAGTCAGAGCATCATATGATAAAGGAACTAACTTGAGTTTGGAAAACAAGATATGAAAGCTATTCCAACAGAAAATCACAAACCCTGAACACATTAGTGTTCTAAAATTGGGCTTGGTATTTGGGCTGTCATGTGGTAATGTACTATACACTTATACAGTATACAGCTTATGTCATCATCTATCACAGTAGACTGTCTAAGCCTTATGGAGATGTATGAAGCACTAATAATTTAATATCCTTCACGTATTCGTACCCAACACTCTTCGATACTTTCTAGATACTCTTAAAATGCTATCTCTCTAGACACCAAAACTACCATACAAAAGCATTTTAAGAGAGCAAGAATAAACATAACATGTAATCATCAAGTGGAACATAACACTCAATCTATCCAGAGAAATCATACAGAAAGAAAAGACACATCACATGTATTGCATAGAGAAAGAAGAAGAAATGCATTTGAGTAATGACAACCAAGGATTAAATGAGACCGATATTAATCTTATTTGTGGGCAATATAGAGTGATTTCTTATGACAATATGATTTTCTTGTGTATTTAGTGATTTCTAAGAAGACTGTTCTTTATTTAGAATTTCAAAACACCAATTACATGTTAATTATGTTTTATGAATTTGATGCACACATTTGAATAGGATGTGTTCTCATCATTTGATAAATCACTTGAAGTGACTTGTGTCTTATAACAAGAGCTTATAAGCTCGTTTTCATCATTTTATACTTACCAATCAGACTTGTAATTAAATCACTTAGAGTCATAAGCTATGAGTCAATGCAGACTTGAGCTGATTTTGCAAGCAAGTTTTGTCAAACAAAGTATTAAGAAGAATGAACATCTTGTTTTAGCAATATGACATACCTCAACTTCAATAGCACTAAATCCAAATCCAGAATCCCCTTCAACAGCAACGACGAGGCGATCAGGAGACGCCACTGCTGCAGCAATGCAGTAACCAAGACCAACTCCCATTGTCCCCCATGTCCCTGCATCTAGCCTTGTCCGCGGCTCGGTCTGAATCAACACAGACCTTCCCACATCCATAGTATTAGCACCCTCAGAAACCACAATAGGAGCAGGGCTTCCCAAAGCCACAATAGCATCCCTTATGATTCTCATGGGCGTTAAGAAATTAAATGGCACAACATCCTTAACCAACTGAGCCTCCATCTTGTTGACATTGTCCTTGACCTTTTTAGATATAGCTTCCACCCAAGTATGACTCTTACCTAAACAAAATGGATCATCTTTAATCTCCTTATTCAAAGTCTCCACAATCTGTTTAGCATCTCCAACCAAACCTAAATGAGGTTTCCTAAGTTGAATCTCTTCCTGAGAGATATCAACCAATATAAACTTAACATCATTAGACCATTTAGGAGATTCCCCGAAATGAAGCAACCAATTCAACCTTGCACCAATTACAAGTGCAACATCACATTTACCTATAGCAAGTGACCTGGCAGCAGTAGCAGCAAGGTGATGTGTATCAGGTAACAAGCCTTTCCCTAAAGGAGTAGGCAAAAATGGAATTCCAGTAGACTCAACAAGTTTCTTTAAAGTATCTTCAGCTCTAGCATAAGCAGCTCCTTTTCCAAACACAATTAAAGGTCTCTCTGCATGTCTCAGCAAAGATACTGCTTCTGATATTTCATGACTTGTTGTTAGTGGTAGTGTTGAATCAGAAGGATTATTGTTTTGGGTTTGGATATTTTGTAACAAAGTTTCAGCTTCTTCCTTTGATATCCTCTGGTGGAGTACATCAGAAGGGAGATCTAAGTAGCAACCACCGGGTCTGCCTGATGCGGCTGAATTAAGAACCTTTGACAGACAATTTGGGATTTCAGTTATGTGAGTTGCTTTCAATGACACCTTTGAGAATGGTTTCACGGCTTCGATTTGGTCCAGTTCTTGGAAATCGCCGCGGCCAACGTCATTCTGGTCGCAGGAGCCGGAGATCATTATCATGGGCCAGGTGTTGGCCATGGCGTTCGAGAGACCAGCGAGGCCGTGAACGCAGCCAGGACCGGAGACGGTGAGGAGGACGCCGGGGGAGCCGGTGAGGAAGCCGTAGGCGGAGGCGGCGTAACCGGCTGACTGCTCGTTGTGGAAGGCGATGAAGCGGATGCCGAGAGAGACGGCGCGGTTGGCGAGGGAGGTTACAGGGATTCCGACAACGCCGAACATGTGACGGATGCCGAATTTTGCAAGTGACATTGCGACGAGGATGTTACCATCGATTTCCTCCATTGAAGTCAAAGGGGATTAATTATTGAAATGGTGATATTGGAATTGAGTAAGAATCTATTCTTATAATGGATAGAAAAGGAAAGGTGTAATGACAACTTAGTCCTTAGCAAAACTCAAATTGTTGTGTGAGACAACTTCTTCATTGCCTGAACCTGCCCACAAGTAGCCCCCACCTCAGCTACCAGACTAGTATTTACAAAGGCTAAAAGGTTAAGGTTTACCTTTACTTAAATATTGATTGAGTCATGTTTTTGAGTTTAGATTCGGTTTTAGATTCGAAGTTAATCTGATCATAAACATTAATTTGGTCAATAATTAAACTTGAACTTAGATCTAATTAAATATAATATATACATAGTCAATACATTATTCACCATTTGTTTGGATTATTTTTTTTGAAAAGTCTATAATTATTGAAAATGAATGGTGAATGATGCAATGAAATGACAATATAAAAAAAACTCTTACACTATTAATATATACAATTTTTTCTCTGTGATTATTATGCATAGATTCATATGAACATTGATAACATAGCTTAAACATAAAGTATAGTTAAAGATTCATATATTTTCATTTTGTTAATTTAGTTAAGACACATAGTTATCTTGATAAGTTATTAATATGACCAATATATTGGTGATTAATGCATTTTGGGTGTTGCACTAAACTTAATTTCACATGCATAGAAGTATGTTTCATGAGTTATAAATCTTCACTTTGTGTGTAAAATTATTAGACATGAAACTTTATTGCATGAACTATTAAATTAACTTAGAGTCTAAGACATTAGCTTTTATTATTATTAAGGTCTCCCAATGTATAAGAACCATTGATAAATGAATTTATGTTGTTGACTCTAGTGTATTTGGATGGTGAGTAGTAACTTGATCCCAACATCTTATTTCAATATTTTTATATAAGTTAAATTGTATTTAGTCGGTTAAACAAATGAAATAAAATCTTTGAAAATCTAGTACTCAATAGTAAGTGTTTATGGATTAGATAACTCATTCATGTTCTATTTTGGAAATAGTGTTGATATCCAATGTCGCTCCTTTTACTTCACTGCAGGAGTGTATCCAAACAACATCACTAAGAATTCATAATGACTATCTGTTGTACGGAATGTTGTTTTATGTGTATCAACCGGGTCAAAACGAATTTGGTGTTAACCTGCTCATAAGCTAATTCATTTAAATTTTGATAATCTACACAAAATCTCCAATATCCATATTTTTTTCTTACCAACAACACAAAAGATGAAAATGGGCTTGTGCTTGGGACCATAATGCCCTCCTGTAACATTTCTGCTAGTAAAGTCACCATGACCTCCTTTTGCGAGTGAGGTAGCGATATGGTTTAACATTCACTGGGAATTGGTTAGGTAAAAATATAATTTTGTGGTCATGAGATCTAGGTGGTGGTAGGTCCGTTGGTATGGTAAATATAGTGTCAAATTCCTCTAATAAAGATAGAATGTCTGGGCAGTGTCAAATTCCACTAATAATGATAGAATGTCTACGTGATGGTCCTTTGTTGGGTAATTCTAGGATGAACGTAGGGTGGTTAAGGTATTAAGAGAGGGTTGTGGGTTAATTGTAATGCGAAAAATATATGCAATCACATTCATCTCGGATAAGTGGTGATGTTGGTGAAAAAAGGCTAGAGTTGGGGTATTTGAATGTTGTCCAATTATAATGATAGGCTTGTGGTCATGAGTAAAGCCGCTAAAAGATAAAGGACTATAATCTGGTGAATATCGATAAGTGAAAGTCGTTGTGGACGTTGACCCTTAAAGGTGTGACAATGTTAGGAGTTCCACATTGAGTAAAATAACAAACTCAATGTGGTACTTAAGCCATGAGGCTCTTCTATATAATGTGAAGAAGATCTTTGCTCCTGATCTTGGCACAGTTTTGATGAACACACCAACATCACCAAAAGGAAGAAAAGGAAGAATACTTATAAAGACAATGAAGATTCAAACTTCAAGATATTCAAGACTTTTAGTCTAAGTCTAAAATATGTACTTCAATCTTATACTCTTGATTATACTTTTTATTTTTCTGCATATATTTTCCGCTGCACTTTAATTCTTGATTTTGCAGAAAAAGTTGCCATAATTTTTAAGTCAACTAATTCACCCTCTCTTAGTTGCAATCTCAGTCTAACAATTGGCACCAGAGCTATTTTTGAGTAAGATATTCTCAAATCTGATCTTATATCAAAGATAGCCTCAAGATCATTCCTAGGAGAAGGTTCCAACATCAATCGCCCTCCAAGCTTTGTTGGAGAGTGTTATGATTTCTGGAAAATCATAATGAGAATCTTCATAGAATCTCAAGACTTGGATATATTGAATGCAATTGAAGAAGGACCATATGAACCCTTCATCATTGTGAATAGTTTAAGGTAAGTAAAGCCAAAATCTTCATAGAATTATGAAGATAAGAAGAAGGTGCAGTATGATCTCAAGGTAAAGAACATCCTCACTTCAACACTTGGCATTGATGAGTTCTTTAGAGTATCAAACTGCAAATCTGCAAAAGAAATGTGGAATAATCTAGAGACTACACATGACGGGACGTAGGAAGTAAAAAGATCTAGACTCAACACTCTTTCCCAAGAATACGAAATATTTCGTATGAAACCTAGATAGAAGATTCTGGATATTCAAAAGAGATTTACTCATCTCACAAATCACCTTCTTGCTCTTAGTAAGGTCCTATCAAATAGTGACTTGAACTTGAAAGTTCTAAGATCATTCACCAGAACATGGCAACCCAAGGTAACAGTCATTTCTGAAAAGAAAAGTTTATTGAAAATGTCTTTAGCTGCGTTGTTTGGAAAATTGCAGGAAAACGAACTAGAACTCAACCAACTTGACCAACATGAAGATCAGAAGAAAAAGAAGAATATCTCTCTCAAGACAAGAGTGGATAAATTCGAATCATCGGAAGATGAATCTGATAAGGAAGAGATGGAAGGTATAAGTCTTTTTGTGAAGAAATTCAGCAAGTTCCTCAAGAGAAACAAATGTGCTAGAACTGGACAAACAAGGAAAATCACCAAGAACAATGACACCTCCACTTCCAACCAAAATTTCACATGCTTTGAATGTGGCAAGGCTGGTCACATGAAGATGGATTGTCCTAATCTAAAGAAGAATTCTTTCAAATGGAAGAATGAAACAAAGAAAGAATGGACGAAGAGCCTACATTGTTTGGGAAGACAACGATATCAGTTCCACCTCTGAACCTGAAAAATGAGGAACAATCACATATCTCTTTAATGGCATCTCATCATTCTGATGATGAAGTGGTAAACGACACTCAACTATATTCTTCTGAATTACAAACTGCTTTCAATGACTTGCATGACGAATATGTCAAACTTACTAAAATGTTTCTAAAATAAAAATCTGAGTTAGATGTATTTAGAAACAAACCCTCATCATCTTCATGTCAAAACTATATTACTCTTGAAAATAAAGTTTTAACATTAAGTCTTGAACTTAATAAAATGAACAAGAGTAATAAAAGTTTGGAAAAAATCATAAGTGATCAAAGACACTCAACAGATTGAAGAGGTCTTGGCTATTCAAAAAGCTATGTTTCTAAGAAACAAAGTGTCCCAACTAAGATAAACTTTGAAAAACAAGATATCCATGTCTTTAAAAATAGTAAAAATAAATCTAGGATACATGATCATCAACCCACATGTACATATTGTAAGAACCTTGAACATACACCAAATACATGTAAAACTAGAAAATATGATGTACCCCTAGGTCATTTTAAATAGGTTGAGAAATTTACTAACTATGTATGACCCAAAGAATATTGGGTACCTAATAAAACTTAAATTGTTTTGTAGGAAAATTTGAGAGCCGCCTGCAACTTATGGTACTTAGATAGCGGTTGCTCAAAACACATGACGGACAATAGAAAGAAGTTCTTTGTCCTCAATCCAAGGGACAAATAATATGTCATTTATGATGATAACAAGAGAAAAATTCTTGGAGTTGGTAGAATCGATAAACCACGCTCAACAACTATAGAAGGTGCACTATATGTTGAAAGACTCAATCACAACCTTCTAAGCATAAGTCAATTATGTTGAAGGACTTAAACACAACATTCTAAGCATAAGTCAATTATGTGCATCATTGAAAGTAAAAATTATCAAAACTCTAAACCTATTGATAAAATGATAAATAATATATATATAATTGACATAAATTCATCTTTATTAAGAACATGTTTAATTGCAAATGATAATCATAATGCATGACTTTCGTAATAAAAAGATATTGCCTATTTTATTTATTAGACAAATGTTTAAAACAATGTTGTAGAAAACCAAAAAATCATGGTCTAAACAAACACATTAGACTAACACAATTACATGGCTATTACTATGATAAATAGAATGATTTTGCTAAACTTGATAATGATTTCAAATGATTGTTGTAAATAAAAAATGTTGCAATAGTTAAGATGCTTTGGTCAAATTCTTCTTCATTTTACACATTTTCTATGCTTTAATATAATTTTAAATTTGATTCCCTTGGCATCATTAAAATTACAATTATTTATTAAATTATGAAAACCTAAACCCTAAAAAAAGCACAATTTAAAAAATAAATAAATAAATAAAAAACCACATTGTGAAGTTATTAGCATAGAAAGAGAAATTATTTTGGTAGAAGTGATTAATGTAAAATGTAGTAATTATATAAATGATAATAAAAGTTATACATAAGCACACTATAAGTGCATGGAGTAGTAGAGGACAATAAAGCAGTTCAATCTAGTAAACAAAAGAGAGATACAACTTCAAATGTGTATTTGTATCCCATAATAACATTAAAATATATATATGAATAGCGCGCTTAATAATAGGATGGTGGTGGAGGATGAGGCCATCCAGGCGGTGGAGGACCGGCTGGGCGAGGTGGTGGAGGTGGATGACGATGAGGATGATGATGATGATGAGGATGATGATGAGGAGGAGGAGGAGGATGTGGATGATGATGAGGATGATGGGGACGTAGTGGTGGTGGTGGTGATGGAAGGTGAAAACCAGGTAGAAGTGGACCGGGTGGTGGAGGTGGATGGACAAGCCCGGGTGGTGGTGGATGCGGTGGTCCTGGTGGAGGAGGGTGCCTGTTGTAACTCATGATTACTTTTGAAGTTGAATATAGTTTGAGAATAGAATGTAAAAGGTTTGAGAGATGAATGAATATATATAAAGAAAAGTGAAAGTGTGAAAGTATGAAATGGAGAAACTTAGAAAGGAAAGTTCAAAGTTCACAGCTTCTTCCATTATCAATAATACTTTTCACTTGGAACGGTGCGTGTATGCTTTTGGTGACTTTGACTGGATATGCATCTCTAGAAAACCTTGACGCAGTTGATGTTGAAGAGAGTGTGGTGACCCATCAACAATGATTCCTTGACTTGGTAAATCATGGTTATTTTTATGGTTTTTGTAAAATCAACGATTATTCTTACCAAACTAAGAGTATCATAAGTATTTATTATGACTTTGTAAAATTGATAAATCACAAAAATTGCATAATTTTTAGCACTACTTCACATTGGTTTCATCTTGATTCTTTGACTGTCCTTTCAATTATATATTGCTATTATTAGGAATATAATATATCAAGGTATGAGGTGTTAGAAAATTTGAACGAATGAATTTTAATAATCTTTAAATTAATTTTATTCTCCTTGTCCATTAGCTTTTAGTTATTTACTTTCTTTGATGGAATAAGAAAATTAATTGCATTCTTGCAAGTAAGCCGTTCCCCTTATTATTAAAAAAAAACACCTTACCAACCTTTGAAGAAAATAATTTTTTTTGATCGAGAAAAGATAAAATTATATTAAGAGATTAAAGAGTTACATGAGATTGTGGAAAGAAAACATGAAAAAGCAGCCAAGAAGCCATTACATTTCGGTATTGAGGCAAGAAATATGTTTAAAAACCCAATCCGAAAAAGTAATAGGATCATTGTCCGTTTGCCTATTAATACAAAGTCAAGATTTTACCCTAACAGATTTTAGAATCTCCCGAAGAGAGGGTTGAACATATTTAAAAATAAAATCATTCCTAGTTAGCCAAATGGACCAAGTAATAGCTAACCAAATGATACTCCAAAGATTCAAGTTGCTCTTATATGAAATCATGCCCATGTGAGTAAAAAGGTGATGGATGGGTTGAATAGGAAGAGCGGTGTTGATGTTCAAATAATTGTAGAGCTGTCGTTCAAACAATTGTAGAGATGCTGCCAAACAAAATAAGTCATGTTGCAAGTGAAGAAAAGATATTGGGAAGTTTCTGCAATGCTCATTGCAAAAAGGGCATAAGGGACCCCCTATGTATGCTAGACACACCCTCTCTTGAGTAGGGCATCTATAGTTTGAAGTCTATCCTGAAAAAATCTCCACGCAAAGGCTTTCACTTTTAAATAAGCTTTGGATTTCCAAAGCATGTGGAGATGGGTGGGAGTGTGAGCTGACTGCTGGTGAAGCTGAGTGAGAAGGTCATAAGCTAATCTGACCGAGTACTGAGTATATTTGTCATTGTGCCACTCTCAAGAATCAACAATGTTTTCTCAGATTGCTATCTCTTAAATCTTACTTAGAAAACAAAACTGTACTTGAAAGACTATTTCTCTTATTAATCAGACGCCAATTCCATTTCCCAAGAATAACAAGATTTAAGAGATAGATATTCTTAACTCCTAATCCACCGTCAGACTTACGATTACACACGTTATCCTATTTGAACAAGGGTCTTCCTAGGACTCTCAGTCCATCCCCAAAGAAAATCCCTTTGAATTTTTTCGATTGAACGAACAACAAAAATAGGACATCAGTAAAAGGACAAAAAGCACACGGGGAGAGGAGAGATAACAACATTAATCAAGATGAGACAACCACCGAAAGCAATATGATCCATTTTCCAAGAAGAAAGTCTTTTATGAATTTTTTCAATAAGAGGTTTCCAAGTATCATGTCTTTTATGATTCACATTAACAAGAATACCCAAGTAAGTAAAAGAAGTAGAGGAAAGCTTACAATGAAGGGAATCAACTAGTCTTTGGATATGATCCTTAACAACATTTAAACCAAGCAATTTGCTTTTGGTGAAATTGATTTTAAGACTAGAGGACAATTCAAATAACCGCAAAATACTTTTCATAACCCAAATACTTTTCACCAATTAAAATAGCATCATCAGCAAATTGAAGCAAAGACACTTCAATATTGTCAAAGTTCACCTTGTAAGGTGTGAAAAGACTATGAGAACTAGCTCGACTCATGAGCCCATCCAGACCTTCAACCATAATAAGTAGGGGTGAGCAAGACCCGACTCGACCTGTAAACCCGTCTCAACATAATGACTTAGGGACGGGTCTGACCCATCCTAATAAATAAAAAAGGACAAACCCGATTAAAAGGGACAGACCCGTCGTCAAAAAGGACGGGTTTGGGTCAATGTCCGAGTCACACGATCCGTTCCTTATAGTTATATATCAAGAATAGTTGAATAAGTACCTAACAATATATTATAAATCATGAATTTCATGTTAATGGTATAATCACTAAAGGTGTCAATTCTTTTTTATTTGTTTAATCGCGAATTTGTCTAGTCACCAATGGGGGCTATATACTGATCTCCCTAATTCGCCGCTTATACAAAATCCTAGCCAAGTTGCTCGCTAACAGATTACGGAAAGTGTTTATTATGGTCATCAATGATATTCAATCTGCTTTTTAGAAAGGCATACACATTTTGGATGGTGCAATGATTCTCAATAAAGTCATCCATGATGATAAGAAAACTGGGCAGCAATGTGCAATCTTTATATGATGTCTCGCTTAGGTTTCTGTCAAAAATGGAGGGGTTGGATCATTGAATGCTTGATTAGTGTAACAACGTCTATTCTGATTAATGGTATTCATACTGATGAGATCCATCTCCAACGTGGCATTCCTCAAGGAGATCCCCTATCCCCTATCCCCTTTTCTCTTCCTTATTATTAGGGGTGAGCATGAGACGAGGGACGTGTTAAGCATGTCTCTCACCCATCCTTAAATATTGATAGAGTCAACTTTTGAACCCGAACTCGTCCCTAATTAGGATGGGACGTGTGAGAGACGAATCCAAAATAAGACGGGTCAAGATAGGGACGGATACGATTGGAAAATGACAAAGTGACAAACTAAGAATATCCATCCCAAATCCCTTGTTTGGTTGCTTATTGTAAATTTGTGCAGGATATGATTTCTAAAATCGATGATGATGACATTTGATATAAGCATTCAAATGGGGTATTATTCATCATTTTTATTTAGTAAGTTTAAACATATAGGCATCCCATAAATTTATTAAACCAAAGTTTCTCATACATCGAAGCCATGAAAATGATGGGGACTCATTTGAAGTAAAGGGTGACATCATATATGGTTGCTCCAGTTCCACAATTGTAACAATTGTTGCATACTTGCACTGCAATTAAATTCACTGCAATAACAAACCGGGAATCTTAAAACTGAGAGGAAAATATGCTAATAAGGTTATTTTGCATTGAATTTTGTATCAATATATATATTCCTCTCACCTCGGGCTGAAAAAAGTTGTACTGGAATGGATCAAAATCAGACAGCATCATCCGAGGTTGTGGAAATTCTTGGTTTGTTGCCTCCATTTCCTGTAAAGTAAATTAAAGGATATCCACTGAATTAACCAAATCCATTAAGTCATTGTGTTATATAAAATATCATATTTTCTTCAAGTTACTTCATACTCACATCCATAATATTTTCCTTCTTATCTTCCATACAAGTACAAGTACTCATACCCATATTTGTCATAGTATTTTCTTTAGAACCAGCAACATCAAATAAGGAAGCTAGGTTTTCTTCTTTTCCAGCCTTCGTTTCCTGGTTTATGTATACCACAATTACATATATTTTGGATCTGAATGCATATTTTCAATCATATCATAAAACATGACTATATTTTAAAACCATGCATGCATGATCCACACTATCAATAATAATGTTCCTCTCACCTCAAGTTCAAAAAAACTGTAAGTAAATGGATCAAAATGCATCAACATCATCTGAGATTGAGGAATTTGATTGTTTGTTGTCACCATTTCCTATAAAATAAATGAAAGGTTAATTAAGAAATTATTGGTAAGAATAACATATTTTGTCATATTAATTAATTTCATACTCACACCCACATTGGTTTGAGCATTTTCCATAGAAGTAGCAACATGAGACAAATAAGCTTGGCTTCCTTCCTGCTGTTAAATAAATACACCATAACCCTAACTGCTGGTTAGTAGTTACATAAGTTTTGTATTTGATTATAATAATGAACCCAAATACAAGTTAAGAAAGAGAAAAAAGAAAAGATCGACCTCGTAAAATTGAAGCTGATCACAGTGAAGAAGATTGGTGAGGAAATGAAGGACATGTATTTTCTGAACAGCTTTAGCAATGTCACCATTCTGAAGGGTGCAACTCTCTTTGTCTTGAGTAAGAATCCATGCTCGAAGGGTTAACTCCTGAATGAAAATCTCACATGCTTTTGCCATAAATAATGGAACTTCAGCACTCACCATCTGCTTAATAACTCTACAATTAGTTTCATCATGTAATAATCGTTTGGAATGAAAAATATAAACACAAAATTGCAAACCTTCACATCCTTGTCTGCTTTCACAATCCTTTTAATTCGAGATAGAGGCAATTGTTTGTTGTTCCTAAATGCTGCAATTTATATCATAAACAAACATATATATATATTATCATGAAACCAAATGGTTAAGTAAAACTAATACTTAAATATGAAAAGTGCTTTATCTTGGAAATAGAGAACCTTCGGTATTTCGAATATCCAATAGCTGTTGGACCCAAAATTGCTGCAGACTCTGTTTCTGTATATGCATCAAAATATCAATTTATTAAGAGACAAGTTTTTTACAATGAAACTAACAGAATTAATAATAAATATTTTCCATGTTATAAATAATTAAAGAGGAATGAGTTCACCTCATTGTCTTGTTGATGGGAATGAGAGAAAGCAAACTGATTTGGTAGAAGTGTTGAATTACTAATTAAATTCATTGTTGTCTCTTTGTCTTCTTCATGGAATTGAGGATGAGAGTGCTTTGGCATGAGATTAGAGAGTTCATTTGTAACAAATGAAGCATTTCTAAAATACATCACTCTTTTTAATTTGTTTCACTCTTGTTTTCCCAACCACAAGAGACGTGAGTTTAAATAAATACCCATTTGCCTAACTCTTCTTTTACTTTTTTCTCCTTTTTCCTTTTCATCATCATTTTTTATTACAAATTAAAATAAAAAATTGAACATTAAATATATTATTAAAAAATGAGATGGCGATTATTTTTGTCACGTAAATAGGTAATATGCATTAAATATATGCAAATGCATTGATCTTAACCCACCCCACTTTATCATTTTGGTAAATACCACTTTATCAATATACAATAAACAATTAACATTACTAACATTTGCAAACAATCTTGTTTGAAATACGTATCTTTTATGATAAATAAGTATTTGAGTTTCATCATGGATAATTAACATGATTCATAATAAATTTATCAATATATTTGTCCGGGGAATCATAATTATAATTCTTAAAAAAGTCATAATCTTAAATCATAAAATACCACTCATTTATCATAAAACATATTAACCCAGTAGTCTCTTAAAAAAGATAATTAGACAAGTAGTTTCTTAAAAACGATAATTAGACAATGAAATATTAAGATGCTTTATCTTATTTATCTATTGCAATATTTTATATTTTTCTCTTATTTTTTATAGTATTTGTTATTATCATTTTCTATCTGTTGTTATTCTTGTTATAAATGTATTATCTAATAAACACCACAAGTATTGTACTAGTATACATCTAACAAAATATCATTTCAACATAATATAACTTTTAAGAAAAATATGTTACATGCACTTTCAAAATTTTGATACTTTTCAATCAACTTACTATAGAAACTTCAATGATTTTCTAATTAAGAATAAAATATCTATTTATATCAAAAGATAAATTATCTATTACAACTACTAGAATCATGATATGAGTCCTATATTTTTAGTTTTTAGAAATTTACATGCTATAATTTTAGAGGTTAGAGAAAAAAATTGATCTTATAATATAAAGAAAAACTTTATCTCATAATAGATGAGGATGAGGAGATACTTTATTATCTTTCTAATTTCCTCCGTATAAATTCACTTTAAAAAATCAATATAGTGTTAATGAGAATAAAGGAAAATGATGATTAAAAAAAGATGAAATATTGAAGAAAAAGTATCTTAAATACTTTTCATCTATTGCTATTCTCTAAAAAACTATTTTCATACTGCATGCCATATAATATTAGAAAAATAAAAAAAAAAAGTTATATTTTTCAAAAAGTGACACATGTCAAAACTTACTCAGAAACAATCTATACTATTAATAAAGCCAAAACAAGTAATAACCATTATGTATGGTATAATTTTTAAATTTTATTTTTATCATTTTTAACCTCTCTCCTTAATAAATGGAAATTTCCACATTTTGCTTTCATTTTTTCATCAATATATTATTACTCATCCACACATTCTTTTTTATCTTCTCTCTTTCTCAACCCAAAAATAAAACAGTAGCACATGAAAAAATATATCCAACAACTCGATAATGATTATTAGATACACGAGAAATTTATAAATTTTTTGTGTATATCATATCAATTATTACATCTTATATTCTTAAATTTACATTTTCTATTGAATTTATATGTTTCATTTTTTATACTTATAACTTATATTAAAAAATAAGAATGCGGGTCGACCGGCGCGGAGTGTCAATCGACACGCTAATACTTATAATTAAAATTTTCTTATGGCAAGCGCGGATATTTTTTATGGGAGTGAAGGAAAAACACTTGTTAAGAATTCAAAGATTTTTACATGGAAAAGAAGCGTCTTTAATATAGAAATCTAAAATGGTGAATAAATAAATAATATAATTATAAATAAGTGAGTTTTGGTTAGAATTTGATTGGTGAAATAGAAGAGTAGTAGCGAAAAGTAGGGATTTGGAAATGAAAAAAGAAATAGTAAAATGCATGCATGGATGCATGCATGCATGGTGATAGGTTAATGATTAATGGAATGAGAAATTGAGATATTGAAATGGAGAAGTACTCATCGGTGTGCAATTTGGTGGTTAAGTTTCTATTAGAAGAAAACTATTTACTCACTGCCTTTGAACTTCTCCATGAACTTGTTGATAATGGTCATCATATTCATGCCATTCGTCTCCAACAATACTTCTCCAATCCTAACCTCTTCCCTCCCGATTTAATCTCCGGCTTCAATTCCCTTCCATGTATAATAATCATCATCGTTATCATCATCATCATCATCGTTGTCGATCTTTTCCATCTTAATTCATTAATTAATTATATATATATGTTCATTGCATTTTTACAGTGGCAGATCCTCAAACCTTGTTGCATGAAAAAGAAGCAGCAGAAGAAAAATTCGCCATTACTAATTATGAATTGCGTTTGGCTCAAGAAGACATATTAAAACTCCAAGCTCAATTACACACCAAAACTGAATACCTTATCAAAACAAATGGAGATGTTTCAGTGAATAATAATGTGGTACAATCTGAAGAACAAAAAATGAATAGTTCCTTCAATGATTTAGGGCCAATAAAGGAGAATGAGCGTCTCCATCTTAATTGCGCGGTTAAAGAATATTTGCTTATGGCTGGATACAATCTTACAGCAATGACATTTTATGAAGAGGTTGATTAAGAAATGTTATGTTATGTTGTATTCACATTTTGGTGTTTAATATCGTTTAATCTTTATTAACTACTCTTCTTATAGGTTACAAATCATCAGAACATGGACATTTGGAAGAATAATAATACTAATACATTAACACCTGATGCATTGCGTCATTATTATTATCATTATCTTTCATCAACTTCAGAGCTTGCTCAGGTCTTTTATGTAACAATGTTGACAAGATTAGTTCTATACAATTGATTTCAAATTACTGTTGACAAGATTATGAATGAATGAATATGCAGGAAAAAGTAGCCCTAATTAGAGATAATGAGAAGTTGTTGAAAGAAAATGAGAATCTGAATGAACAAAAAGAGAAGCTTATTGAAGAAAATAAGAGGTTATTGAAGGACAAAGAATTGGAAGATGGTCAAAGATCTTTGGAAGAACTGCATAAAGATCTTAAAAACAAGGGCAACATGGTAGTACCCTTTTATAAACAATACTCATATTTTCTATTATGAATACTGATTCTAATATTTAGGTACAAGCACTAAAACAATCCTTGGAGAATCAAACAAAGGAGCTCAATGCTTGCAGATCAGAGATTAATAAGCTGAAAATGCACATTTCTCAATCGGAATCTTTAACCAAGTACAAGGAAGAAATTAAGAATTTGCAGATGGAAATTGAATGGTTGAAGGAAAAGAATATAGAAGCTCCTGTATCTAGAAATTTTGATGGTTCTGAAAATGAAATTGTGCAGACAGAAGACAAAGCCATAGTAATTCATGAAGATAAAGGTGCAATATCTTATCCTATTGACACAGCTTTGGATGATAAAGCAGATGCTCAATCACATTTTGAGCAAACTCTTAATGATTATGCTGATAAGCATGAAGATACACTTCATGCCTTATCCAACCCTGCAAATGCCAATAGTACTTTTGAAAACATTGAAAATGTTTATGAACAAAATGTTGGGAAGCAAGAAGAGGATGAATCAATATATGATAAAACAGTAAGTCCATTCTCCAATTTTATTACTTGCCAAGCTTCAACCTTTTAGCAATATTATCCAATCATGTGATGCAACATTATTATCATAGTTTGAAAATGGTATATGAGTGGTATTTGTTGTCATCTTCCTTAGCAGTAATGCAGTGCATATGCAAATATAAAGAGCATAGAGTAAGTTGAAGGCTATGGAACTTTTACATTAAAGTGTATGTTTTTGTCTACAACATTATGTAACTTATGTTTTGTCTTATTCTTATCTATGTTTATCCTATGACAGGGATTAGGAACCATACAGATACTCGCTGACACTTTGCCAAAAATTGTTCCCTATGTCTTGATCAATCATCGCGAGGTTTGCTACTCACTAATCATCGTACTGCTTCCGTTTAATATTTTTGTTTAGGTTACAAACAAAATAAAAGAGTAGGTAAGTGGATAATACAGAATATACTAACAATATAACAGAATGAAACATGAAAATAAGAACTAGACCTGTGTAACGCAGTCCATATGCTAGTTTTATTTTCAGTTGTTGTAGTGTTGCTTGATTGCAGGAGCTCCTTCCTCTAATGATGTGTGCAATTGAGTGCCATCCAGATAGCAGAACACGAGATTCGTTGACTCATACATTGTTTAACTTAATCAAGCGTCCTGATGAAAACCAAAGACGAATAATAATGGATGTAAGTTATATTGGATTACTAAGTATGTTTAAAGATTCTAGTTTTAAATGAAACATTTTGATCATTTCAGGCATGTGTCACCCTTGCAAAGAATGTTGGAGAGATGAGAACCGAAATAGAATTGCTTCCTCAGTGTTGGGAACAAGTACATTCTTCCCTTAATAATTTTTGACTCGCTCTTAAGATTATCCTGACTTAGGAACCAAGTATTCAGTTAGTTTTCTGGTGTCTTATGAATATTAGATAAATCACATGTACGAGGAGCGCAGGCTGCTTGTTGCTCAATCATGTGGAGAGCTAGCAGAATTCGTGCGGCCTGAGATTCGTGATTCACTTATTTTATCTATTGTGCACCAACTAATAGAAGATTCTGCCACCGTTGTTCGAGAGGCTGCGACTCATAATCTTGCAATGCTGCTTCCACTTTTCCTGAACACGGATAAATATTTCAAGGTCAGCCTCACTATATTTGATTCGAGGCAATCATGGAGAAGATTTCTGATTTGAGAGAATTGAGCGTAATGAAAGCCTTGGAACAGGTTGACAAGAGGGTGGATAGGAAATGGAGTATTGACTCTTACCATAAAATGAAAACTTCTAAAGAAATAATAAGGGAAAACTTCAAAAGCACCCCCTTGAACTTTGCAGAATGTGTGATTTATTCTCTAAACTTCAAATTGTCTAAAAATGACCAACTCAGGTTTGGATGATAAATGGTCCTTTGTCTTGTAAAATGTTAAAAATGGATAAAAGTATCACGTGAAAAGAAGAGTTTAGGGTACTTTCTTATGCATTTTTTAAGCTTAGAGACTAAATCACACATCATGCAAAGTTCAGGAGGTGTGTTTTAATGGTGAAGGACTATTCTTTACCCAAACCAGAGTTGAGGGTCCTTTTTATGCATTCTTAAAGTATCGGGACTACGTAGCGCATCATGCAAAGTTTAGGGGTGTTTTCGGACTTTTAGAGAGTAATGAAGATAAAAAGTTACTCAAATTCTTGGGTTTATTTGTTGTTGCTAGGTGGAGGAGTTGATGTTCCAATTGCTATGTGATCCCTCAGGAGTGGTTGTGGAAACTACTCTCAAGGAATTGGTTCCTGCAGTTATAAAATGGGGAAACAAGTTAGACAATGTTTTAAGAGTTTTACTCTCTCATATTATAAGCTCTGCCAAGGTATTTGTACTCAAATGTTATATCCCTTGTGACTAAGGAATTCATTCATTCTTTTTGGCAATTATTTGTGAATGAAATATTGCAGAGTTGTCCACCTCTTTCTGGGGTTGAAGGGGATATAGAGTCACATCTACATGCCTTAGGTGAAAGAGAACGGTGGAACATAGATGTACTATTGAGAATGCTAGTGGAATTGGTTCCTTTGGTGCACCAGAAAGCAATTGAGACATGCCCTTTTCAGTCCACCACAGAAACTACACAAAAAGTTGTGTTTTCAACCTCATTGCTTGAATTGTATGCAAGGTAAGCTTGGGGCACAAAATGTTGAGATTGAAATAACACCATAAGGACTATTGAAGATAGAACACAACACTAGTTGTTGTTTGCATAATGAATGTTATATACTTTTTTGTTAGGGGAGATGTTAAATGGGATGCATTTGAATGGATGCATGTTGAGTGCTTTCCTAAATTGATACAACTAGCTTGCTTGTTACCAGGGAAAGAAGATAATTTACGTACCCGAATATCAAAGGTTACACTTCTCTACCTTTCCTGTTTTTGTTGTTGTTGAAAATTGAAATGTTTAGGATCACCACTAAGTGAGTAATTTGTTATCAAAATTATATGATTGCAGTTTCTGTTATCCGTTTCTGAAAAGTTTGGAGACTCCTACATCACATGCATAATGCTACCTGTATTTTTCACAGCACTTGGGAATGATGCTGATTTCACATTCTTTCCTAGTGCCATTCATTCAAGAATTAAAGGTAGTGGTTCTTCAATTGTTACTGTGAATTAAAGAATTAGTTCGATCGCAAAGTTGGTTAACAAGATTATGATTATGAGGTTTGAGATGATGGTAAATGAGTATAAGAGACATATTTTAATCCTTATTTATAAGAATATACAGGAGATATATAATTGCGCATTTGGTTGTAGGTTTGAGGCCGAGATCGGGTATTGGTGAGGGGGTCTCTACATTGTGTGTCCTACCACTAGTATTGGCTGGTGTTTTGGGTGGTCCTGAACAAGGAAAACAATTAACAGAGTACATGAGAATGTTGTTACTTGAAGGGAATGTCAAGGAGAATCCCTCATTCAACCACACTTCTCATATTATTAATGCTGTCCGCTTCATTTGGTTTGCAGCATATCCCACCAATATTATACTTTTTTATTTCTATAAGTAATGAATTTTGTTGTAGTCATTATCAATGTTTTAAAATGCAGCATATATGAAGAAAACCATAGTATGGTATTCAACATATTATGGGAAATGGTTGTTAGCTCTAATGTCAACTTGAAAATAAATGCTGCCAAGCTTCTCAAAGTTATTGTAAGTTTAATTTCATTAATTTTACTAATAAAAATGGCAAAAGTAACATAAGTTTTGATTAATAGGTGCCATATATTGACCCAAAGGTTGTTTCAACAAATGCATTGCCTGCCCTGATTACACTTGGATCTGAGCAAAATGTGAGTGTTAAGTGTGCTAGCATTGATGCATTTGGTGCTGTGGCTCTACACTTCAAAAATGAGATGGTATCTATTGCTTGTATATATAAATTAATGGTGTTGGTGTTGGTGTTGGTGTTGCACATTGCAAATTTCTGATGAAATAAGAAATGTAGCAGATAGTTGACAAGATACGAGTTCAAATGAGTGGTTTTCTTGAAGATGGATCTGATGAAGTTACTATTGCTGTCATTCATGCATTGGTGGTCACAGTACCTCATACAACACAACAGCTTAGAGATTATATCCTTAAAATGACATTGTTTTTAATGTTGTCATGTTTTGTCTCTTTTTCTCACTCTTAAATTAAATTGTTTCACTTAACTTTATGTACATCTTTTGTCCAAGATTTCTCAACTTACAGCCATACCAACTCCTTCTTCAATAGATTTGATGCATCGCCGAGACAGAGCCAACGCATTTTGTGAGGCAATTCGTGCTCTTGATGCCACAGGTTTGCTCAATTCGTGCTCTTTACACTGACAGTATATAAATATTATATCATTGAAATATATCTATAGGGTGTGGGATACAATTTCAGAAGTTTGGTGTATAAATAATATAGTTGTTTCTTTTTCCTTGATACAATTCCAATACACCCTTCACAATCCTCACCTCTATAGTCTTGAATTGAAACGTTTCATAAAAAAACTATAGTTTACAAGGTATAATATTTTGATGATCTTTAACATTTGTTTCTTAGATAATGTATATTAATTCTCAGTTTTATCTTCTTATTGTAATAGATCTTCCTGCAAATAGTGTTCGAGACATGCTGTTACCAGCTATACAGAACCTTTTAAAAGACTTGGATGCACTTGATCCAGCTCAAAAAGAAGCCCTTGAAATTATTATGAAAGAAAGATCAAGGTCAAGTTTTGAAAGTGTAAATAATAATTATAAGGCAAAGGGTGCTCATAGAAACTCGTTTAGTGAGGGTAACTTGCATGCCAAGAAAGATAACATAGAACAAACATCATCTGAGACAGTTGTGTCTCCTAAGGACACTAGATTCAGGCGCATAATGTTGGGACATTTTGGTAAAGTCAAGGGAAAATCACACCAACAAACTCAGAACTAATAAATTCGGATTCTCTATACTCAATTGCACTGTAGTAGCTAGCAACCGTTATATGGGTAATTTTAGACCCATCTAATGGCTCAAGTTGCACCATGTCATTGAATATGACAAATGTGTGCAAATTCGAATATAGAGATTCCAAATTTGATGTTTTTTCTGCCTTGTAATTTTGTTTGTTAATCCGAATACATTAGCGAATATCAATATTGTTTCCGAATATACAAGAAATATTTTGTATAAATTATAAAAAAAATTTGATTCAACCTTTCTATAGTGATTTTGATGTGACAATAGTTGAAAATGTTGATAAAAGTACATTATGTTATAATTGGTTGCTTTAGTGTGGAGAATGAACAATTGCAAAACTCTAAGGGTAAAGTTCTGAGAATTTACCATCACTAAAACCATTGATTTAGTGATTTAAGATCCTACTTGATTCCTAAGTAAACCAAATGATCAAATGTTCGATTTTTAGGAGTTACATTTGTTGAATAAGCAATCATACATCTCGAAATGAATTAGTTTCTTAATCGTATAGTGAGAGAATACATTTGATTATACAAAAAGAAAAACTTTGTTTAATGTAATAAAATAAAGGATGGTTTAACCTTTAAGTTATTATATGATGAAGCTTTTACTGAATGAGCTAGCAGCAAAGAATATTGGAATCTATAACATCTTTCTTAAATTACTATCATTACCTCCATTGTGTCAATGAAAGTAGGCATTTTGACAATATTAACATCTATGTTGCTTATTTATTCCTTTCTTTCTTTATTGAGTAATATATTGCTAAGTTCTAACAATGAGAGGAAAGGATTCTCTAATAAAATTTTGTCCTAGTAATCATAATTTCATATTTTAAAATTATCATTGTTATATATAGCATTAATTTCTTGTTTGCTATGATACTTGAGTTAGAGGGATAGGATCGGAAGTGGAAGGTGTGAGGTGTCCACAATTTAATTTCTATATTTGTGGAAGTCCATGGCGCTACGCATTTTCATTATCGCCATATTGTAGTGAATCACACATGTCATTGTCACAAATATAAAAATAATAAGAGTAACCTTTATTGCAAATCCTCTACATCACAATAAATAAAAATATATCATTCATAAATTAATTATTAATAAATAAAATTAAAGTTTAATAACATGTTAATTTTTGTTATGATGAAGGAGAATTTATAAAGGATATGTCATTTTTCAACAAATAATATATTAAGAAACATGTAGTGCAACTCATTATGGAAGTGGGTTATTATTACACCTCTTTACCTTCCACTTTGTAGTCCACACATAGGCCTAGTTAGCCACTAACCCAATCCACCATCTCCCCACTTAATAATCAGATTACAGTAATGAAATTATTAACAATCTCCCTAATTCGAGATATGACATATGTACTACTAATAATCCGGTCACTTCTCAATCTTAATATATAAAAAGGAAATATGCAATACTAATTGCAACCATTCTTCCATTCTCAATTTTATTTAATTAAAAATGTTTATAATAATATTTAGTTTTTATTTAAAGGAATTAATTAATTAATTGAAAGAACAATAATTGCAAAGAGACAACATTGGTTGTAAACTACCTTCCTACTTTAAAAGATAGCATAAATAATACTACTAGTTATGATTGCATCTGTCTCCTATGCGTCGACGTCATCATGAGCACAATGGAGAAGGATGCACAACGGTAGAGGTCTAGGGACTAGGCTATGCTTTTAGTGACATCATCAAAGATGCTCGAAGATTGAAGGGGTCCAGAGCTCTTATGTAAAGGAAATCTCATGGAAGAGATGAATAAAGAGAGTTAGACATTATACAAAATTCATAGATAGCAAAAGACATTCTTAAGATGAAGATTGTTGATGTGTAGAATATATAATAACTTACGATTATTGTGCAGATGACACATATTGTAGATTAGTTTTAGGGTATGGTAAATTATCTTTTCAATATTATAAGAAGAACAATATAATTTTATCTCATGTAAAAGGGTTGAGATATTAGCCTATAAATAAATATATTATATATTTTTTATATGTGCTTGACTGCATCTTATATTTGTAATCCATATCTTTAATAATATATTTGTAGATGTTTAATATTTTGGTAGATGTAGACATAATTGAGGGAAATTCCTTAGTAAGTGTGATGTGTTTTTTGTCTATTATTTTATTTGATTAGTTATAGTGAACCATACCTAATGATAACTCCATATTACTAATAACACCCTTCAACATTCCACTCTTATAAAGAGCTGCCAAGTAATGAAAACTGAGATGAAGATGAAGATGAAGAAGGTGTGTAGCTCTAGTGTGGGTGGGTGTTCAATAATAGTGGTGGTGTTGGTGGTGGCAGCACTGCTTCTGGTGGAGGTTTCAACCATTGCAGAGGCTGTAACATGCAGCCCTGTGGAATTGAGTCCATGCCTAGGGTCAATAACATCATCATCTCCACCATCAAGTACATGTTGCCAGAAGGTGAAGGAGCAGAGGCCATGTCTTTGTGGTTATCTCAAAAACCCAAGTCTCGGTCAGTATGTTAATTCTCCTGGTGCTAGAAGGGTTGCTTCTGCTTGTGGACTCCCCTACCCAACTTGTTAGTCATCAATAATCATAAAACAAATATTATATTATCACACTTATTCTCACATTTCTTTTCTTATATTTATTTTATAATTATTGATCGAAATATATTGTTTTGAAAATAACAATGGAAACATGATCAATGATTATAAATTAGTTGTGTTTAAAAAAAGAGTGTGAGATAATTTTCTTATGTAAAACTGCATGCAGTGTGCAAATTTGAACTACTATGTTGTATAATAGTGATATCAATACCCAAATAAGAAAATAATGATGTTCAAGAGTGGCATTAGCATGAACATATATCAAGGAATATGTAATGAAATAAATGTTGAAGAAATATGATTAACTGGATTGAATATCAAGTTTTGCAATATTTTAGTTATTGATCTTCCTGCTTTAAATTCTGCTCCATGATTATATTGAGACTGGCACCACTGGACCACCTAACTTTAGGGTTGCAATTTGCAATAGCTACTATAGTGGAGAAGAATTATATGTCTCAAATTCTAGAATATCTCTCTTAAGCTTATCATATATTGATATATAGATAAAATAAAAATTTTAAAAATAAAAAATAAAAATAAAAATATTTTAATTGATTTGGGATAGAAAATAAAATATAATTTAGGACAAATAATATTTATCCTACTACAATTGCTTGGGTGGAGATAGTACTTACACTTTTCTTGTAAGGTGCTTTTTATCCTAAAGCTGTAAAAGGACCTCAGAGAATAACCTACGGTCATGAGAGCCTCACACAATTCTAAGAATATGTATATAGGATGGTTTGGGATTTAAGATCTTCAAACCTGTACAAACAAATTATAATAAAATAAAAATAGACAAAATTACGAATATTTAATTTTTTAATTAATATGATATATTATGATTGGTTTGTGACATATTTTGAAATATCAAATCCTTATCTAGTAGTTAGTATTAAACATGATCTCAATACATTATTGAAAGTAAAACATGTGAAATGGGAGAGTGCATAACTTTTATGGTTGGTCTTACAATTTCAGTTCATAGACTTTGAGCATTAGGTGTTACATAATCCTTCACTACATATTGTCTCGATCAACCATTTCTTATATTTGTTCTCATATTTTTCTTGCTTTTTTCATTTGTTGTCGTCTTATTCTATGAAGTCTTATCAATTCTTGCGTTAGCAGTACTTGAAATCCTAAAATTTCAAATGGTTTGCATATACTTCGATCAACAACTTGTTAATGTTCCATGAGAAAACAATGACCTCAAAAACTTGTATATATCCAATATTTGGATTATCTAATAATCCATCTCTAGTATATCCATGATATGCAAATAAGTGACCAAGAAACTTACATGAATAAACATATAAACAACTGAATTGTAAGGATGGACTTAAGATAGAAAAACTTATCATTAATCATTTATTATCAGATGACATAGTCCAATCCTAGAAACTAAGACTACAAAGTAACAATAAAGATATATAGAGGAAGAACATCATCCTAGAAGAAGAGGGATGAGAACTGCTCTAATCCTAATTGCCTTTTTATTAGAGTTTATATATATCTACTTAGCTTATGGAAGAGCATATCTATTTAGTTAGTTTTATTTATTAATAATTCAGTTACTATTTATAAAAGGTTGAGCCTTGTGAACTTTAATTCATTAAATGAATAAGAGAATAATGTATCTCCTCATATCAGGAGATAACTTATTTCCTCTCTAGCTAGTAAAAATGTGACATGTGTGCTATTTTGTTTATTTTATCCTACTGCTTCAGTCTTACAAATCAAGGGCTTTAGTGACTCTAATTAGGCATTATGCCCTGACACTAGACGTTTTGTATCTGACTACTCCATGTTCTTAGGAAATTCCGTAGTTTTATGGAAATCTAAGAAATAAAACATGATTTCTAGGTCCTCATTTGAAGTGAGTATAAATCATTAGCCATTGCATCTTATGAGATCCAATGGTTGATGTTCCTTTTGACTGGAATTTGTATTCAATACAAGCAACCTATTTTACTCTATTGTGATATCAATTCAGCAAGATACATAACAACTAATTTGATCTTCAACGAACACACCAAACACATCGAAATTGATTGCCATGTTGCTCGAGAACGTTTACCAGGGGTGTAAAAGTTCGGTTGGATTTTTGGTACAATTTAATGACTGAATCGAACACAAATATATGGTTCGATTCACCTCAATTAACCGCAAGTTTTATTGCAAGAACCGAACAGAACCACTCATGAATGGTTTGGTTCGGTTCATATATAAAACACTATAATTCACAAAAAAAATGATAATTTAAGTCACAAAATTGGTTGAAGAATTCAAACAACAATATAGCATTATTCCTTAATATATATTTCTTTAATATGTGGCTTAGTTCTAAATGTTCCTAAATTTTTAACACCATGAACCGAACCAAACATAGATGATTCCTTAAAAAATATAACCGAACCGAACCATGAAACCAAACCGAACCACAATTTATGATTTGGTTCAATTTCATTCCACTAGTTTCGCAGTTTAAACTGTGACCACTTACACCCCTAATGTCTACAACAAAAACTTTTCCATCTACTTCAAATTCCTAGTGCTGAAGATCTTGTTGATCTATTTACAAATGGCTTTAGAGCCTGCCACATTTGGTTACTTATTATCCAACTTCGATGTAGTCAATATCCACTCTCGAGCTTAATGAAAGGATATTAGAGTTTATCTAGGAATATATCTAGTTAGCTTATTTAGGAGCATATTTAGTTAGATAATTTTATTTATTAGTAATTTAGTTATGGTTTATAAAAGGTTGAACCTTATTTAAACTCCATTTCATTCAATGAATCAAATATGAAATTAACATCTCCTTCTTTCTTCTACTACAAAACCTTTACTCTCTAAGAGGATACAAACAATTTATTTGGAAAATGTGTAAAATTAAACTATAAAGATCCTATTTATTGATGTATAAGTTGGGTCCATGTCCACAAATCCGAGTGAATAAAGGATAAGAGGAAGTGTTGATCCACGAACATGTCAAGATATACATGACTAGGCCATGAATAGCTTCTGAATGAATATTATTTTTATCTAATTTTTAGAATATAGTCATTGTCGAGAACATGGTTTAATTTAGTCATGGTTCTTCATCTAATAATCACTTGCTCTACTTGTCTTCATGCTTTCTACAAGCTATTTGCTGCTTTTTGGAAAATTCATTGCATGGATTCTTCCTCTTTTGGAAAATTCATTGGCAACCTAACAAAACACCAAAAATATTTGCACTTCACCTGAAACTAAAGGAAACTATATTAAAAATAAAATTAAAATCCTAATGAAATTAAGAAATACATGCAAAATAATGTAAATATGCTACAATTATACATACATTAGAGTCCGCTAGATCTCTTTATTTGACATAATGTCGACTTTTAAATTATGTTTAATTTCTGAATAGTTTTTTTGTGTCAAATATGTACTATTACTCATCAATTATAGAAAAGTTGTAAGTGAAGTTCGTAGTGATAGTAAGTCTTCTTTCTTAACATGGGCGTGTTGTATCTCTAGAACGAGCGTGCTTCATCTTCATATGGCTTAATTCTTAGAAATAATAATGTATCATGCATATTCATATTGTTTTGAATGTGCATATATATGTAGGGGTTATTAAATTGGTAACCTCTAGCAAGTACTATCGACCCTTCAACGTTGGAACCTCCCCTACGTAACTAGTACATCCCATATTAATTTCTTTCTAACTATTTATATACTAAAGCAACAAAGGTAGAATAAATATGATGTTGCTGCTTTAACTTGTTTTCATCACATAATTAATTTCTCCTTTTCCCGGTACATGTATTTCTGCATTGTTTTCATGCATACGCTACACACTGCCCGCTGCTGCATTATCTCCTAGAAAATGATATATTCTTCTACTAAATCCTTATTGTAGTTTTTATATCCATAAAAAAGTAATGTATGTCACAAGATAATATTTTATTTATTAAGGATTAGTTTACAAGTAACATATATCACTATCTTATAGATAAAAAGATTAATATGAAGATTTAATATGAAAATATAACTTTTATCATATATGCCTTCAACCTTCCCAGAGTACCACCTTTTCCACTTAACAAATGAATTTGTAATCATTCACTGCGGTTTCTTCACATAAATTTTGGATTGTGACATCATAACCCATAACTTGGATACAAAAAACAAAAAGTAGAGGTCATATATAATTAATAGAACATACCCACCCTGGTTGAAAACTTTAGAACCACCTCGAAATGTTTCAACCCACACTTTAATACTCAACATTAATTGTGTAAATCCCAATTTAAATAAAAAAACTATGAAGAGAGCTTTTATTTGAACATTTTAAATAGCTCAATCTAGCATAGTAGCAATATTAGCAATAATATGTATAAGAAGAATGGTAGGATAAGTTCTCCACCAAATGAAACCTGCAAATTCTATGTTAAACTTTGACCTGTCTTCCACGTATGCTACCTTCGTTACATGCTAATCACTAACCACGTGTCTTGCATGCTCACTTCTAACACTCCTTATCTAATTCACTCTATAAATACAACTCTAATTCCTTATGTTCAAACCCGTCATAGTATAATATCAAATAACAATAATAAAATGTCTTCAGATCTTTCAATGATTCTCCCTCGAGTTGTAATCGTTTCTAGAAGAACCGTTCGCAAGAACAAATTCGTTGATTTTGTGGGTAAGACTCTCTAGTTCTATTTGAATTTGAGTTAGTTAATTAATTATTGAATAATAATATAATAATATATTAATGGGTTTTGTTGTATTGTCAGGGGAATATCACCTTGATCTTATAGTAAGGTATGGTGCAGTACCAGTAATTGTTCCTCGTGTTTCTGGGGTTCATATGTTGTTAAATAGTTTCCAACCAATTCATGGTGTTCTTCTTTGTGAAGGAGAAGACATTGACCCTTCTTTCTATGAACAAGACATCATTACTACTTCAGGTTTATTAACTAACAAAGGAACATCAAAATGTTTTATTTTTAAATCTAGTTTCCATGTTGTTACTGTTTGTTTTAGAGGATGATATATATAAATGATAGTTGTTACGTTCGTTGCAGGTCTTTCGCAAGAGGAGTTGGATGAGATTAGAAGGGTTCATGTAAGTGATACATCAATTGATAAAGAGAAAGATTCAATAGAGTTAAGTCTAGCCAAGCATTGCGTTGAAAGGAACATTCCATATATGGGTATATGCAGAGGGTCACAGGTCCTAAATGTAGCATGTGGGGGTACCCTATACCAAGACATAGAGAAAGAACTTCCAAAGTGCCGACCAGAAAGTGAAACAGTGATGCACATAAACTATGATGATTATGATGGGCATAGACATGTTGTTAAGGTTGTTGAAAGCACCCCTTTGCATCATTGGTTCAAGGATTCTTTACAACAAAATGGGAAAATGGAGATTTTTGTTAATAGCTATCACCACCAAGGGGTTAAGAGATTGGCACCACGTTTTGTGCCCATGGCATTTTCTTCAGATGGTTTGATAGAAGGGTTTTATGATCCAGATAATTATAATCCTGAAGAGGGTAAATTTATTATGGGATTGCAATTTCACCCTGAGCGAATGAGGAAGCCAGATTCTGATGAATTTGATTACCATGGATGTCCATTTGCTTATAAGGTTAACAACTTTTCTCTCCCCTTTCAATTAACAAAACTTCCAAATTCATTCTCTCTAACTAAGAGTATGGATTTGATGGTATTACCTATTATTACATTTGAATTTGAATTCATGGTTGATGTGCAGGAATTTGTGAAGGCGGTGATAGTTTATGAGAAGAGGTTGAATGGTTTAACATATGTACAAAAGCCTCTTAAGCTTAACAAGGAAATGGAGAAGAAAAGGAATGAAATTGAGAAAGTGAAGGTGAATGAGGAGAAAGAGAAAATGGCAAGAAATGTGATGGGGAAAATGTCAGTGGAGCAATTATCTGATCTCTTGTCTTTCTACCACACCATGGGACACATTTGTTGTGAAGTTCTTGAAACAAAGATTAATAATCATGTGAATTATGACTTTAGTTAATGATTTTGTTCTTTTCTTTGTCTTTTATTGTATCACTCACATGAATCTTGGTTCTTTGGTTGGTGGGTGTGCTTTCATCACACAGTATACCTGCAAGGAGAAGCTAATTCATTAAATTCTAATATTCACATTTTAATTACAAGTCAGAGTAGGAAAGGAATCCAATCCACTTTAACTATTGAATTAGCCTTCATATGCATTCAAGATACCAAACTCACTCATGGTGATGCAATCATCATTTGCTTCCAAAATTAATCTATTTTCACATGTTTTAATCATAAAAATATAATTTAAAATTATTGCTTGTTATGCAAGGTAAATGGATTTAGACTAACGAAGGTAGAACTTAATGATGAAGGTAGAACTTAATGACGTTGTTCATCAAGAACCAACACAATAGAAAGAAAATCAAATGAAATTAAATGATATTATTTTTTTAAGAATATCATATGAGTTTCTTGGTCAAAGAACGAGAGAAATCTAGAATATAATGAAATATGAATAATATTATTGGTCAAAAATAACAATGCTCAAGAATATCATCTTGTTTTTTTGGTTAAAGAATGAGAGAAATCTAGAATTCGATGAAATTGGAAAAATACTTCTTCAAGAATCATAATGCTCAATAATATCATTTTGGTTTCTTGGTCAAAGAATATGAGGAATAATTTGAGTCATTTTTTCTCAAGAATAACAAGAGAAAAATATGATGAAATATGAATATTTTTTACTCAAAAATAACAAAAGAAGAATATGATGTAATCTGAGCAATTTTCCTCAATAATAACAAAAGAAGAATGTGAAAAAAATTATAAAGAGAGAGCAAGAAGATGAATAAGGATTTTTAATTTTGGCATAAAAGTTGGTTGTTGATCTCATAAGTGTAACCATCCCTTTGAAAAACTGTACCTTCTTCTTCCAACATTTCTTTCCTTGAAGTCCTTGAATAACTCTCTTCCTCTATATCATAGAGGATATAATTACGTTGCTTTGATACCATTTATTTCAACATTCACAACCGCAATTGAACCACATTTTATAGAATTTTCCATAATTGCGGTAAATGTTACACAATTCCAATTGTGACAACAATTTACAAGAATCTCTCCTACATGGATAGTCGGTGCAATAAATGTCTATAATTATGGATAGTTCGTGTTGTTTAAAATATGAATGGGTAGTTTATGTAATGTATGCATACATTATTTTAAATTGACAATTAAAATGATATATATAAATTATAATAACAAGAAGATAAAAATATTAAGAAGTTGACATGAAGGGCCATCATTTCAAACAAGCTATTTTCTATAAGGATGTGTCTTCTATGAGTCTTTTAATAAAGACCTAAGTTAATCTTTTGTAGGACCTATTTTATTTTATTTCTTCACTATTATTTACACATCGGGCTATTTTTTTAAAATTTTATAGCACCTAACACCAAAATTCAGTGAAGTCATTCAGATATTAGTTCTTGCTACGTGTCTACCATTTCTTTGTGTAATTAAAAAGAGGGATAGAGGTAGTAAGAAGGATAAAAGGCATCAATAAAATGTTATAAGCATGAGACCAAAGAAGAGAGTATATAATCTTAATTAATCGAGTAGGACGGAAATCAAGCCACCAAAGAAGGATTTGAGTGTAGTGATCAAGCTGTCCTTATCTCTAATTTTTTATTTAGATTTATCAAGTTCAAAACTTATGGAAAGTAAGTGATCATGTTGATACACTACTTTATTTTCATTTGCCTTAATTCATGACATATGAGTTACAAATATAAATTATAAAAATGGCAGACTAGTAAGAAAGCTCAAATATTATTTAATTGAAGCATTACTAAATCAAACAAGCTAACTTACATAATATATTATTATTATTATTATTAATCCCTTCCGTATGAATTAAGTGGTTCAAGAGCAAGAGCTGGTTCTTGTTGTGTAGAAGGGTTAGAAATAAGAAACATCTTCCTCTCTTGAAGTTCATGTTGTCCTGTGGTATTCCATGGAAAGCAATCAAGATGGTTGGAATAATACTTACATGCCCCTGACTTCAGAATTAACCATTGACAATAAGAGCAATTATCTCTAATTTGAACATAAATATCAAAGTAGTGACTTTCTCTATCCCAACTAAAGAGGCAAAACCATTGGGTACGATTAATAAAATAGGGAGAAATTACAAAGCCGAATTGGTAATTTTGACCAGGAGCCAAAGTATGAAACCCATTATTACGATGTTTGTCCTTGCAATGAAAGCTCAATTGCAAATTGGGAAGTTGGTTTTCTATTCCAATAACTACTCTTGGAATAATACTGAATGACTCCACACCATTCATCATTTGCAATATAACAAATATTGTTACTAATGTAAATAAGGATAAAACAATTTTGTTCACTAAAGCAACCATTACGATGGATGATAATGGTGAATGATAAATACAATAATTATTGGAATGATATTAACTAGAGATATATTTCTTCTTATATATATAAGATTAGAGGGAATGGGCTACGATTAAACAAAAAAGAATTACCTCTAATATTGAAGAGGTAAATTGTAGTTTTTGTATTGCATTGAAAGGTAAAAATGTCACACTATTAAATCTAACGGATAAAAGTCTCACATCAGTCTATTTTTTCGTTTTTTATACACTTCCCTCTTCAATTTTATAGAGAATCCTAACTCCACTAAAACATATCAAGTGTCCAATCAATATCCTTCTGTTCATTATACTACATACATATTATTGTACTATTAATTCCAACAAGTGTCGTTCTCAGGAATAAAATCTTTAATCTTTTTGTCTATATGCGGATCTAGTAAAGCATTACATCACTAGACGAATTTGATATTAATTTGGACAATAATTTATCTTTTGCATTAATTATTAGTCTGATATAAAATATGTGATTAATAAGTTGTAAATTAAATTAATTATCTAATATTAAAATGTTAATAACAAAACAAAAAAGTGGAAGCTACTTCATGATGATAATTACATCATATTTTACTTTTATAGATATTAGTGTGCGACAGACAATTCGTGTCTGTCGATCACGTTCTTATTTTAAAGTACTAAGTAATTAATTTTTACACACTTCATTTTGTAGAATTAAAATGTCTTTTTTGTATTGTATTTACTTTATATTATATATAATTTTTTGTCTTTACTAGAGAATATGCAACTTATAATTAATATGTTTGAGGTGATTATATAGGTTTATATGGTTTTTTAAATTAAAGAATTGAAAGGCAAAATATGAATATATAATTATAACATGGTGATGATTACACCATGTTTTGACTTTATATATAGTATAGATATAGATTATTGATATATATAGATTACAGTCAATTGAGTTTTTCAAAATTTCAATTCATTTGATGTAACTAAAATGCATGCACTTGTGTTACGCTTTTGTCTTTTTCAACATTAACATATGACTAAATTACACTAATATTCCACGAGTTTTAGTAAAATTATAGAGTTTACTTTTCCTTTTTTGCACCTACCTACTTCCTTACTTAAAAAAAATGATGTTTTAGCATTTTCTTTTCTTCCAAACATATTTTAGTATTATAAAATAAAATAATTAAATATATATAATTTTCAATTATGTAATTTTTTATCATATTTACATTTTTATCTTAAATTTAATCATTTGACTCTCATTTATTGAAGTATTAATGTTGGCCTCAATGTATTAATATTACAATATTTTATAAAAACATGTCAAATATTGATATCATGTAATTATTTCTTAATTGCTGTACATAACCATTAAACATAAATATTTTATGTTTTCCCAAATAAAATGTTAAAATAATAAATGATAAGAACAAAATATTAAACACTAAAATTACCTTATGATTTAGAATTTTTATTTTCTTCCATATATCATAATATTTTAAAAACCTAGTACAAAAAAAAACGTTTTATCTATTATTCCTTTATTTATCATATATTATTTTAATATTTGATTAAATTATCCATTCACGGAAATACTAATATTATTAAAATATTTCTTTATTAGTAGATAGAACATCTAGTATTATAATAAAAAAATCAATAAATTTATTTATAAATTTAGAACGGATCATATATAAAGAGCCAAAATAAATTTATGAAAAAGGTTGTACCATAATATGTGTATTTATTATTTTATTGATAAAACTAAATTTTCATAATGACCATGTTTTCTGAAATTCCACCTTTTAATAAACTTTTCAATTTTAAAATTTCATAGTTTCAACATAAAATAATTCAAAGTTTCTTTATTTTTGAAATAATTTAAATAATAAAATCTATTTGGTAATTGTAAATTATGAAATGGTAATTATTATTACACCCTTTTGACTTTATAAAAAGTCAATTCATTTTATGTAACTAAAATGTATTTGAATGCATTCACTTGTTTTATGTTTTCTCTTATTTAATACTAATATATTCCTCTCTCCTTTACTTAGAAATTGATATTTTAGCATTTTCTTTTTTTCCATACACTTTCTAGCTAGTGTTATAAAAGTTAAATAATAAATATGATTTTTTTCTTAAAATTATACTTTATTTAGCATAACCGATTTTTTATATTCAATAAAATCATCCAACTCTCATTAATTGAAATATTAATGTTGGACTTTATTGTCGCGACCCAATTTTTGGTTGGAAGACCGACTCTGCGACTTAGGGAGAAACAAATTCGTTTTTGACCTCTCCCAAAGGATTTGGAGTCGCCACTATGTTTTTTATGGTTAAAACGTAGAAACGCTCTATTATGCCCAACTTGGATAATATGGCCATTAAACAAAGATTCTGAGCTTGAGAGTTGATTACAGATCGGAGAATGTATTAGCATCTCGTCTGCCCATATTAAAACGATATCCTCACTAGTAACATGGACTTTTATACCTTTAAGATTATTTGTTAAATATTCAATTACTCAAGAAAATTATTTTTTATTTTTATGTGTGACAAAAGTTTATCTTGCTCCTACGCATTCCTAGGTCCAATAGGGAAATCATGACTATATAGTTATGGTTATGAAAATTGATTTAATTTGTTTGGTTGATTTGGAAAACATCGGTTTGATTGAGTTGATTTTTATTGGTTTTTAAAATATTTCTAATATATGATTGTTTTAATTCAATGGAACTAATAGCTTAGAGACGATGTCGGTCGTAGACCTCTTTTTCATTTTCATAGAAATTAGCAATGACTCGAACCATGTGTTGAACAGAGATTTATAAAGTTAGCAGTTAACCGTATCACTTCTTTTGAAGGGTTGGTAAAAAGAATAAAAAATAAAGCAATAGATAAATACTAGTTGCGGAAAAGTAAACGACAGAAAGTAAATGTTAGTTGTGGAATGTAAATGACATGAAGTAATATTAGTTGCAGAATGTAGATGACAAAAATTAAATTGTACTGATTATATTTATTATTCATCACTCTTTTATTGTTTAAGTAACAATCCATTGTTTGGATTGTAGTTTTTGCATATTAGTCATATGTACAGAGTTACAAACCACAAATTGGTTGGAACTTATGTTTTTAGGAATCTTTAATCAAGAAATAAAATTTATAAGTTAACACTTCAATATATACATTTGCATCTCTTTCAAGATTCAATTGTAATATAATATAGAATTATATCGATCCAAAGGTAATTGCATTAATAGAAGAAAATCATATAGGCATATTATAGCAAAAATAATGATTAACAATTTTTTGATGATTTTATGTTATGTTGAATAAAAAATGAACAAAGAAACATAAGCTAATATTCACAAATTCTTAAGGAGAAAATTGGTTTGAAATATGAAATTATGTCTAGGCTCAAATGATTTTGAAAATACTAGACTAGTTACATGTTATACTTTGGTTAATTCCAAACACCAAGTCTTAATCCCCCATCTAGTGTCCTAGTATGGAAAGATGATTTTAAACCATATGTAAAACACTAAATAATTATTAACTGCAACTTGTCGGAGTAGTTTGTCACAACCTATTTCAGGATTCATTAACTTTATTTAGCCTTGAACATAAGTTGCTTAAAATATATGCTTTGAAATGGCAAATGAACTAAGGTGTAGGTTATACTTTTTAGTTCACCTCCCAATATCTTAAGAAGAAGCATTTTGGATCTTTAAATCAAGTTTTAGGTGATCAAGCTAAAATCGCATTAAGAACTTCTTAAAGAATCAAAACTAACCAAAAGTAATAATTTGAATATATTGAAATCAAAAGATGATACAAATGAAGAAAAAAAAATAACATTACACCATAATCTAAATCAATGTGTAGGACCATTATCTATCTATCCAAGGATGAGATGCTTTTGGAACCAAATGAGATTACAAAATTAACTTTTGCATCTCATTTTCCGACTCCTTTCTCCTATTGAATTCTAAGAGAAAATTACAAAATTTACCTAAGAACTAGCTTGGAACCGTAGCCCCAAAGTACAAAAATTATAGAGAGAAGTGTTTTGGAGAGAAAAAGTGAAGAATGAAATGTATGTTGGATGGCGGAATATGGCCTCTATTTATCGACAACTAGGTTACTGCCTAGCCCTCTTGGTCCACGCTAGGCGCACCAAACCCTTCAACTTGGGTTTGGTCCTTAGTCAAGCAACTTAGTCAGCTGCTTGGTGTTAACTCACCAAAGCTACATGTGAGTTACTTGACTATGTTATTGTGTGCTATTCTGAAAAGTGCTCAGAGACCTTGTCAAGTGAGGTCATGCATGATGTCATCATTGCTTGGTGGCCAAGTCAAGTTGACCACTTGCTGGGTCTAACCTGTTGGGCTACTTAGGTGGCACTGCTTAGCTGCCTGCTTGAGTAGTTTGTCCGATTCTGGTCAGGTGTGTGGTTCGAGGCTGGGCAGTCCAGGTGCACACTAAGTTGTCTGCTTTTACAAGTTGTCTTGTGTTAGGCTTGAGTCTGACTGTGCCATGCTTGAGTCTAACTGAGTCAAGTTGGTGTCAGGTCAGCTGGGCGATCTTGTTTGTCCAGGCCAGGCTACTTAGTAAGCAGCTTCATGTGTTTGGTCCATGCTTTGGCCAAGCACTTAGCTTGTCATGTGTGCATCAAAGGTGAATGATGTGGACACCTTGTTGCTTGACTATTTTTCTGACTTTTTCTTCTTTTTGATTTTTCCTAAAAATTTCACACAAAGATTTAGAAAAGAGGTGGACAAAATATACAATCAACCAATGACAATTTATCTAAAAAATGTTGAAATAAGTTGGTTTTGCGTGAATTACATAGGATAAGTGCCATGAAAAGTGTATGAAAAGTAGGTATTTTTAGCACTTATGAACTCCCCCCAACTTAAGACTATGTTTGTCCTCAAGCCAATGGTAAAATAACATCCGAATTTGTTTTTGGCTAATTTTTAAGATTAGATTGACATGATTTCAAACTTTGCTTAAGCATGCTCAAAATGTTCAATGAGATTTTTCAAGATTTGTGAATTTCACACATAATGCTTCAAACGTCAATCTTATGCTTATGTTCATAAAAAATGTGTAACAAAATCAATGCAAATAATTTTCAATCAAAAAGTGTTTGTTGTGCACATAAGTTCAAAAATAGAACTTTTCAAGGGATGTAAGTATTTCACTATATTTTCAACCATTTGCATGTAGTAATTTGAATTTGTTCTTTGTCTCACCTATTCTCTTAAAATTGCATTTTCAATCAAGGATCACTAAGAACTTTTTTCGCTTGTAATGAGGCTAGGCTTGAAAAAATCATGGTTTTTCTATATAAACAAATTTATTTGAAGAGAGCAAAATTTTGTCAAAATTTTCTCAACGAATTACTTCACTCTACTTTTTTTATAATTTCTTTCCCAACCTTTTAGCTTTTGAACCTTGGTTCTTTTTGGCTTTTTCATTCTCTTTTTGTTTTTCTATATTTTTGACAACTTTTGTTGCTTTTGCAAAGAGATTGAATTTTTTTTTCACTTTTCCTTTTCAAGAAGTCAAGCACTTTTCCTTGTTATTCTTTTTCAAGCACTTTAAAAATTCATGCTCTCTTAATTAGAACTTTTTGTTCTAGTTTTTGTTCATGAGTTTGTTTGAAAAAAATAATTCACTTTGTTTAGGCTCAAAGGGGTTTATCGAAGGATGATCCTATTTTTTGTTAGACTTTTTGGTCAATTTTGGTTCAACTAAAAAATAAACATGTACTGATCATTTCCTATCAATTCTATGCAATTAAGAGAACTAGATACTAAAACAAATTTAATTAGACAAAACAAATGTTGTTTTCACTCTTATTCACATGTCTTTGGATCATTCTTACACTTGGTTTGGATTTACACTTTTGTTTTGAAAATTGTTTGCAACAATTATGTTACACAATTTTAAAATTTCATTTGCACAAAATTTTCTTGTTATGATATTATGTGGTTTTTCACAAAACATTTTTGGCCTTATATCTAATTTTTCTCAATGAAAGCTTAAAAATGTGCTTAGCAATTTTTTAATCATGCAATTTTGTCAATTTGTTTCATTTAGTCAATTCAATTCGATTTTTGAGTTTTTTTTGAGTTTTTATGGACATACAAATTATTTTCTAAATAAATGTACATTCTACAAAAAATTATAATTTCCACACATTCATCAACCATATTTCCACTCTTTAAATGATGGTTTGTCCTCAAGCAAATGAAAAAAATTGTCTTTGGAAAAGAGATGTTTGATGAATATGGAAAATTATTAAAAATACAACTGAACTAAAAATTTGCAAACAATTTAAAACACATAACATAATTCAAACTAAAATTAAAACATGAAAGAAAATAACAAAGTCTAAAGTATGAACACATGGAAATAGTTTTGCAAAGTATCAAATGAATGAAAATAAAGTAAAGAGAAAATCTAATTTATTGCTTTGCTCAATCTTCATCTTCTTCATCAAGACCTTGTGATCTTCCTTCCAGCCTTTGAGTGATAGCCACAAACTCCTATAGGTTCCAAAGTTTAGATGAGAGCCATAGATGATATGAAAGCTTCTATACATGCTTGTAAAAGCAATTTTTTGTTGGTTTTGGAAGTGTTGTTCTTGAACAATTGCTTCTAAAGTAGGGTTACTTGCTCTTCCACGCGATGGTTGAGAAGAGGAACCCACATCTCCAAACTTCTTTCTCAAATGGGCCCTAGCTTGGGCCAAGATTCTTTCCTTGCAATAGGATTGGACATAAGAGGTGTTGATCTCGGTTTTCAGTGTCACGATATCCCCATAAGCTTCGGGTACTTCTTGGTACCTACATAAGTCATTAATAAGTGATGGTAAGATCAAAGAAGTTATACCCCTTGAGATGAAGTTAGCAATTGCATCCAAGATGATGGTCGCGATGTCAATGGAATCTTCCTCATAAATGGATTTGATGAGCTTTGTCTTTCCTAGAGGTAGATCCGAGACATGAAAAGTCGGCCAAATGTTGGACAGTCAGAATGCACTATTTTACACTGTTACTGACTTTTTTATGATTACCTCAAATGTATACATTATTTTAAATTGACAATTAAAATGACATAATAAAATTATATTAAAAAGAAGATAAAAATATTAACAAGTTGATTCATAATATTAATTTTCGTAGAGCCACATAACTATTTATAACCAAAATTGATAGAAGAAATACAAGTTGAATTTATATTGGATTTAATCCTTTTAGTGAGCTTTGTCTCCTAAGTTGAACGAGTTTGAGGTCGCTCAGCGAGACATATGTAGTAACTTAAAAATTTCTTGATGGAGGACTTCGCTATGCAATAGCATAGGGACTAGTCCTCATTTTGAGACATTAAAGACTTGTTGAGCGAGTAGTTCCAATTTCTATTTCATCTATATTTTCTATCTTTTTTTCCTTTTATCAATCAAAGTGGATATATTGTTTTTGCACCTAAATTCTTTTTACAAACGTGTCACAAATATAAAGTATAATAATTAAATGATTGAGAAACTAGTAAGAAAGCTGAAATATTATTTAATTGAAATATTATTATATCAAGATTTGAAACAAGCTAACTTACATAATATGTTATTTATATCCCCTTCCTTATGAATTAAGTGGTTGAAGAGCAAGAGGTGGTTCTTGTTGAGTAGTAATGTTAGAAATGAGAAGCCTCTTCCTCCCTTGAAGTTTATGTTGTTCTTTGTCATCCCAAGTAAAGCAAGTATAAGAATCGGGTGGCCCAAGATTCTTACATGGTCCTTTCTTCTGAATTATCCATTCGCAATTTTTGCAGCTATCTCTAATTTCAATATAAATATTAAAGTAGTGACTTTCTCCTTCCCAACTAAAGAGACAAAACCATTGCGTACGATTAATAAAAAAAGGAGAAATTGCAAACCCGAAGTTGTAACTTTCACCGGGAGCCAAAGTATGAAATCCATTATCACGATACTTATCCTTGCAATGAAAGCTCAATTGCAAATTTGGAATTTTGTTTGTTATTCCAACATTTGCTCTTGGAATAATTCTGATTGACTCCACACCATCCATCGTTTGCGATATAAAAAATATTGTTACTAACATAAACCATGATAACACAAATTTATTTACTAAAGCAACCATGATATTATGGTACTTGTGATTGATAAATACAAAAACTATTGGAATCATATTAACTAAAGATATATTTCTTATTATATATACAAGATTGAGGGAGAGGGCAACTGGAAACAGATCAAGTGCCCCAATCATCTATCTATTCAACATTCTAGATACATCGAATTAAGTGATTGGCTTAAAATTTTAATACTTTAACATAACATTCAATGTTTCTTCATTTTTGCATTAAATTCAATAATAAGTTATCTTTTGCATTAATTAATATTGTGATATAAAATTTGTGATTAGGGAGTTGTAACTTGTGAAATAGTATATTATTACACCCTCATTTTCAAAGTTAAATTCATTTAATATAAAAAATGTCTCTAAATGCATGCACTTGTTTGATTAATTATTAAAAAAAATAGTGGTCAGACACAATGAGAATGGTTTTTAATCATGACTATCATAATTTAATAGGCAATGATCAATAATTCTTCTATATTCCTTTTGAAGAACTATATAAAAATAAAAAATAAGAGAATAATATAAAAATTGTTAACTATTGTACTCTAAGAACACAAATTTAAAACCGTTGAAAGACAAGGCCTTGTTTTAGGCCAAGAATATACTAATGAGTAGCAGTCAAAACTACAAGCACGAAATGGTAGCTAGAATTTTAAGAAAGCTTATACAATATTTAATTGAAATGTTGTAGTTAGATTACTAGATAAAGATTTAAAACTAGCTATCATTTTCTCTAAGTTGGAATTGCTCCAGATCTGATTTTCGGTTAAACATCAGTTACACAACTTCTATCTTACATTATATTTTATGTAAGGCCACGACTATTATTATTTTGATGCCTTCAAAATTTGAGATTTTAAATTTAACATTCAAAGTTTCATGCATCAGAGTTTTCTTTGTCTCTGCCTCTTCCCAATGTTTTAAATTGTTGTCCCGATTGTGATTACATTTCCCATAGAAAATTATTGAAAAACGGTGTCACAATGACATTATTCATACTCATGTAACTGTAATTCAAATGCATATTTTTTGTCTCACAAAGTGTGTCCTGTAACACCTTGTTTTGTAACTAAAAAATTAGGACTTTATTATAAAAATGTGATAACAATATATAGAAATTTAAAGTTAACATCTTAAAAATTAGAGTAGATTTAAAACTTTTCGACTGACAAGTTCAAGATACAGAAACATTCAATATTATCTTTACCCAAAAACGAGACATTATGTTCAACCTCAAACATCAACCATAAATATAATTATCGTTGTTTAAGTAGGCAACTTTATAAATCATCGATTAATCTTAACAAAATGATTATAAAACACATCATATGTGCAAAAAGAATCATTCTAAAATATTTTTCATAAAATGTAACATAAAAAAATTAGTTCAAACCTGATTCATCAATTTGATTGATCTTAAACCAAGCCCACCTTCTTTGACAGGGTAGCAAACCTTACGCCAAGCAAAAGTGACTAGCTTTTTGACCTTAGTATCCCCAGACCAGATGAAGTTTCTTATGCAATTGTCCATCCTTTTTAGCAAATTGACAGGCCAACTATAGACATGAAAACTATAAACTAACATGCTATGAATTATAGATTTAACAAGCTCAACTCTGCCCATAATTGAGAGGCAAGATCCCTTCCACTTGGCCAACTTGTTGACAATTTTGTCTGCTATTGGCTGCAAATGAATAGCTTTTGGTTTTCCTTTGAACAAAGGAACACCAAGATAGTTGAAGGGCAATTGACCAGCTCCAAAACCTAGCCAGGTAGTGAGTTTCCCAATTTTCCTAGCATTTGCCTGAGTAGAGTAAAACTTGCACTTGTTCAAGTTTAAACACTGACCAAAAATTCTAGCATAATCATTAAACAGATCTTTTATGGCCCACAGTTCTCTCTTGATTTAATGTAATGAAATATATTATTAATTAATCTACATTAAATATTAGCCTTGTATGTTATTCTTCATAGAGATTGTACACACTGAGGATGATTAGGTGAGATGGTTATGGAGGTTTAGTTTGGACCAAGTTGAAAACATTTTGTAATAATTCGCATTATATAAATTGTATTAGAGAGTTTTTAGTATTTGGAAGGGTTCTTTTAATGGAAGACATGAGGAAAATATGCTCCATAGGTACATGGAACCTTAAGCTTGGAATCTTGAGGCTATTTCTTTGGACTTCAGATTTCAACCCCAATCACCAAAAACAAACTCACTCTCAAACTTGGATTAGAATTACTGGTTTACCCCAAGAATATTGGAGTCCAAAAATCATTTTCTCTACTGCTGGAGGTATTGGAACTCCTCTGTCTTTAGATGTTGCAACAAGTAACAGAACATTTGGCCATTTTGCCAAAGTTCTTGTAGAGATTAACCTAAAAATGGAGCTGCCTAACCAAATCTTGGTTGAAAGAGAAGGGTTTTCTTTTTTTGTTGGTATAGGGTATGAGAACCTGCCAGAAATTTGCACAAGTTGTAGTGCTATTGGTCATGTCCTTGCTCAATGTCGCAGGGTGACAAAGAAAAACTCAGTTGATGAAACAACAAAGGCTAAAGCCAAAGGTCAGCAAGTCTCCAAGCCTTATCTTGAAGTTGCACCTACAAATAAGGTTAAAAAGGTTCTGATGCCTATTCAAAGGGAGGATGATACACCCCCTAATCCTAAAATAGACAATGCCTTTAATTCCAGATAGATTAATGACTTAGTCATAAATCTGGAAATTGACAGAGGGGAGGTCAATATGGACACTCTGGGCAATCTTGTGGGAAACCCTGCTTCTCTAAGTCATCAAGTTGATGAGGATTTCAACTCAGACAAAGAACAGGAGGAGCTACAGGTGGTTGACTCAGATGACTCACAAGCTAATGTCATTGTGCAAGAAACTGCCAATTTGGATAATAATGTTGCCTCTTCTGATATGAGGTTGCTAGGCAGGCTCTGGGCAGGTGATAATGTCTCTCAAGATGGAGAGGAGGAATTCACACTTGTTATGTCCAAATCTCAAAGGAAAAAGAAGAGAAAAAGTGGTAAATCTCAAAGGATTCATAATACCTGAAGGGGTGGATATTTAACCATTGCCCAATGAAATCCTATTTTGGAATTGTAGGGGATTTGGTAATCATAAAACTAGGATTTTCTTCAAAAATCTTTGTATATCTATAAAGCCTGATTTAATTTTCCTTGCTGAACCTAAAATTCTTAGTAATAAGGTGACGGATAGGTATTGGACTTGCTTAAATCTCAAGCTTTTTGTGGTCAATGATAGAGGTTCTCTCATTCCTTCCATTTGGGGGCTCTGTAACCGTGATCTAGCTCCTACTGTCCTAATAAATACTGATCAGCATATTTCTCTCTCAATGTTGGTGAATAACAAGGTTCTGCATTTTTGTGTTGTCTATGCTAGAACTAGCTACCTCCTTCGGAGGCCCCTTTGGTCTGAAGTCCAACAGGTAATCTCTGATAATATTGGGCCTTGGTGTTGTATAGGGGATTTTAATATGGTCTTGGGAGCTCACGAATGTAGAACTCTCAGATTACCTGCTAGAATTTCTTCTGATGAGTTTCAGACTTTTATTGACAATGCTGGCCTCATAAGTCTTCCAACTACGGGTGCTCAATTTACTTGGTCTAATAGGCGTATTGGTAATGCTAGTACTGAGAAACGGCTTGACAGAGCTATGGTTAATGATGATTGGGTTAATGATTTCACTCATTTTGTTTGTTGCACTATGTCTAGAGTTGCTTCTGACCATTTCCCTTTGTTATTCTCTAGTAACAATCAAGTGCAGACTCGAAAATCCTCTTTCAAATTTTATAAAATGTGGTTGCTTAACACTGACTGCAGAAGACTGGTGGCAAAGGTTTGGAATGTTGAGGTGGTGGGCTGTCCTATGTTTGTTTGATCAACCAAGCTTAAAAACCTGAAAAATAGCTTATAATTTGGAATCATAATGTCTTTGGTAATATTCACCAAAGGGTCCTTGCTGTTAAGGCCAATGTTGTTGCCATTCAAAATTGCATTAATGATCATGGTCATGATAATAGTCTAATGGTTGAGGAAGACTTGGCTCAATCTGAGCTGATGGATGTTCTACTAGTTGAAGAATCATTCTCGATGGAAAAAACTAAAATTAATTGGCACACAATGGGTGACAGAAATACAAGTTTCTTCCATAAAGTCACCAAGATTAGATATGGCACCAATGCTTTGTCTATGATCAAGGATGGTGAAAATACTCTTCATAACCAAGTTGACATTGAAAATCATGTCCTTGCTTATTATACCAATCTGTTTGCTTCTCCTAACAACACTTCCTCTAATTCTCTTATTCATGATGTGATTCCTAGATTGGTCACTGATGAGGATAATTCTATGCTGACTAAATTGCCTTCTCACACTGAAATCAAAGCTGAATGGGGACAGTGCTCCTGGCCCTGATGGCTTCTCTAGTTGCTTTTTTCATAATTTCTAGGACATTACCAGTATTGAGGTGTGCAATGTTGTTTTGCAATTTTTCAACCAGGGTTGGTTGATGAAGAACTTAAACTCTAACTCAGTCATCCTGGTTCAAAAGGTCAAGGGTGCGGATAGAATTGACTACAAGCCTATTGCCCTTGCTAATTTCCAGTTCAAAATCATTACTAAGATCCTTGCTGGTAGATTAGCTATTATTGCTCCCAAAATCATCTCTAAGCAGCAGAGAGGATTCATCAAGGACAGATAAATTAAGGATTGTATTTGCCTTGCCTCTGAAGCAATAAACATGTTAGATCATAAAGCCTTTGGGAGCAATTTGGCTATCAAATTGGATATCAAAATGGCCTTTGACACAATAGATTGGACTTTTTTGTTGGACACTCTTCATGCTTTTGGTTTTAACCATAAATTCATTCATTGGATAAACATTATTCTTGATTCTACCAAGCTCTCCATCATTGTTAATGGAAATAGTGTTGGCTTCTTCAAGTGCACAAGAAGGGTTAGACAAGGAGATCCTCTTTCTCCCTTGCTTTTTTGCCTGGCTGAGGATGTCTTAAGTAGAGGTATCCTTAAGCTAGTCAATGAGAAGAAGATAAGCACAATTGCTGGTCCTAATAGAATGCACTCTCCTAGTCATGTTCTCTATGCAGATGATATTCTCATCTTTTGCAAGGGTGTCTAGCTGCTTTGTCTTAAGAAACTTGTTCTGGACTATGCTCAAGAGTCTGGGCAACAAATCAACACTCAAAAATGTAAATTCTATGTCATCAATGCCAATGCCAGAAAAATTAATGCTATATCTTCTCTGTTGGGTTTTGTTAGGGGTTCTCTCCCTTTCAACTACCTAGGGGTTCCTTTGTTTAAAGGTAATTCTATAAGGTATCATCTTCAACCAATTGCTGACAGAATTCTTGCTAAATTGGCAAGTTGGAAGGGCTCCTCCTTATCCATTATGGGCAGAGTCGAATTGGTGAGATCCATTATTCACATCATGCTCCTTTATAGTTTTCATATTTACAAGTGGCCTACTTCTCTGATCGATTGTTTGGACAAAGGAATCAGAAACTTCATTTGGTCTGGGGACATTGGCACTAGAAAGCTTGTCACAGTGGCCTGGAGCAAAATCTGTGTTCCCATCTCTCAGGGAGGATTGGGGCTGAGATATATCAAAATGTTGAACAAGGCTGCCCTTCTTCATTTAGCCTAGGATATGAGATGTGATAACCATGATTGGGCCAGATTCTGCAGGAATAGGTTTGGTAACTACAAGGATACCCCTAATAGGCACTTTAAATCCTCCATATGGCCTGGCATCAAAGAGAACTGGTCAATCACATCTACAAACTCAATATGGTTGATTGGTAATGGTGAGAATGTCAACTTCTGGAAGGAAAACTGGCTAGGGGAACCTATTGCTGATACTATGGGAATCCCTGCTCAAATACAGAGCTCCCTTCTAGCTTTTGTGTCTGATTTCATTGTCAACTCTAAGTGGATAATTCCTGTCCCAATTAATAGTCTTTTCCCTGATGTTGCCCTTAGCATAGCAAATACAATTAGATCTAATGGTGTTTATAAGCTAGTGTGGAGGCATTCTGAGGATGGTTTGCTATCTCTAAAGGTTGCTTATGATTTTGTCTCTAATTCTTCTAATCCTATCCACTGGTGCAATCTAGTTTGGTCTAAGGTGATCCCTCCTTCAAGCTCTTTCATCACTTGGAGGATAATTCATGGTAAAATGCATTCTGATGCCAACTTGCAAAGGAGAGGTTGTGCCTTGGCTTCTAGATGCAATTTGTGTAAAAAGGCCATATAAGACTCAAATCATATCTTCCTCAACTGTAATTTTGCTATTAATATTTGGAATTGGCTTATGTCAATTTTCTCAATCAAAATCAACTTAAATTCCATAAAAGAGTTCAACAAAAATCTCAGCAAGCAACTTCAACAGCTTTTGCTAATCTGCTCTGTCAGCACAATTGCAACTATTTGGTTTTGCAGGAACCAAATAATATTCGAGGACAGAGTGGTCTCTCTCAATCAAGCAATTGCTAGGATAATCAGGGACACATCTATCTCAGGCAATTACTCTACAATGGATGCTAATATCCTTCTATCAATGATATGATTATTCTCAAGCATTTCAAAGTCAGTATACACTACAACTCTGCTCCTAAGATTACTGAAGTTCTCTGGTTGGCACCTTCGGTTGGTTGGATAAAGGTAAACACGGATGGTGCGACTTTCGGTTGTCCTGGTCATGCGGGTGGAGGCGGCATATTTAGAGACCACAAAGAAGTGTTTCTTCTTGGATTTGGCTCCTATCTTAATATACAGTCTGTCCTCTATGCTGAGCTTTATTCTGCCATTAAAGCTATTTCCTTGGCCTACAAGAAAGGTTGGTTGAACATTTGGCTTGAAGTTGACTCTGTTTTGGTTGTGCAAATTTTTAGAGGAGAGTCCAATCCCCCTTGGCAGCTTCATAACAAGTGGCATAGGTGTACTAAGATTCTGGATTTGTTAAATTGGAAAATCACTCACATTTACAGAGAGGGCAACTCTTGTGCTGACAAATTGGCCTCTTTTGGTACTAAGTCTAGAAATAGTACAACTTGGAATTCAATACCTTGTTTCATTATGAATGATTATAATAGGAACTTACTCGGTCTTCCTAATTACAGATTTAGGAACATGTAACTCCTCTTTGTATCTCTTTTATTTTGGTTCCTTTCTGTAATATTTCTTGTGCTATAGCACAGTTGCTTAAAAAAAGGGTTCTTTTAGATTTTGTTCTACCCTTTTAGTGTTTTTAGTACTATCAAAGGTATTTCCTCTTCTTTTTCTTGGTAAGGAACTAATCTCTTTTAGGATTCGTGGTTGTCCCTTCCAACAAGTGTCACTCTAAGGAATCAAACCCCGACCTAAGGGATCCGGTGAGACCTTACACCATTAGACCAACGTCTTGTTGGTCTACCTTTTAGTTTACTGTGTCATTGTAAAAACAAATTATTTTTATGTATAAGGTTTAGTGTAGAAATTGATTTTAAGAATATTATTACTAAAAATAATTTAAATAATTATATACATTTTTATAATTCTGCACTGTATACTATACATGTTATAAAAAATATGGTGTTACTGGACAGGAAAAGTATATACATAGATTAATTCTTCTATGATTACTTCTTATCTTCTTTAAGATAATAAATGAAATCCATATAGCTGAATTGTGTCACCCATTCTCATAAAACATTGGTTATGGAAAACTAAGTGCCTTTGAAATTTTGACACTGGTAATCCTATAAGTAAGAAATTTATCTTTTTTGGTGCGTGTGTCTGTCCCTCTCGATAAATGTCGCTCACAAAAATAAAACTTTTAATATAGTAGGATACATGGGGATCTACCGGAGGCTTATGATACTAGATGAACATTTTTTTGTTTCCTACAGGTATCCTCGCACTGGTGACAATCCTGTCCGGGCCGGAAACATCCACAGGTACGTGGAGCTAACTCTCTCAGCGGACATTTTTCCATCTACAAGTCTCGAACCTGAGATCTTGCTTAAAGGGAATATAACATGTACCACTTGAACCAATGCCGATTGGTATTAGATGAACATCTTGTTAAGTGAGACTTTAATATAGTAATATTTAAAGTTTGTAGCAGCAATTTTATTTTTTTTTGTTTTGTGGTTATCATGGCATTGTTAATTCAATTTATTAGTGTCACTAAAAACTTCCCATAGTTGCATTTATTTTTTTAATACAGTTCTTGGTATTTTTTTTCATATGTTATTACTGATATAAAAATATATATTAAAATGCTTCATAATTCTTATTCATAATGTATCATATTAATTGTCACATTATCATTTTCACATGTTTAATATCGATTCTAACTTTAGGAAAACAAGAATCACTAACCTTTTCTTGTTTATTGTTTATTCATTTGTCTTATATTGACATACATTAATTACTTTAATCACTCTCTAGAAAATGGAAATATAATAGTTGATGATTTCAATAAGGGAAAAAGATATAGTCAATATAAATGTTTTTTGCACTGTCACCACATCATCCACTATTGATTTTTAGTCATTATTAATTTTTAAATAAAAGTATTGTAAATGAATGATGAATAATGTACTGATTGTGTATAAATTTTTACATTGTGTATACATTTTATACTCTTTCAATAAACATTATTTTGAAATTTTTAGTCAGAATGCACTATTTTAAGTTGTTACTAACTTCTAATTATTACCTCAAATGAATACATTATTTTAAATTGACAATTAAAATGAAATAAAGAAATTATATTAACAAGAAGATAAAAATGTTAAGAAGTTGACATGGAGGGCTATCATTTCAAACAAGCTATTTTCTGTAAGGCTGTGTTTCTATGGGTCTTTTAATAAAGACCTATTTAATATTTTATAGGACCTATTTTATATTATGTATTCACAATTTTTTTCTCATCAGCCATTTTTAATTTATTTTAAGTAATGTATGACAATATAAAACAAATAGAAAAAAATGAAAATGTTTTTCATTTCCTAAAGTGATAAATAATAGAGTGTCATATTTATGCACCGACAATATAAATATTTATATATAGTTAATACATTATCCACCATTCATTTGGATTAATTTTTTTGAAGATTCAATGATAATTAAACATTAATGATGGATGATGTAGTAATAATATATAAAACTCGTATATTGTGAGTATATATATTTTTTCCTCTAAATAATATATAAAAATAGAAAATATTAAAGTGACAATTAAAATGGGGCCATGGAATTAAGAATTAAAATTTATAAGAAGAAATAATTTAAATTTTAATGTATGAAACTTTAAATTGTAAAAATATACATCTCAAAATTTTGAAGTTATGCAGTTCTAAAATGCCGATCCTAAATTGTATTAGTCGTTGCTCTTATTTTATCCAAGGTATTCCAATCCTATATGATTTTTAAAATATTATTGAAAATGAATTTTATATTTAAGGGAGAATCTATTTTTTGTGCGGCTTGAATTGAATCTGCAAGTTATCAACATTCTTTTTATCGCATCTTGTTTGCCAATTGTAAGAATAACGAGATCTTGAATTGATGAAAGTATAAATAGCATATTAAGAGAGGGTAAATTACATTTTGTACGATTTTCGTTCTTTTAAAAATTGTTAGAATAAAAATTGCAACATAAGTTAAAAGATAAGAACAAATAGTGCAAAGTTGAAAATAGAAGGGATAGAGAAAACCAACTAACATTTATATGGATTCACGTCCTTCATCAACCGAAGTTACGTCATATATTATTATTATTATTATTATTATTATTAATCCCTTCCTTATGAATTAAGTGGTTCAAGAGAAAGAGCTGGTTCTTGTTGTGTAGAAGGGTTAGAAATAAGAAACATCTTCCTCTCTTGAAGTTCATGTTGTCCTGTGGTATTCCATGGAAAGCAATCAAGATGGTTGGAATAATACTTACATGCCCCTGACTTCTGAATTACCCATTGGCAATATTCACAATTATCTCTAATTTGAACATAAATATCAAAATAATGACTTTCTCCATCCCAACTAAATTGGCAAAACCATTGCGTACGATTAATAAAATAGGGAGAAATTGCAAACCCGAATTGATAATTTTGACCAGGAGCCAAAGTATGAAACCCATTATCACGATGTTTGTCCTTACAATGAAAGCTCAATTGCAAATTCGGTAGCTTGTTTGCTATTCCAATAACTACTTTTGGAATAAAATTGAATGACTCCACACTATTCATCATTTGCAATGTAACAAATATTGTTACTAATGTAAATGATGATAACACCATTTTATTCACTAAAGCAGCCATGATATGATGGATGATAATGGTGATTCATAAATACAATAACTATTGGAATGATATTAACTAGAGATATGTTTCTTCTTATATATATACAAGATTAGTGGGAATGGGCTAAGATTAAACAAACAAAAAATCACCTCTAATATTGAAGAGGTGAATTGTAGTTTTTGTATTGCATTCAAAGGTAAAAGTGTCATCCTATTAAATCTAAAGGATAAACGTGTCACATCATTCTATTTTTTATGTTCTTTTTTATACACTTCCCTCTTCAATATTCTTCTGTTCATTATACTACATACATATTATTATACTGCTAATTCTAATAAATGTCATTCTCGAGAATGTAACCTTTTATCTTTTTGTCTATATGTAGATCTAATAAAGCCTTATACCACTAGATGAATTTGGTATTAATTTGAACAATAATTTATCTTTTGCATTAATTATTATTCTGATATAAAATATGTGATTAACGAATTGCAAATTACATTAATTACCTTATATTCTAATGTTAAAGACAAAACAAAAAAGTGGAAGTTACTCCATGATGATAATTACATCATATTTTATCATATTTTATCTTTGTGGATATTATTGATATAGATTACACTCAATTGAGTTTTTCAAAATTCAATTCATTTGATGTAACTAAAATGTCTCTGAAAATCATGTACTTGTGTTACACTTTTTCTTTTTTAATATTAACGTATGAGTAAATTATATTAATACTCTCCGAGTTTTTCTTTTCCTTATTTTTTGCACCTACTCACTTCCTTACTTAAAAAATGATGTTTTAGCATTTTCTTTTCTTCCAAACATATTTTAGTATTAAAAAATCAAATAATTAAATATATATAATTTTCAATTATGCAATTTTTAATCATATTTACATTTTTATCTTAAATTTAATTATCTGACTCTCGTTTATTGAAGTATTAATGTTGGACTCAATGTATTAATATTACAATATTTTATAAAAAAATATCAAATATGTATATCATTTAATTATTTCTTAATCTCTGTACATAGCCATTAAACATATATCTCTTATTTTTCCCAAATAAAATGTTAAAATAATAAATGATAAGAACAACAAATTAAACACTAAAATGACCTGATGATTTACCATTTTTCTTTTCTTCCATACATCATAATATTTTAAAAACCAGGTACTAATATTTATATTTAATTAAATTATGGAAGTCTCATTCATGGAAATACTAATATTATTAAAATATTTCTTTATTGGTAGATAGAACATCTAGTATTATAATAAAAAATCAATAAATTTAGAACGGATCATATATAAAGATCCAAAATCAATTTATGAAAAAAGGTTGTACCATAATGTGTGTATTTATTATTTTATTGATAAAAACTAAATTTTCATCATGACCATGTTTTATGAAATTCCACCTTTTAATAAAATTTTCAATTTTAAAATTTCATAGTTTCAACATAAAATAATTCAAAGTTTCTTTATTTTTGAAATAATTTAAATAAATAAATCTATTTTGCATTAATTACTATTATGATAAAAATACGTGATTTGGTAATTTTAAATTGTGAAATAGTAATTATTATTACACCCTTTTGACTTTATAAAAAGTCAATTCATTTTATGTAACTAAAATGTCTTTGAATGCATTCACTTGTTTTATGTTTTCTCTTATTCAAATATAATATATTCCTCTCTCCCTTACTTAGATATTGATGTTATAGCATTTTCTTTTCTACCATACACTTTCTAGTGTTATAAAAGTTAAATAATAAATATTAATTTTTTCTTCAAATTATACTCTATTTAGCATAATCGATTTTTTATATTCAATTAAATCATCCAACTCTAGTTATTTGAAGTATTAATGTTGGACTTAATTGTCCGACCCGATTTTCGTGTGGAAGACCGACTCTACGACTTAGGAAAAACAAAATTGTTTTTGACCTCTCTCAAAGGATTTGAAGTCGCCACTATATTTTTTATGGTTAAAACGTAGAAAACTTTCTATTATGCCCAACTTGGATAATAAGATAATTAAACAGAGATTCTGAGCTTAGAAGTTGATTACAGGTCGGGGGAGATATTAGCATCTCGTCTGCCCATTTTAAAACGATACCCACACAAGTAACATGGACTTTTATACCCTTAAAATATTTGTTAAATATTCAATTACTCAATAAAAATATTTTTTATTTTTTATTTTGTGTTTCACAAAAGTTTGTCTTTCTCATACATATCTTTAGGTGCAATATGAATAATAAAACTACATAGTTCTGGTTATTAAAATTGGTTTAATTTGTTTGGTTGATTTTTGTTGATTTGGAAAATATTGTTTTGGTTGAGTTGATTTTTATCGATTTTAAAATATTAATAATATATTATTGTTTTAATTGAATGAAACTAATAACCTAGATATGGTATTAGTCGTAGACCTTTTTCCCATTTTCAGAGAAGTTAGAGATGAGTCGAACCATAACCTTACTATAAAAATTCCATTATTAATTAGGTGGTAAAATAGTTGGAAATTATTTTTTAACAATGCTCAATGAAAATGTTTTATTGGAACTGTAGAGGGTTGGGAAATCTAAATACTAGACTTGTTCTTAAGAATCTTTGTTTGTCAAATAAACCAAATTTAATTTTCATCTCGGAACCTATGATCTCAGCTGATGACTTAAATCCTACTTTTTGGAATACTCTAAACCTTAAGTTATTTCTGACTAATAGCAGAGGGTCTTTGAGAAATATGTGTAATATTTTAAACAAAAAATATGATAAATGCAATTAAGTTAAACAAAACATTATATTATTGGGACAAGTCCAGATAATATACAAATCAATGTATTTTCATTATTTTTTTGTTACAAAATGCATCAACGGTTCTAAAGAAATATTGTTTAAATCGATCTTATACTTTATCGTAACGAACCAAAAATAATAAAGAGGTATTGACTCATATATTATTTGGATTTGTCTCCACAATATATCATATTTTGATTAACTTAATATTTTTGTTTAAAATATTACACTTATTTCTCATGCAAGGGTGGTCAGTATAATGAAAGTATAAAAATGAGGGGGTTTGCGTAGGTGTAAAAAAGTAAGGGGTGATTTGTGTAATTTCGCTAAAACTCAAGGAGTGTTAGTGTAATTCACTCTAAAACTAATAATCTAAATGAATAAGGTCAATGATGTTATGACAATGTATTAATTTTTACACTAACACTGCATAGATATTACAATTAATTAGTATTATTTCTAACTTCATAAAATAAAAAACATTAAAAAATTTCGTGTTTTCCTCTTACATTAATTAACTTGACTATTTATCCTGAAATTGGAAATATTATTGATAATTTCAAAACATTGTTTTGGATATTTTAGTGTCAATGATTACTTTATATTGTAATTCACTTTCGATGATCACCTTAACCTAGAAAACCCCTTTTAAGATTGGTATTTCAACTAAAATTTTGGATTCAAAAATTGATTACTTATTGAGAAGGAAGATATTAGTATCTCGTCAACCCGTTATTAAACATTATCCTTGATAATCACATGAAATTAAATATACTTATAAGTTTGTTAAATCAAATAACTATTTATTAAAAAAATACATTTTTTAATTTTGTGTTTGAAAAGAGTTTGTCATAGTCCTATGTATCTCTAGTTGCAATGGAGAAATCAATACTACGTAATTTTTAAATAGAAAATATTTAGTGTGTGTGATTGCTTTTAATAGTGAATTAATAAATTTTAAGATGTTGATGTTCTATATCTAGATAAGGAATAAGATTTAACTTTGGCCTACACTATTCTACCCATATTTGAGAGAGATGATATAGTTTAAACTGCATATCGCTTTCTGCTCAAATAGGATAGAAAAATAATACTCGAGCAGAGTACAACTTCCTTTAACACCACTTTAGATATGTTTTCTAATTTTTCATTTGTGTTAGAGATTTTTTCTCCTTTGAAGCAAAGATGTTAGAGTACAAAGTTTTTGTTCCAAGAGTACTAAATTTCTATTATCAATAAACATAGTTTTTATTAAATAAAATAATAATTACTAAAAAACATACATTCTCATTTAATATATACTAATAATTTGAAATAAATTCAAATGATTTGACTAGTGAAAACATAAAAACTATCATGAGTAAGGTAATTTAAGTTTTTGAACACAATGGTTATTGGATGCGTTTGTCTCTTGGATGCACTTGTATCGAACATAGGAATACTAAATTATTTGAAGTAGTTTGTTCCATTATATAATAAAAAAAGAAAACATTCTTAATGTTTTTTTTTTCATTTCATAAAAATATAAGAAATGAATATATTAAAATGGTAATTAAAATGTGGAGGGGAATTAATAACTAAGAATTTTAAATGAATAAAAATAAACTTTAATTAATGAAAGTTTGAATTATAAAATAAAATATCTCAAAATTTGAAGTTGTGGTATGTATGTAGAATGGAGAGAGGATGAGATTGATTGAAGCACAAAACCCCTCTCTCCTTATATATAACAAGGAATACATATAGCTAGATATCAATCTCAAATACTTAAAAGAGTGGGTGAAATCATCAATAACATAATGGGTGGTGCTTTATGGAACAAAACAGTGCTAACATGGTTACTTATATTGGTAACAACATTTGTTACATTGCAGACGTTGATGGTTGGTGAGGTATCAGGAGGCATTATTAATAAAACAAAGGTTGTAATGTTCAATAACATGACAAAAACGCTCGTCCTTCATTGCAAAGATAAGAGTCATGATAATGGTTATGTTGCTTTGAATCCAGGTCAAAGTTATAGTTTCAAGTTTATTACTAATCCCTTTTTAAATAGAACTCTATGGTATTGCAGCTTTTCTTGGGAAGGAGCAGAACGTAGATTTGACATTTTTAATCAATTAAGAGATCGATGTTTGGTTTGCATTTGGGAAATGTTTGAAGCTAAACTTTGTAAGGTAGCTCCAGCGGAACGCTCTCGGGAATGCTTTCAATGGGATAAATTACAGAATATTAACATTAATACTCATCATGCTCTTATACAACAAAGGAGTCAAAGAGTGCATCAAAATACACTTTGGCATGAAAATAATTTGTAACCTTTGTTGCAAATTTTGATGTAACCACATCAATTTTCTTCAAATGAATAATAAAATTCAATATAATGATCTATGAGATTTGTTACAATTAATACTACAATGTTTATCGCAAGTTTATGCAATATCTGGCGTATCCATATACAACAGACTAGAGATCATCATAATATGTTTTACAAAACCTTTCACTTCACATGAATTGTTTACAAATGATTAACTAATATTATCAATTAATCAGAATTGTTTGTTAGTAAATTGAGGTATTTGATTTTCTAACTGCATCATTGTTGTATCCTCTTTCATATGTAGGGTACAACTCAATCTGTTTTTTTTAATATGTGAATCGAAATATAAAATCTACTGAAATATTAAATCTAAATACTCTGAAATTAACTGTTGATATTAAAATATTTGTTTATATAATTAACTTAAATGTTAAGAAAATATGTGGATGTTGATGAGATATATTACCCAACTGTACAAAGTATATAAAATTTATGCACTGTCGATGTAAAGATTTATACACATGCACTTCATCATCTACCATTTATTTAGATTATTTTTTTTAAAAAGTCAACAACAATTAATTATCAATAGTAGATGATGTAGTGACAGTGTATAAAACTCATACACTGTCAATGTATACATCTTTTTCTCTCGTACAAATTGTGGACCGTTGATTTTGAGTATGTTTGTAATCCAATAAATTTTATTGTTGAGAGTACATCTGATGGAATTATGTTGATTGTTGAGATACATTTCCTAGAAGCTTGAGGTGTTAGGTGAGGTGTAGCTACCTCCAACATGTGTACAGTGTTTAATGGTGGATTCGAGACATTTAATATTATATATCCAAATTGACTATTTTATTATAACGAATCATATTTATGCAAAACAATAATTAGAATATAATTTAAAGTAATGAAATATATTATTAATTAATCTACATTAAATAATACCCTTCTATATTATTCTTCATAGAGATTTTACATATTTTGGATGATTAGGTGAGATGTTTATGACGATCGAGTTTGGACCAAGTTGAAAACATTTTGTGAAGCGATTGTAATAATTTGTAATTTAGAAATTATATTAGAGAGTTTTTAGTATGCCCAAAGGGGCTTATAAACTTTGTTCTACCCTTTTAGTTCAGTGTCATTGTAAAAACAAATAGTTTTTATGTACAAAGTTTAGTGGCGAAATTGATTTTAAGAATATTATTATTAAAAAGAATTTAAATAATTATATATTTTTTATAATTCTGCACTGTATAAAATTAATTCTTCTATTATTACTTCTTATCTTCTTTAAGATAATAAATTAAATCCACATAGTTGAATTGTGTGACTCATTCATCATAAAACATTGGCACAGAGTGCCTTTGAAAACTTGAGACTTGTAATCTTTTTTTATATATAACGAAGAGTATTCTATCATTTTATGATTAAGAATTTTTTTTTTCAGTATACGTGATTATCCCTCTCAACAAATAACACTTACAAGAATTAAATTTTTAATATTAATAGAATACATAAGAATTTAAGATCTTGTACCACTAGATCAATGTCTTATTAGTTGAGTCTTCAATCTAGTAATTTTCAAAGTTTGTGGCAGCAAATTTTTTTTTGTGTTGTGGTTATCATCGCATTGCTAATTCAATTTATTAGTGTCACTAAAAACTTCCCATAATTGCATTTATTTTTTAATACAGTTCTTGGTATTTTCTTTGCATATGTTATTACTGATATATAAAAATATTTAAACGTCTCTTAATTCTCGAAGGTAATTTTAGGGGTTTTCCATTTTTGAGATAATTTGCTATTTTCTATTCTTGAAGATGATTTGGTGTTTTCTATTATAGAAGATGATTTGCAATTTTCTATTGTTGAAGATGATTCGCTATTTTATATTATTGAAGATGATTTGCTATTTTTTATTGTTGAAGATGATTTACTATTTTCTATTCTTTTTGTGCTTGATATTTTGAGGCGGTGCTAGGTGTATATTTTTGTGTTCTTTCAGAAATATTATGGTTGGAACTACACTATTTATTTATTTATTTTATTTATTTTATTTTTTGGGAACTACCACTATGTTGCAACTTTAATTTGGATTGTGATGCTTTGATTTATATTAACTATTTGATTCATGTGTTTATGCATCATAGAGGTCTTTTTATTGAAGTTTATATTCTATCATAAAAGCTCTATATGAGTGAATGAAGATCATCTGTCTTAAAATGAGTATGTTCACATGTCTAATGGACTTTTTTCAAGTAATATAAATATGTTATTTTATATTATTTATGTCCTATATAAGTAGCCATCAATAATAAAGTAAGTTGTTTGGACTTTTTTATGGCATTGGATATTCTCATAATTCTTCCAAATTGGCTCTCCACAAAAAACTCACTCTAATTGTATAGTTGTATCTGTTTAGATTTCACTGTCATATAGTTATTTCATATGTAAGTGCATTAGCTATTTGTTTTTTTTCTTTCTTCATGTTATTTATAGGTAGGAAGGCTTCTTTAGTATCCATTGACAATCAAAAGTCTTTTAATAATTTTTGTTTTAAAATAAAAGAGATACTAATCACAAATTACTTGTTACCATTTTTTACTACTAGTCTTTCTCAAAAGAATATATGTTTGGTAGCCAACCCACTTAGTTGTAGACTTGTAGTCTTTTTCTCAAAAGATTATTTACTACTATTATTTGTACAAATGTATTTTTATTTGATTAGGTGTTGGACTAGACTGCAACCGGAGAGCCTCCAACAATAGAGAGTTTTATTGTTACCGGTGTATGGGAAGAGTGGATAGCCACAATTGATGCAACACGTTTTGAACCAAAAACTTATGGCATTAGTTCTATGGAGTTTTTCTAATTATAAATTCTTTTACTCATCTCGCATATCCAATGTGATACTTCACACTTGAATAAACCCAACAATATCCCCTCAAGTGTGGGTACCACACACTTTTCGGTATGCTCCCCTTAAGTCCACCATGTTCTAGCCAAACCATCAACTCTGGTACCACTTGTTTGACTAAATTACTATCGGGAAGCCTTCGACTACTAGGAAGCCTTCTTGTATACTTCCCCGTTGTATTAGAGTTCTTTGCCCTTAAATTTGTTATTAAGAAAGACAATACCAAATATTTTCCCTCTTTATACATCATAAAAAATAATGGAAATTCAAAGCAATATATTTGTATAGGAATATACAAGATATAAAGATGTGTGCCAAGTTCAAAAAATGAGCATAATAATATCCATACATAACATTAAGGACCATTTTGTAGTTTTCTCTTTCCTCATTGGTCAAGAGATTTTTTGGCTTTTCTTTGGTTTCATCTTCCACCAAGTATAATGATACATAATTTGTACAACATGCCAAATATTTTATCAATGGCCTCGATAAAGATCCTCATTCTGACTTTCCAATAAGAATAGCCCTCTCCACTAAAGACGGGAGGGCATGAGGATCCTTCACCACCGAAAGGATTTGTCCAGCCGATAGTGTATATTCTTAGGATCGCACGAATTAGAAATTAAGATAGGATGTTCGAACTAGCTCCAATACCACTTGTTGGTACACAATGGCTCTATACTTCACCTAGAGGGGGTGAATAGATGGTTCGATACATAATTGTCGTTATTCGATTAACAAAGATATTATGTAGTTTAGCTCACTATTTAATCGATTAACTGATATCTTAATCGATTAATTGCTTCTGCATATAATTGACTAAGTACTTCTGCATATAATCGATTAACTCATTCTTGTTTCTTGAAAACTTGTTTTATTTAATCACCAAGATACCAAGATTTGACCAAACTTGTATGCACTCTTACAAATGATAACATGCAGTTAATAGCACAAAACAAAACATACAATTAAGACAAAAATATATGAATATCAAGTTAAGTAAATCAAACAATACGAAAGTGTAAAGAGTTGAGGGATAAGGATAATGAGACAATGGCTTTTATCTTGGTTTGTTTGCTTGTCGACATGCAAACTACATCCAAGCCTCCCCTTCTGATCTTGGGAGATTTTCTTCGCAATGGAAATTAATGTTTTACAAACACACTTCCACCAAGACAATCTTGGACTTCAAGCTTCTAATAGCTTGTCTTCACCCATAGCTAATGGATCCTCATCACTTCTAAAGGACGGCCCAACCACTTCTAACTTCTCATACCAAGAATCTTGTATAGTGAACCTAGCTAGCTTCTAATAAAACCAAACCACTTCTAACGAGGGTTTCCCGAACATTTTTTCTTCTTCTTGGTGACACCACATACCAAAGATAAATGTTGGTACCAAAGTATAATGTGTACAAACTAGTAAGTGCACCTCAATGTGCTAAATATACACCCTTACAGGAAGATTTAGCACCTCAATGTGCTAATTATACACCCTTATAGGAACCCTTTCTCTTCACCTTGACATTGTAAAAATTGAAAAACTTCTTTAAAGATTCATGAAGTTTTCTTCATATCTCTCTTTTCTAGAAACACTTAGGAAAATCTATCTTTTGATATGAAAGTGTATGAACAAATTGATTTTCGTGATATGATATGTGTATCTATCAATGCAACAAATGAGAAAAGTTGGTTTAAAATACAGTTCTATTTTCTAGTATAGTAAATCGATTAACAATCTCTTTAATCGATTAAGGATTCTTTAAAAATCAAGATTTCAGAAATTGTAACTTCCATTAATCGAATAGTCCTTAACTTAATCGATTAACGAGTTCCTATTTGCATAGCTTAATTGATTAAATAAACCTTAATCGATTAAGAGTTTTCTGAAAAAGATTTTATAATGTGATATGAAATCCTACATGATTTATAAAAGTATGATGCATGATTTTGAATGATGCATGATTTAAACTTGTTTAATGCACCAAAATCGTGTGATCGTGTATTTATGCATGTGCATGCAAATCATGTATGTAAGCATGCAAGTCTCTTTTTTAGTTATGACCAATTTTAGGTTGTGAGACTTCCATATGGTTCACCTAGCCTAGACTCTACCCAACCAAACATCTTAAGACCTCAGAAATATAAAAACTCTTAGCCTCTAGATCTTCATCAATGCTTGAACTTGAGTGAACTTGAGCCTGGACTTTGTTGTTTGTTAATTTTTCCATGTCTTCAAGCTTGTCTTTAAACTTGTCTTCAACCTCTGTCTTCATCAAAATTCATGTGATGCATGCTTACATATACAATTTGCTCATATGATGCATATTTGCATTTACACTGCAAGGACATAGACAGTGCTCGAAAGTGTAGTTGAATAGAAAAAAATGATTGTTGTTTAATAGCAATTATGGTGTAGTGCTTCTTCAGCACCTTCGTGTGTTATCTCTAAAGTGTCCCATGTTTCCTTAGTGGATTTTAATTTAAGACACTCTAAAGATTAATCTATGCCTAGTGTAGATTTCAAAATATTTTTGGCTTTGATGTCATATTGAACTCTCTTCTTGTCATCATTGTTCCGTACTCCCTTATGTTTTGGTTGTTTGATTCCATCTACCATTATGCTAGGGATAAATGGACCTTCGTCTATGTCATTCTAGATGTTTAAGTCTTGAGATTCAATATATTCTCATCCTTATTTTCCAGAAATCATTGCACTCTCCAACAAATCTTGGAGGGTGATTTATGTTGGAACCTTCATCTATAAAAGATTTTGTGCAAGCCATCTATCATAATTTTAGAGTATCGATGAATAACTTACCCAACCTTTGCTATGGTAGCAATTATAAGTATAGATGGCAAACTAAGGGGATGAATTAGTTTTTGCAGTCTATTTTATCTTTTAAAAATTGTTAGAATCAGAAATGCAATAGACGTCAAAAGATAATAACAAATACCACAAAAGGGAAAAGAGTAGGGGTAGGAAAAATCACACCAACATGCATCTGTGTTTACTTTCACCAACTGAATGCTACGTTTAATCCTTTTGACTTGTATCAAGGGATTTTTACTATATAATTTGAGTATCATTTTGAAAATCTCACACCAAGATTGACTCAATCCAATCACTCAAATTTCTTCAAACAAAAAAGTACATCAATTTCCTTGTTTTATAATTTCACTTACCAAACCATATGGTGATTCTTATTTTATGATAAGAAATGAAGAAGTAAAGACTAAGTATCACTAATACACAATTTTGTTTGATATGGATCTTTGTCAGACAACCAAACTAAATATCACAATCTCCTCTAAGTTTTTAATACTTGTAATAGTACAGAAAAGTTTTATGGAAAATTATGTTAACTTGAATGCCAAGATATGATTGAAAGTGTATTTGAAGTTATAAAAAAATGTGTGTTTCACTTATAAGGCTTAGTATAGTTTATATGGAATTTCAAGAAGTCGGGAAATGCTTTATAGGAGGTATAAAATGTTTCGGATGGCATTGGTTCGTTTGGAAAGATATTGGTTTAGTTTCAAATTTGAAACTTCATTAACATCATTGGGTATCATCGAATACTCAATCGTGGTAATCGATTCCTCACTCTTACTTTCAAATAGGGTGATTGGTTACTCAACTTGAATAATCGATTACTCTCTTTTTTTTTTTTCAAGTAACCTATTATTCAATTTTATAAAAAATTATTTTTAGACCCTTGTAACTCACTTTCATCCCCATTTAACTTTATAATTTTATTGATAAATATACCTAAGAGCATTTGTGATATAATATAGTAATTGACTTGGTAAGGATTTGGACTTAATTAAGAAGCTATTAAAGTCTTATATTGTAATGTCTGGTGTTTGCTTTCCATTTATCAAGTTTTCAATCTTTTTTTTCTTTTTGTTGGTGTTGTTGTATTGATTAAAACCTAGCCAAGGTCAAGGAGAAGGCTCTTCTTCATACTGTCTTCCTTGAATTTAAAAGAAAAAATCCTTATATTCCTACATTTTATTACTTTGATATATTTCCTCTATGATTACAAAGTAACGAATTACAAATTTGAATCTTCTTGAAAACTCTTTTATTTGTTTTTGCGACCCTTTTCGGCATTTGCTGAGTGATGATCTAACCATGATCATTTTGGTTGATACTATTATGTTCTTGAGAGTGGTAGTTTATGACACTCGATTGGGATCTAACCTTCCAAAAAGTTTGCTTTATGAGCACTATCCTCATTCTAATGTTGTTTTATTTTTTGTGAGTCCTTATGCCATTTTTGTTTTCTCGTGATTTCTTAAATTTATCTTGAATTCACCATGTTTTATTAACTGTCTATGGTTCACACCAATGACTAAAGCGCACATGAGTATTTTAATGGTTGTATTTGTGTTTGATTTTATGTATCAAATAATATGTGATCATGTTTTAACTATAATGTAAGATAATGGCACTCAAAAATCCAAATAATGTGTATATGAAGTATTGATGTAATTCCTGATTATAAAGGTGTAAGGCCTCGCTAAATTCCTAGGATGACTAAAAGGTTCAGAGTTCGATTCTTGTGAATAATACTTGATGGGAGGTACAATTACGAGCCCCAAAATAGATTAGTTCCTTACCCAAAAAGGTGAAAGAATAAATACTTTTGATATTACGAAAAAAATTATAATGTAAGATAATGGCACTCAAATATCCAAATAATTTGTATATGAAGTATTGAATGTATTTCCCAATTTCAAGATAAGTCGTTTGAACAATTAATTAATCCGAGAATATAAGACAAAATAGCTGTATTGTGAAACCCGAATCGGACATCAAATCAGAAGAAGTTTCATCTCAGGTTTAATTGGTTTGAACGGTTAAACCATTTGGTCGGACCGGCTGATTTTATATATAATTTATTATTTTTACCTATATATTTATATATAGTTATATAAAAATACAAAATTTTATATAATTATATTGAAATAATATATTCTCATATTTTCTTGTACTTGTACTGTAGTAAAACAAAATATTAGAGTAATGTTCTATTTTTTTTTTAATTTTAAGTGAACCATCCAGATAACTTTCCGGGTTATTGAGGTTCAACCAGGTTTAACATGGTCATACCAGAATTTCTCTGGTTCAAAGTGGTTCAACCTCTCACTCGGTTAAGACTACAAAATAGATCCGTTTTCAAGTCTGGTCAGCGGTTAAACCAGTCGGGCCATCCAGTCTGGTCTGGTTATCATAACACTCAAAATAGTAAACAAGAAAAATAATGAATATTTCCTTATTTTCTAGGTGATAGATAAAATGAAAATTATATATTAAAGAAAGTGGAGGGATTCGTTTACACTCAAGTTAAGTTACACCAATTACACTCAATTTTAGTCATTCATTTTCTTAAATTCAACGGACCAAATGGATGAGACTTCAAAATTATTTAAGATTTCTCATTTTCTCTCTCATCATTTATTTTACTCTCTAAATTGGTCCATTAATTTTAAGAAAATGAATGACTAAAATTGAGTATAACTATTGCAACTTAACTTTAGTGTAAACGAATATTACCTCTTTAAAAATGCAAAAATAATAATTAAAATGAGAGGTAAGAAATAAGATTGATTTTTTATATTTTATTTAAAGTAGTAAGATTGGAATAGACTACTGAAATAAATAAAAATAAGTGCAATCATTAAATGTTTTTGGTCACATTAATAAATTGCATTAAATACAAGATAAATGCACTCATGAAAAGTTGTGGAGCATTAATTTCTTATCCTCAACAATATTATTAATAAAGAATGATAAATCGTTTTACAAAGTTAATATATAAGTTTTTCTGCACAATAGGGAAAAAGACCTATGACAAAGTACTAATTTAAAATACATTGTGACAAATATCACACTTATAATGATGTAAAATAATTTATTTGTTCATTTTATATAAAAATATATCATTACTTTATTTATAATGGATAAGATCATGCAATTGGGAACATTATATATATGAGACAAAATGGAAATCGATCTAATTAACATAGGGAAGATAAGAAGTTATGCATCATTCAATTGTAAAATTAATTAAAAGTTATGCATCATTCAATTGTAAAATTAATTATAAGTTATGCACTTATTGCTATGTACGGATAATGGTTGAAGTAAGGATATTCACCTGAATCAGGTCCTCTCCAGTATTAGAGAGATGAGTTTTATCTTCCCTATATATATAACTAGCTATCAATCTCAAATACTTAAGAGTGTGTGAAATCATAAAAAACATAATGGGTGCTGCTTTAGAGAACAAAATGGTGTTAACATGGTTACTTATATTGGTAACTACATTTGTTACATTGCAGATGTTGATGGTTGGTGAGGTATCAGGAGGCATTATTAATAAAACAACGGTTATAATGATGAACAAAATACAAAAACCACTCGCTGTTCGTTGCAGAGACAAGAATCATGATAATGGTTATTATGGTTTGAAACCAGGTCAAAATTATAGCTTTCAGTTTATTGCTAATCCCTTTTTAAATAGAACTCTATGGTCTTGTAGCTTTGATTGGGCAGGAACATCTCACACATTTGATATTTATAATGAATTAAGAGATAAATGTATAATTTGCATTTGGGAACTATATATTGACTATGCTTGTAAGTTTACTCCTGGGGTCGGGTCTCGCGAATGCTTTCCTTGGTATACACTACAATTCATCCGTTATCATCAAGAAGAAGAAAAGGAAGAGAATATTAATAGTAATATTCATCATGCTCTTATACAAGATGGGAGTGAAGTAGTGCATAATCATACTCTCTAGGCGTCAAAATAATATGTAAACCATTGTTGCAAATCTTTATGTAATCACAACAATGTGTTTAAAATAAATAATATAATGAGATAAAATAATCTATCAATATTACAATTTTTATCCCAGATTTATGTGATATATGATGTATGCTTCAGTAATTTTCATTTTACTTTATGGGTATTACACGGAGCTCTTTCTTTAATTTTTATTGTTAACGACTTTTCAGATTAGTTATTTTTTTATGGTTAAAACGTAATAAACTTTATTTTAAGCTTATTTTAGAATTAACATATCTATTTAGATCAGAAATATAAATTTGGGAGTTAATTATGAATCAGAAAATGTATTAACATCCTACTTGTTCATACTAACATAGAACCCCCATTAAGTATATGAATTATTTTATACCTGAAGCATGTTTAAATATTTATTTAATAAAAGTAAAAGTATTTTTTTTTTAGTTTTTTTGTTGTGTCTGACAACATAAAATCTTATTCCTACGTATCCTTAGTGACAATAAGAAATTAAGACTATATAGTTCTTAGATAGAAAAATGTTTATTGATTGAGCTTATATTTTAAGTAATGTTTAATTTTAATCCACAACTTCAAATTAAATGAGTCAAGTACAATTCTAATGTCTAATACCACATCTTGTATTAAGGGGGAAAACTTGATTAAAATTTCTTCATTTATTTTTTGAAAAAACTTGATTAAAAAACTTGATTAAAACTTGCTCTTCACCTTGACTCGGTTTTGATGAATACACTAACATTATAAAAAGAACTAAAATGATTTGAAGATCTTGAACACTTAGAAGCATGTTCAACACACGATGAAGACTTATTAACTTTGAAAGATAGGTACTTCTATCCTAAAGTCATTTACTTTTAGTATCACCAAATGCTCCTAGGAAACATTTTTTAAAAGTATTAAACTTGGTTTTAAAAATTAAATAAACTTTCAAAAAGTTACTCGAACTGAGAAATGGTTACTATGATAGAAAAATTACCCAAACTGAGTAATAGGTCACCACACAAAAATAACCCAAAGTAATCGATTATTAAAGAGCGTAACCAATTACCCAAACTAGATGAATGCCTTTAGTAACCGATTACCCACCTCTAGTAATCGATTACACATAGTTGTTACAACAAATTTTCAAATTAAAACTAAAACAACTTCTCCCATAACGAATAGATGCTACTTTAATTGATTCATACCTTCAAGTATATAATGGTTGATCGAAAACCTATTTAAAGGCCCTTAGCATTCATATTCGAGAAACAACTTTCACACAGGTTTCATATATCAATCATGTAACATTTTCTACACTTTTGCAAACAACTTATTAAAACTTTCTGAATTTTCTAAAAAGTTGTTTTTGACTGTTTTTCTTCCAAATTTTATGCACTTAAAAACTTGAGCATTGTGTTATACTTTTTTTTATTGTCATATAAGGATTTAGTATTAAATTGTTATACACATTTAGCAATCCTGGTCATAGAAATAAAGTTCTTCATTTATATCAATTTTCTGTATATTTCACTATAAGGTGTAGTGAAGGAGAAAGAATGATTTCAGAAGTGGGGTACTTCTAAAAGTAGAGATTTGGTGAGTGTAGTCAGAGACAAAGTCACAGGGTGAGATTTGTAACGGTTGGCATTTCATCATATTAAAATCTCTTAAGATTGCAGAAGACTAGACGTAGCCTTTGATGGACTAGAATGTGAAGCAATATAAATATATGTGTCTCTCTTTCTCCTTGTACTCTTTTATATTTATGTAATTGATTTTTGCACACTTATATTTTGAACTGCATCTCAACTCTAACATTTTTTGAAGTTTCAAAAATATGCATGAAGTGTAGAAAACCCCGAAAACTAATTTACCCTCTTAGTTTGCCATCTTATCTTACAATTGGTATTAGATCATATGTTAGGTAATTTGTTCCCTAGATCCTAAATTTTATGATGGCCTCAAAGTCCTTTCTAGGAGAAAGTTCCAACACAAATCATCCTCCAAGATTTGTTTGATAATATTAAAAAATTTGGAACATTCACATGAGAATCATCATCGAATCTCTGGATTTAGATATTTAGAATGCCATAGTAGAGGGTCAATGCACTTCATACATTGTTATCAATGGTATAACGAAACCTAATCCAAAAATTGTCTAGAATGATGAGGACTAAAAGAAAGTCAAGATGACCTTAAGGAATAGATGAGCTCTTTACGGTATCCAATTGCAAATCCAATAAGGAAATGTGGGATACTCTAGAAACAAATCATGATGGAATTGTATAAGTTAAAAGATCTAGACTTAACACTCAATCTATCTCAATAATATGACATGTTTAGAATGAAACCTAGAGAGAAAATTCTCGATCTCTAGAAAAGGTTCACTCGTCTTACCAACCACCTTATCGGTCTAGAAAAAGTACTAACAAACAGTGACCTCAACCTTAAATTCCTCAGGAACTAACTAGAAAATTGCAACCAAAGGTAATAATCATACCAAAAAAGAAAACCCTTTCACAAAATGTCATTGGCTACTTTGTTTGATAAATTGCAGGAACATGAGTTGGAACTAAGCCAACATGAAGAACATGAAGAAAAGAAACAAACTTACTTAATTCAATCCAAGCAAGAGATTCATAAGCAATGAAGATTCTACATCATGAGAAAACTTTACATGTTTTGAGTATGGGAAACTTGGCCACATCAAGGTTGATTTACCCAGACTGAAGAAAAATCTCTTCAAAGGGAAAGCAGACAGGAAGACAAACATGCATTACATTGAAAGACAATGACACAAGTTCCAATTCAGAACATGAGAATCAGGAACAAGCACACTTATTCCTGATGGCATCTCATAAATATTAAGACGGTGATGTAACTGACTCTGAAATTTTAGATAGACATTTTTTTGATGAACTTCGTAATGTTTTGAACGAACTTTATAAAGAATATATGAATCTTTCAAAATTATTTCTAAAACAGAAAATTGGTATTAGTGTTTTGTAAAATCATAATAAAATTTTAGAAAAGGATATAGACCTCATAAAGGACAAGCCTTCTTCAAAAGTTCTAATTGTGACACTCTGGAAATTTGGATAACATTGTGAAAAAACAAAGACATACTAGTGACCAAAGAGTTCTAAGCTATTGTAATAGTCATCTCTTATAAGATAAACATAAAAATGTCTAGGTAAAGTTAACAAGGGAAGCATGCATAATTTTTATAAAGAAAGTATCAACACACACACACAGATATAGATATAGATATATATATATATATATACTAGGATATATCAACATCAACCTACTTACTTTTATTGTAAAAACATAGGTCATACACTTAACTCTTGTTATATGAAAAACAATTGGTGTACCAACTTGCCGATATAAGTGGGTTGAGAAAGGTGTCAACCCTATAGGACCAAAATCATATTGGGTACCTAATAAAAATAATTGATTGTTTTATAGGAATTCTTAGAAGCCGCAAATGAAATATGGTATTAGACATCGGCTCCTCTAAGAATATGAAAGGTGACAAGAGTAAATTTCCAGTCCTCATTCTAAGGGAAAAAAGATCTGTCATTACAAGAATAACAATAAAGTTAGAATACTTGGATTTGGTCGAGTTGAAAAGTCACCTTATCCTACCATAGAAGAAGTGCTATATGTTGAAAGCTTTCATGTGACTTTCTACCAGGACAAGTGCATCATTGAAGATAAGGTAACACACGATGCTAAACTCGTAGGAAATAGGATTAACAATATTTATATGATCTCATTAAATGATATTTCCTTAAGAGTAAAGTGTCTTGTTGTCAATAATGATGAGACATGGTTATGGCATAGGAGAATTGCATACATTCACATGGGCCATTTGAACAAGTTATTTAAAAATGAACTAGTAGTTGGTTTTCCCAAGATGAATTTTGTCAAAGACAAACAATATGCAACATGTCAAAAGGGAAAACAAACAAAAGTGTCTTTTAAGCCTAAGCATATAGTTCCTTTTAAGCCAAAACAAACAAAAGATTTTGGAGGCAACTATTATACTCTGGTAATACTAGCTAATTTCTCTAGATTTACGTAGACTGTATTTTTGGTGCAAAAAAATGAGGCTTTACATGCCTTTCGCAAATATGCGAAGCAAGTCCAAAAAAAATATTTCTATAAATTGTTTTGTTTCAAAATTTCAAAATGTCTTGTTTGTGAAGTTTTGTGATAAATATACTATCACACATAATTTCTAAGCACATAGACCACTATAATAAAATGGTATTGTAGAGAGGAAGAATAGGTCATTATAAAAACTAACACTTACTATATTGAATGAAACTAGTCTACCTAAATAATTTTACGCAGGTGCAGTTAGTACCACTTTTTATGTCTCTAATAAAGCTTTAATCGGACATATTCTTACGAAAACCTACATTTTAGAACGGATCAAATATAAAAAGCCAAAATCAATTTCTTAATGGTGATACCAAAATATGTATATTTGTTATTTTATTGGTAAAAACTAATTTTTCATAATGTCCATGTTTTCTGAGTTTCCACCTTTTAATAAACTTTTCAAATTAAAAATTTCATAGTTTCAACATAAAATAATTCAAAGTTTCTTTATTTTTGAAATAATTTAAATAATAAAATCTTTTTACATTAATTATTATATGATAAAATATGTGATTTGGTAGTTGTAAATTGTGAAATAGTAGTAACACCCTTTTGATTTTTCAAAAGTCAATTCATTTTATATAAGTAAAATGTTTCCAAAATGAATGCAAATGTGTTAGGCTTTTTCTTTTTCAACGATTTAACATATGAGTAAAGACCATCTTTCCTTTTTTTGCACATACTCAATTCCTTACTTAAAAATTGATGTTTTAGCATTTTGTTTTCTTGCGAACATATTATCTGTACTACTTATAAAGCAAAAACATAAAATAACTAATTATTCGTGGTGTAATTTATAGTTCCCTATTTTATCCTCACTATTTTTTATTTTCTACCAAAAAACTATATACATAATGTTCCCTTCATTCACATTATTACTTAGTTTTCAAAAACTATAATCTTTATTACTTTTTAACCACATTTTTTTAGAACCGTTTAAAACCTCCAATTTGAATTAATTTTAAAAAAACTGTACCTCAGTTACTTTTTCAAAAACTACCGCATTCAAAGAAATTGTTGCCTAAATTATATAATTTGAAAGTATAACACATCTTTAGTTATTGTTCTGTCAACTATATTATTTTAGGATGGTATTTCTAAAAAAGACAAAGCAATGCACCAAAGTTGCTGCAAAAATATAATGTTACTCACTACTATCATTTTCCATTTTTATTCTTCATTATCTTCCTCTTCCAATTTTTACGTATTTTTTTTTCTTTCAAAGAACAGACTTAACAATAACTACATTTCATGGTAATATAATATATTCCATGAATGAATACAATAAATAAGTCATTCTCTTTTATTCGGTACTTTATGTTAATGAAGTTATGTTGTTTCATTGGTTAATTGTTAAAATGTGTTGTTCATCCAGGAAGTGGAGTTGTTGGAATAATACTCCTTGAATCAAAAGACACGGATGATGCATTGACATTCCACTTTGATGTTGTAATTGGTGGTATAACAAAGAAAATATTGAATTGACTTTTTTGTTGTTGGGGGCCACTCCAAAAGCTCATAAGTCCGGTGAGTCAACTGACTTTTTTATAATTGGTTCCAATGAAATCTTTACTGACCGACATTGATGTTAAGTAGAACTTTGCAATCTTTAATAACTTAATTGATAATTAATTTAACAACATTTAAGAGTGGTAAATTTTATAATTTCATCTTATCGAAAGATATTTATTATTTTAGTTTTTAATAAAACTCTTACATGCTTACTATTTATCTTTGCTTCTACTATGTAAAGTAAATAACGTATGTGATTTGGAAAGATAATTGATAATTTAACTTATTTGAAATATGAGTTATCACCAAAAGATCATGTTATGAAAAATGTGATAAAAGTATACTAATCACTTACAATTTACTCAATAATGTTTTTATAGATGGTTGTTTCCGTATAAAACCATCCCATAATTTTAGGTAGAAGGCGTGGTCTTATTCATTCATATATTTTACTACATTTGATGGATGTAAAAAATATACATAATCAATTGAAAGATAACTACTGTCATGAAGTATAAATAATTCTATATATTAAGTTATAAAGTCAAAATATGTATATATTTGTTGGTATGGAAACAACCATCATTTGTAAGAGAAATAATATGAGCTCTTTTAAATCTCATGTTTTCATTAGTATTTTATGTTCCAATGAAAATTAATTTGTAAATAATTGTTAATTATTATATATATATATATATATATATATATGGGGGGAAAACTAAAAGACTATGAGTTACTAACTTTTAATTTGTTTTTATATTTATTTTTAATTGATATATTCTAATTTATCCATACAATACTTAATTGATTAGGACCGTAAAAAAACATATAATTCTATACTAAATTATAAAAAATATTCAATAAGATCATTGTTTAATAGAGATTAATACTTCTATGAAACACATCCAATAAATCACATATCCGGTATAACCACTCAGGTACAAATATAAATATATAATTTCACTACTGATTCATTTAAGTCGGATTATTGTATTTATTGAATATAGATATCTAAGGTACATGTATAATTTCATAAAGGAAAATGACTTATAAAGATAATTGTAAGTGATTCAATTATTTGAATGTTCAATTTTTAAATAATAGAATTGAATAATTACCTCAATCAAACATGTTCAACTCCAAATTATAATATCTAACATAAATTATTATATTTGATATTTATAGCATATAAATTATACATTAATAATAGGAGAGCGGGTTGATAAGAGAATGTCTGTCAACATGCTAATAGTAATATAAAATCAAATGATTAAATATTTAATTTTCATTATACAATTTTTTATAAGATTCACATTTTTATCTTCAATTTAATCACCCCACTCTCATTAATTGAATTATTAATGTTGGATTCAATGTATTAATATTACAATATTTTATAAAAAACATATCAAATATTGATATCATTTAATTATTTCTTAATCCTTGTACATAACCTTTAAACATAAATCTTTTATGTTTTCCCAAATATAATTTTAAAATAATAAATGATATCATCAAAAAATTAAACAGTAAAATTACCTTATGTTTTAGCATTTTGTTTTTCTTCCACACATTATAATATTTTAAAATCCAAGTACTCAAATAAATTTTCTATCTATTTATTCCTTTATTTGTCATATACTATTTTTATATTTAATTAAATTATGGAAGTGTCATTCAAGGAAATACTAATAATAGTAAAATATTTATTTATTGCTAGATATAGCATCTAGTATTATTATATAAAAAATCGATAAATTTATTTATAAATTTAGAACGGATCATATATAATGCAATATTGTCAAACTCGAGCTGGACATTAAACTAGACGATTCGGTTTAATGATCAGTATGGTCTAGTTCTCATAACACTAATATAACGATCTAAAATCAATTTCTCAAAAAGGTGGTAGCATAATATGCATATGTATTATTTTATTGGTAAGAACTAATATTTGATAATGTCCATGATTTCTGAATTTTCTACCTTTTAATGAACTTTTAAATTTAAAAATTTCATACTTTTAACATTAAATAATTCAAAGTTTCTTTATTTTTGAAATAATTTAAATAATAAAATCTATTTTTCATTAATTATTGTTATGATAAAAATATGTGATTTGGTAATTGTGAAATCATAATTATAATTACACATTTTTTCTTTTTCAAAAGTCAATTCATTTTTTTATACAAAAGTCAATTTATTTTATATAACTAAAATGTCTTCAAAATGCATGCACTTGTTTTATGCTTATCTTTTTCAATGTTAAAGTAGGAATAAATTACACTGATGTCCTATGAGTTTTAAAGAAATTATACATATCACTTCTCTATATTTGCACCAACTCTAACTTAAAAGTTGATATTTTAACATTTTATTTTCTTCCAAACATATTACAGTATTATAAAATCAAATAATCAAATATTTAATTTTCAATTATACAATTTGTTTATCATATTCATATTTTATTCTTAAATTTAATCATCTGACTCTCATTGATTGAAGTACTAATGTTGGACTTGGATTCAATGTATTAATATTACAATATTTTATAAAAAAACATATCAAATATTGATATCATTTAATTATTTCTTAATCTTTGTAGATAACCTTCAAAAATAAATCTTTTACGTTTTCCCAAATAAAATTTTAAAATAATAAATGATAAGAACAAAAAGTTAAACACTAACATTACCTTCTGTTTTAGCATTTTTCTTTTACTCAAATAATTTTTTTATATATTTATTCCTTTATTTGTCCTATATTATTTTATTATTTAATTAAATTATTGAAGTCTCATTCATGGAAATACTAAGAATATTAAAATATTTATTTATTGCTAGATGTAGATTCTAGTATTATTATCAAAAAACAATTTATTTATAAATTTAGAATGGATCATATATAAAGAGCCAAAATCAATTTCTCAAAAAGGTGGTACCATGATATGCATATTTGTTATTTTATTGGTAAAAAGTAGTTTTTCATAATGTCCGTGTTTTCTGAATTTCTACCTTGTAATGAACTTTTCAATTTAAAAATTTCGTACCTAAAATTAAATAATTCAATTTTTTTTTAACTTTAGTAAATTGGTCCTGAATAAAAATAATGTTAAATTATTAATAAAGTAATAATGAAACTATTATTTTTGAAATCAATATAGAATAATAAATGAGTGTTATAAGTCACCCCTCTCAAGAATATAAAACTATCAATCAAAATGATCATGGGAGATTCATTGGATTCACTCCAATATTTGAGAGGAAATTTCTATTTTTAAGGATAAAAATGAAATCTCACTTTAAATAGAAAAATACAGGTGTTATTACATTTTTTTTTTAAAATTTTAATAACACTTTGCTCTCCATTAATAAATCAAGGTTATAATGATCAACATCATATCACAACCCCTCCTTCTTCATTGCAAAGACTAGAGTGTGATCATGGTTCTTCTTAACTTTTTGTTATGTATCTACCATTTCTTTCTATTGTAAAAAAGAGGGATAGAGCTAGTAGGAAGGATAAAAGCCATCAATAAAATCTTATAAGTATGACACCAAAGAAGGATTTGAGTGTAGTGATCAAGGTGTCATTATCTCTAATTTTTCATTTAGATTATTTATCAAGTTGAAAATAGATGGAAAGAAAGTAAGTGATCATGTTAATACACTATAAATTATAAAATTAAATGAGAAGAAAGCTCAAATATTATTTAATTGAAGTTTTATTATATGAAGATTTGAAAGAAGCCAACTTACATAATATATTATTTGTATTATTAATCCTTTCCACGTGAATTAAGTGGTTGAAGAGCAAGAGGTGGTGTAGGAGTGTTAGAAATGAGAAGCAACTTCATCCCTTGAAGTTGATGTTGTTTTTTGTCATTCCATGGATAGCATTTAATTACACGGTTGGATTCCCAATCATACTTACATGGCCCTGTCTTCTCAATTATCCATTCGCAATAGTCACAATTATCTCTAATTTGGATAAATATATCAAAGTAGTGACTTTCTCCATCCCAACTAAATTTGCAAAACCATTGTGTACGACTAATAATATTGGGAGTAGTCGAAAATTGGAAGTGGTAAGTTTCATAAGGAGCCAAAGTATGAAACCCATTATCACGATGTTTGTCCTTGCAATGAAAGCCTAATAACAAATATGGAAGTTTGTTTGTTATTCCAACATTTACTCTTGGAATCAAACCGTGTGACTCCACACCATCCATCATTTGCAATGTAACAAATATTGTTACTAATATAAATGTTGATAACACAACTTTGTTCACTAAAGGAGCCATCATATGATGGATGATAATGGCTATTGATAAATAAAAAACTATTCAAGTGATGTTAACTAGAGATATATTTCTTCTTATATATACAAGATTAGAGGAAATGGTCTAAGATTAAATGAAAAAGAATCACCTCAAATATTGAAGAGGTAAATTGTAGGTTTTGTATTTGCGTTGAAGGATAAAAGTGTCATACTATTATATTTAAAAGATAAAAATGTCATATCATTATATTTTTTCATGTTGTTTTTGATACATCTACTTCTTCTATATTATAGAGGATCCTAACTCTACTAAAACATATCAAGTGCCCAATCAATATTATTCTATTCATTATACTACACACATAGAAATAAATTATCCCTCCTAACAAGTGATACTCCCGAGAATCGAACACTTAACATTTTAGCTCAACTGAGAATCTAATGGAGTCTTACACCACTAGACCAATATGGTATTAATTTGAATAATCATTTATCTTTTGCATTAATTACTATTCTTAAATAAAATATGCCTTATTTGTATTGAGTGTACTTATATTATAACTATTTTTATTTTCTCTACTTTATATTATATTATTGTATTTATTATAAACCCCAATTTTAGGTGAGATGAGTGGTTAACGCGTCAGTGATGGTTACTTAGGATTATATGGTTTTTTGTTAAAATTAAAAAATGTTAAGGGAAAAATAGAAAAATAAAAATTACTACAACATGAAAATTGAATCATATTTTACCTTTATAAATGTTATTAATATAGATTACACTATTGAATTTTTCAATTCATTTGATTTGATGTGACTAAAATGTCTCCAAAATACATGCACCTGTGTTACACTTTTTCAACATTAATAAATGAATAAATTATAGTAATATCCCATAAAATTTAGTGAAATTAAATAGATCATTTTTTCCTTTTTTACACCTACTCACTTCCTTAAATAAAAATAGATGTTTTAGAATTTTCTTTTCTTCCAAACATATTTTAGTATTAAAATCAAATAATTAAATATAATTTTCAATTATAACAATATTTTATTATATTCACATTTTTATCTTAAATTTATTAATGTTGGATTCAATGTATTAATGTTGGATTCAAAGTATTAATATTACAATATTTTATAAAAAAAAAACATATTAAATAATGGTATCATTTAATTATTTATTCATTTTTGTACATGACCTTTAAGAAAAAATCTTTTATGTTTTCCCAAATAAAATGTAACAATAATAAATGATAAGAATAAAATATCAAACACTAAAATTACCTTATGTTTTAGCATTTTTCTTTTCTTCCATACATTATAATATTTTAAAAACCAAGTGTTAGGTATCAGTGTCGAAATATACCTAGAAGGGGGTTGAATAGGTGTGGTGGAACTCAAGTTCCACTTTTCTGGTTTTTACACACTTGCTGAAAAATGCCCAGTTAATCGATTAACAATTGGGCTTAATCGATTAAATCTAAACAGAATCAGAATGATCAGAACAACAACTTGCACAGTTATTAACCAACACACAAACAGATATACAACAGATACTTTAATTCAAGATTAACAAGAACATAGCAAGGAACAAGCATGCAAAATATCAGCTCCAAACTCGCATTAAAACATCTTGAAATATAAAAGAGAAAATGATAGAAAATATTGCGCAATGATTTTATCCTAGTTCGTTTTGCTGTCCACTGCAAAACTACATCCAGTCCTCCCCTCTGATCTGGGAGATTTTCCTTCTTCACTATAAAACATAATGTACGTTACATACATGCTTCCAAATACAAGACTCGAATGTTCCTTTCTTTGAACCAAAAGAACTTCGTCACCCTTGGTTTGACCTTTCTCAAAACCGCCTCCAAGAAAACCTTTCTTACCGCGATTCAACCTCAGCCAAGGTATCGCTCTTTATCCCAAGACCTCTAGATTTAAGATATATCATGATAAGTAACTAGTAAAAAAATGGATACTAATCTTCTCAAAGTCGAGAAAACCAACCTATTCAAACTTTGAATCACAGGGAAACCATCGATTTAGTGAAGTAATTCAAGAGTTTTCTAACGGCGGACCATGGATTTGGTGAAGTAGTTATAGAATCTGTTACGGTGAACCATGAATCTTATGAAGCAGTTACAGAATCTACTATGGTGTACAATGGGTTTGGTGAAGCAGTTCTTGAATCTATTGTAGGTAGTTCACTGATTTGATGAAGCAATTCAAGAATCTGCTATGGTGGACCATGTATTTGGTGAAGCAGTTCGAATATCTACTTTAGGTGGGCCATGGATTTGGTGAAGCATTTCTAGAATATGCTATGGTGGACCATGTATAACACTTCAGTTCTGACATGCGACCCCTCAGTTCATGTGAATAATGACTATTTATCCCTAAGGTCATGGTTTCGAGTCGCGGGAGACTCCACTTTATGGGGAATAAAATACTACATTGGGTATTTAAGCTAGTGGGTGGCATGCTCAGTAAATTCATGGGTCGGGAAGATCGCATGTCAGGACTGGGGTGTTACCAATGACACCTCAATATATTCATGAGCCCGGAAGGTCGCATATCAGAACTAGGATTTTACACCATGGATTTGATTATGCATTTCTAGAATCTGCTATAATGGACCATGTATTTGGTGATAGTTCCAGAATTTGTTGTAGGTAGACCATGGGTTTGGTGAAGCAGTTCTAGAATTTGCTATGGTAGGATTTATAGTTCATCAGACATAGGATCCTGGAAAGCAGGATTTTGAAGAACATCAATCATGGGGACGTGGAAAGCAAGATTTTGAAAGACATTAGGCACAAGGTCCTGGAAAGTATGATTTTGGAATACGTCGGGCAAGGTGTCTTGGAAAGTATGAATTTGGAACATGTGAGGCACAAGATCATAAAGAGTATGACTTTGGAACATGTCATGCACAAGGTCCTTGAAAGTATGATTTTGGAACACATCAGACACATGGTCTTGGAAATTACCAATTTGGAACACGTCACGCATAGGGTCTTGGAAATTATGATTTTGAAATACGTCATGCACATGGTCCTGGAAATATATTTTGTAACACATCAGGCGCGAGGTAATGTAAAGTAGTATTTTGGAACACGTTAGGCACGAGGTCCTAGAAAGTATGATTTCTGTAAATGCAAGCATACATCAATGAACAGATTGAATATTCAAGCATGATCGCATAGGTTTTGATGAAGACAATAAAGATTGAAGACAAAGATTGATAAAGATAAAGATCGACAACAAAGATTGATAAAGACATAGGTTGTATACAAGGACAAGCTTGAAGGCATGAACAAACTAACAAACAACAAAGTCAACAAAGAGGTCAAAAGTCATGACTCAAGTTCACACAAACTAAAGCATTCAAGAAGATCTAGAGTCTAAGTGTTTTTATATCATTATTAGGTCTTAAGATCTTTGCTTCGAAAGATTCTAGCCTAAGATGAACCCTAATGGAAGTCTCACAGACTAAAATCATTCTTAACTAAAATGAGACTTACATGCATACATACATGATTTACATGCACATGCATAAATATATGATCACATGATTTTGATGCATTTAAAAGGAGTTTTAAATCATACATTATTCAAAGTCATGCATCATACTTTTACAAATCATGTAGGAAGTTCATACCACATTGAAATATATTTCTCAAAAACCTATTAATCAATTAAGAGTTATTTTAATCGATTAAGCAATGAAAAATTAGGAACATGTTAATCTATTAAGTATGGGTTTAATTGATTAAAGTTAGTTACACTTTCTTGAATTTTGAAGAACCAATAATTGATTACATTAAGTGATAATCGATTACCTGCACCAAAAAACAGAATTATATATTACCCCAACTTTTTCGTTTTGTTGATAACAACACACAATAACAAAAACACATTTTACACATATTTCTCACAATCACATTATTCATATACTTTTATATCCAAAGAGAAATTTTTAAAGTGTTTTTTTGAAAAAGAGAGAAAAGGAAGAATCTTTAGAAAGATTTTCTAAGAAGCAAAATTGTCAAATCTTGCAAAGAAACCTTGCATCTCACATTTCTAGGTCTTGAGCTTGTGAGACTTATAGAATGGTTCTTAAATTCTAGAAGAGTGTATATTCAGCACACATAAGTGCAATAACTTGTAAAGTTTAGACATTGGCATAAACATATTCTCTTAGTGTGTTTAATATCACCATTGGTAGAGGATTGGTTTGAAAAAAACCTAGTTGTGGTTAGGTAGTTATCTTCACTGCTTTATACAAGGATCTTGAAGAGAAGCAAGAATGGGCTAGGATGAACCGCGAGTAGTTGATGTATCCAAAAGAGGCGAGAGAGTTTAAGTCGCATTGCTTTGCTTAGAGTTCAAGAACTGAGCGCATGTAGAAGTGTAGAATTGGAAAGTGTGTTTGTATATACATTTGTTTCAATTTCATAGTGAAGAAAAAACTCCCAAATTCAGAAGGAATGCCTTGATGTAGTTTGCTTGTGGATAAGCAAATGAACAAGGATAAAAGTCGTGTCTCATTCTTCTCAACCCTTAACTCCTTACATTTCCTTATTGCTTGATTTACTTAACTTGACATGCATATTATTCTGAGTTACTTGCATATTTTGTTTGTTCACTTACTGTGTTTTATCATCTGTAAAAGTGCATATCTGCGGTTAATCGATTAAATAGTAAGGAAATTTATAAAATTTGTTTGTTAATCAAGCAACGATAATTATAATTATGTACCGTATCACTTATTGATGAATATTTAATCAATTTGATTTTTTTTAATCGGAACTAAGACCATTTTTGAAAAAGTTACCATTTTAAAAACCACTTTTTCAATAGAGCATTGTTTGTTTGTCATGTACTGTGAATATTACTATAAAGAAGGGAAGCAAATTTACACATGTCGTGCAAAATAAAAATTTCATGTCTTCCTTTGGGGCTCGGACGGCAACACCGCCATGTCGGAGACAACAACGCCGCCATGTCGGAGACAAAGGCGGCATCATGTCAGAATTAGACATGGATTTTAGTAAAATAAGAAAAACATGAACAAATAATTGTAAGTGTGTGAGTTAGTAGTTAGAATCGTAGTTACTTAAGCTGATACAAAGTTTGATGATGAATGCTAAGTAAACATTTTCCACTTTTATTTTATTATCAAGTGCCACATAAACATTTTGGATGAACCTTATTTTACAATGATATATATTACATTCCAAAATTATCTAAGAATCAAAATTAAGTGTTTTGAGGAATCAATAACAATGGTTAAAGCAGAACAAAAACCCTTTAGGCCTGTCTTCCATATTGGCTGCTTTTGGTGTTTCTATAGAATCATCTCTTGTTGCCATTAAAGCACGTGTTCCGGGAGATTCCGGTGGCAATACAGCATTCTCAGATGAAGTCATCCTCTGCAAAGGAGCGACCGACATTGATGGTGAAATAGTACAGAGATACCGAAGGAGCATCTGTATGATTTCGGTAAAATTCGGTCGCTCCTTTGGATCCTCTTTCCAACATGAAGTTACAATCAGAGCTAAATCCTCAGGAATGTCTTCAGCACTAGGCCTTGTATTCTGAAACAATCAAATATTTCTACCACCAGTCATTGGTAATTCCAACAATAACATCATCACATTCACCGGTAAAGTAAACACAATCCTTAAAAGATTGAAGGCGTCGTCGCATATAGTCTTCTAACTAAGGGCAAGTAAGCATAAGAATGTTAAATACCTTAAAAGCGGCTGCGTATGCTGCTTGTAGATTAGACATGCCTTCAAAGGGCACCTTATTATGGATGAGCTCCCACAACACAATTGCAAAGCTGTACGCATCCACCTTATGGTTGTAATGCTTCTTCTCGCCTTGTCTTAGAGTCACCGTGCTGTAAAGCTGCCATAAAACCGGAATGTAATGATCTAAATTACATAATATGGAACCAACCAAACCGTAAAATTCATTAATTAAGAGGTAAGTACTTCTGGAGCCATCCAACGATACGTTCCTGTTTCAGCAGTCATCATCTCCGTTAACGACTCTTCTCTGGCTAGACCAAAATCAGCAAGTTTAATTGTTCTATGATCTTCTGTCAAGATCAAGTTATCTGGAAAGAAAGAAAAAAAGAAACAAGTTATAATAAGGACCAGAGGAACTATGTTTCTCTTGTTTCCTTATCATCACAAACTCAACGGCCGAGAATGGCTAGCACAGAAATATGGTCTTACTATATAAAGGGAAGAAATATAGACTTTGTTGCATAAATTTACAACATAAAGCAATAAAGCCTATTTGTGAATAGTGACTCATAGCAGTAAACAAAAACAACATACTATATTTCAATTTACTTGAAAGGTCTTAGAAATCAAGATCGGCAACGTCCTAGCACGTAATAAGGCAACATGTAATTGATGCAGGATGCAAAATTCGGAAGAATAGCACTATAGCAAAGTCACACATCACAGTCATTTCGATCAATACTAAATGAAACTAATTAGCTCAACTTCAACATTCATATAGGCATACCAGGTTTAAGGTCACGGTGAATGATCCCATGGGAGTGTAAGCATTCCATCGCTCGAGCAATATCAAGAGCAAATCCAACTGCCACTCGCATATCCAAACACTTCGGCCGCATGTTCAAGAGATATTTGCGCAATGTTCCACCTAATAGAAGTTCAGTTACTATAACCATAACTGGTTCTTTGCAGGCCCCAATAAACTGGCATCAAACGAGGCAAAACAAAAACCTTTTGTAAGACACGATATAATTCCTAGTTCATCAATAAACATGATTTTAGCACCTCGTGACCTTTCGTATCTACTGCCAATTCAAATTATCGTCTCTTTTGTTAAACAGCTTACTTAAGTATTTATTCAATAAGCTAAAAAGAGCTTATTTTCATAACATTCTCTATAAGCTTAGTTTAATAAGCTATAAATCATCCTCATCGGCTTAAAAAAGGTCCCTATAAACTCTTCCGAAAACTCCCTAAACTATACATCTAATTTAGATATGTAAAAAAACTGATAATGTTTGTTTATGTTCTGAGATATGAACCTTAACCAGATTCTTGTGTTGAACCCTGGACAACATAGCAACCTCTCTACCAAACCGAGCTTCTCTCCTCGAAATCTCTTCAGGAGTTTCTCCCTTGTTGATAACCTTAACAGCAACATTCTGATTTTTATATCTGCAATCAAACTGTGACTCTGAAATTGGATTTAAAAACCAAATTTGATTCAAAAAAATTAAACCACAAAGGATCTTGACTTACTTCCCTTCATAGACTTTGGCATGAGCACCTTCACCAATTTTTGGACCAACAAATAATTCTTTTGGATCTATAATCCACTTAGCATCTAAATTGAAATCTTCAACCGAATGAACCTCATTCCCAGATCCCATTTTCTTCTCTCTTTTTTTCCCACAACAATATATATATATAGCACTTAAACTTAACTAACTAGTAAGTTTAAGGCCTCAAATTTGAGCTTTTGGGAATACAATTGCTATAAAAACTAGCTAGTAGCATCAACACTCACTCACACTAAGCAAGTACAACATACATGTTTTTTTTCTGCATTACTTAGATACAAAACTAGAGCTGCTATAATATTGTTGGGTATGAAAAGAGAAAAAAGTACAACTTTTTTTGCACTACAAGGCAAGGAAATATAAGAAGATCATGTAAGTGTCCCAAAATCACGCTCATAAGTGATTAAAAAAACATAAAATGAAATTAAAAATCAAACATTGCTTATGTTTAGGAGGCAAGGAATAAAATCCCACATGTGTTAGAGGTACTCAACAACAAACTCAGTACATAGAATAATGATTATAATACAAATCATAGATCCAAAACAATAGGTTCTGTCAGTACTCAGAACCAGAGTACTTGCTATGCAAACAACAAAATAATACAAATTCGTTTTTTTTATATAAATATCACAGAAACTGAACTTTACCCAGATTGAGAAATGGAAAAAATATTATTTTTTTTAATCTGGGTAATATAAAAAAACTTATAAAAATATTGTTTTTCCTCCTTTGTTTCTGAGAAGAAGAGAGAGAAAGTAAGAGAAGGTTGAAAAGTGAGATAGAGAAGATAAATTGAACGACCCAGATTGAGAAATGGAAAAAGATTATTTTTTTAATTTGAAATAATTTGAGGTACGCGTATTAGAATTGAATTCTTTGTGTGTTGTGTTGTCGTTCTTTTGTTAAAGGAATGGAGTCTCTGTCAGAGAAACAATGTTATAGTGCCTTGTGGTTTTTTTCTATGAATTATTGTTAAAGGAAAGAAATTAGAGTGAGTAAATTAATATCAACTTGCATTTGGAGATATGAAATTAGATACTCAACAGTGTTGGAATTGGAGAAATGAATAATGATGGTTGAATTTTGTTGTCAATTATATTCCTAAGTTGAGTTTAGATAGGATTTGGTACTTGGAAAGATTTTGAGAAGGACATTTGTGACAAGAGAAACAAATGCATGTAGGGACAATATTATTGCTAATTTGGGCTAAAGTTTCATTCGTCCTAAAATGTATAATCAATATATCATTTTCACTTATGGGCATTTCACGTGAGCCAAACGAGTAGCTCGCGAATGTTATTATATAAAATATCAAATGTGCAAATGTATTTGTTTTTTGTTAAATGTAAGCGTAGGATGTATTGACATGAGTTAAACATGTCTCTCATCCATCCCTAAATATTGATTGGGTCAATTTTTGAACTCGAACCCGTCCCTAATTAAGATGGATGTGACATGTAAGGAACGAGTCCAAAATAAAACGGGTCAAAATAGGGACGAGTGTGATTGAAATCATAAATTGCATCCTTCAAACTAAAAAATATCGTAATCATGTGACTGAAAATTATAGAATATATTAAAAATTTCAGAACAATTTAAACGGTCAAATGTCAACATAAGTTGAAGTGTTCTTATATATGATAAGTGGTATGGGTTTGTAAGTATTTGAGTTATGTGAGCTGAACATAATGTATATTGATAAGTACTTGTTCAACTATTCTTGATATATAACTATAAGGTACGAGTTGCGTGATCTGGATAAAGACTCAAACTCGTCCTTTTTTTTTTACGACAGATATATCCTTTTAATCGGATCTGTCTTTTTTATTTATTTATTCGGACTCATCCCCAAGTCATCTGGTTAAGACGGGTAGGAGTGATTTTACTCACCCAATGGTGTGACAAGACACGTGAGAGAAATGTGGTTAGATCCTAGTAGGTGCCACGTTAGAGGGAGTTGTTTGTTGTTACAAGAAAAACGAAACCGATTCGATTCGATTAAAGAGAGAAGTGAAAAGGGAAGAAGAAGAAGGAATGGAAGGAGAAGTGATATCACATAAAGCATACGCTAGAATTGGATTACTTGGAAATCCTAGTGATGTTTATTACGGGAACACTATTTCTCTCTCTCTTTCAAATTTCTACGCTACTGTTACTCTCACTCCTTCTCTTCATCTTTTAATTCAACCTCATCCTCTTCATGATTTCATTCAATTCTCTTCTCTCTCTCATTTAGTTACAAGACTCAACAACGAGGGTTACTACGGTGGAGTTCGATTACTTATGTCTATCTCTAAAGTCTTCTTCGATTATTGTAATCTTAATAACATTCATCTTCATCACAATAATTTCACTCTCTCTTATGACACAAATATACCTCGTCAGGTACTGCTACTACTATTTGTTTGTTAACGTTGTTGTCGGACTAACTAATAATTTAGGATGTTTTTTCAGACAGGGCTTTCTGGGTCCAGTGCTATTGTATGCGCTGCTTTGAACTGTTTTCTTGATTTCTATAAAGTCAGGGATCAAATCAAGGTGGAGGAAAGGCCTAACCTTATCCTCGCTGCCGAGAAAGAGCTCGGCATTGTTGCTGGTCTTCAAGATCGCGTCGCGCAGGTTTATGGGGGACTAGTTTACATGGTAGTACATTTCTTTAAACCATTCATTTCATATGTCTCTCTATATATATATATCAATGTGATTTTGATTTGTAGGATTTTGGCAAGGAAAACATGGATAAGCTCGGCCACGGAATTTATATACCCATGGATTTGAGTCTCCTTCCGCCTCTGCATCTCATCTATGCCGAGAATCCTAGTGATTCTGGGAAGGTTAGTGACTGTTACATTCAAATGTTATATGCTTTGCGAATTGCAGGCAAAGGCACAAAAGTTATCACAATTCACAAAGCATTTTTATGTTTATTGAATTGTGAATTGTGATAACTGATAATTCACAATCCTGTTTTTATGTTCTGTTTACTGCATGTATGTTTTTCTATGTCAGAATAGAAACTAAGTTTTTGGCATTAGGTTGTTGAATACTACATTGAAAAGAATGTCAGAATTGTTATTATAAAAGTGATAATTTGGGATAACAGTTTTAATAAGAATGGGATTTCCATATTAAAAGTTTCCCTCCTATTTGGTTTTCATATATAACTTTTAACATGTAGGTTCATAGTAAAGTACGACAGAGGTGGCTTGATGGTGATGAGTTCATTGTGTCATCAATGTCGGAAGTTGCGAATATAGCAAAAGAAGGAAAGACCGTGTTAGAACAGAAGGACTACTCAAAACTTGCAGCACTCATTAACCGCAATTTTGACCTGCGAAGGTAATTCAAGTTTTTCTATCTCATTATATATAGTTGCAATTGGTGTATATATGACTAGTAGCAACCACATCAATGCAGTTTTGAAAATGATAGTTTTATCAGAAATTTAATTGTTGATAGGATGTTATTGGTTGTCTTGTCATGCCGCCACAATTAAGCATTCTTCTACCCTGTGATTGGTGTTTAGGCTAAACTCCTAGTCTAGCATGCCTACCAATGTTATGACTTGACTCAATTATCCCGACATACAATTAGAGCGGTCCAATGCACAAGCCTCTCATGTAGTGAGGTCTGGAGAGAGTAGATGCGTACAGCCTTATCCTGTAAGCCGTAAGCTGAGACTGTTTCCAGGATTTGAAACCGTAATCTCTTGGTCACTACGCAACAACCTTATTGTTGCGCTGAACATACAATAAGCATAATATAAATACTTAATGTGCTTATGTAATAAAGATGAAGTTCAGAAATAAGTAACTATATAAGAATGGTTTCTAAATTAAAAAATAGGTTTCTCAGGAGGACATTCATTTGAGCACCCTTTGCGAAAACCTTACTATGATTTGGAGGGTCACCTCTACCTAACAAGTCACATCCCATAATCATATCAATTTTAAAGTCTGGCCTCACCCTAAAAGCCTCAAGGCCAAGAGTCTGCTTACTCATGGCCAATCAAAGGGGAATAAGGTAGCCGATGTTCTGGACAAAGGGGAATAAGGAGCCTCACTGATCACCTAAACTGTGTCAACTGGCCTGGATAAACATTATCCTAAACCTTCATCACCGATCACCTATGCATATACATTATCCTTGGCTCCTCGCGACTAACATGGAGTGTCTTGTACGTTAAAAACAAAAATCAGTTTGCATTTGTTCGCACAATGATTTTGATGATACCAAGATGCATGTGTGACATTGAACCTCCTAAGTGTACACATGTAGAACACTATGTGCTCAAGAGCACCATGAGGGATGCCTTGCTCCTTAGGGATACTGCACTTTCTAGTAAGACTTTAGTTGAGGGATAAATTCATTGAGGCTCCAACACCTTTATAAGGAAGCATGTATAAGTAGCTTTAGGCTTCCTTTGCCTTGAAAAAGTAAAGAAACCTCATCATCTTCCCTTGCCTTGAAACAGTAATTAACAGCATTATCTTGACATTCCCGTAACTCATCGCACGAGAAATGTCACTTACAGCCTGCAGGCACAACCTACAACCATACTTGCTGGTTTAGCCCTTTTATCTAATGTGATATGATTGAAATTATTAAGTTTCTATTATAAACTTTTGTTTTTGTTTGGATATTACTGTAAAGGTCAATGTTTGGAGATGAGGCCCTCGGTGATTTGAACATAAAAATGGTAGAGATAGCTAGAAAAGTTGGTGCTGCATCAAAATTTACAGGTAGTGGAGGAGCTGTTGTAGCATTTTGTCCAGAGGGGGAATCTCAAGTAAAGCTTTTAGAGGATGAATGTCAGAAAGCAGGATTTGTGCTACAACCTGTTCAACTTGTTCCTTCTCTTCTCAAGGAAATTGACTTCAAAACCTTGCAATGAAGTAATCTAAACTTGTTTCATTGAAGAGGACTTGGAATTTTCTATAACTTGTGTGTGTTTCTTTTAAAAAATGTTCTTGTATTGTCTTGTCTAAGTGTGTTATTTTTATCTTTAATTTAAATTTATGTTTTAATAATATATTATTGAGATGTCAAAATCAAACTAATCCCATGTTTGGAAAGGATTTAATAATTTCTTATAAGGGTGATTTCGGGAAAAGCAATTTCTGGAGAAACTGAAAGTAGGACTATAGTTCAGCAATTTTATCAGTAACCTTGCTTAGTTATAGTTATTGGGTCTGTTTGTTTCTTTAGGTTTATAAAGGTGATTTTGGCAAAAAGTTATTTCTTGAGAAACTCACAAATATAACTTCAATTCAGTATTTTTGAAGCTTCTGATTTTTTTGTTGTAAAAGTCTAAGCAAACAAAGTGCAAGTGTTACTAGTGAATTTTTACATCAAAATAATCAATTCTTTTTACTAAAGCTTAAACAAATAGGTGGAGTGTTTCTTTCCAATTCATTAACCATGGGATTGTTTCTGATTTATTTTTACTCAGAATGTTGTAGCTTTAGGACATACATCAAGCAATGTTATTCAGCTTCAATCGAATTCTTATTTTAAGTTATTCAGACATTCGAATCGATTATGTTAGACAATGTTAAAATTTCATTTCAAAACCAAAAGATTGCTATATCCGTGTGTTGCAGTTGTGTGATATCATTGTCGAGTGTTGTATACACTCATTCCTACACCAAAAGATGTAGAATAAGAGTTGGGAGTTAGGACATTGACTAGCCTAGTTCATGCACAGACCATGATAAGTAAGGATCCTCTCTAGTAATCGAAAGGCAAGTGCAGACTATAGTTCATATTCATTGTGCTATTGTGGACACACTGAGTGAATATTAAGATAGGTTTTATTCCTATTATTTCCAAAATGGGAGACTTGCACGAGGCCTTACCACATAATCCTAGCTAATTTAGCATGACTTACAATTTTTAAAATATTATTTAATCTAACAGTCGAACATATCTATTGAACAATTTTACATATATAATTAAGAATGTATAATCTTTACATAATTTAACCATTATATTATATTAGTATATATATTACTATATATCTTTATAGACTGTATATTAACTTTCTCAATGTATAATGGTAGTGTAATGCTATATACCATTAGTATTTATTTTTCTAAAAGATATTATAAGAGTGTAACATGTATGTGTTGTCAATATAATAAAGACTTATACGATATACTCACTATATCACGTATCATTCATTTAAATTACATTTTTTGAAATGTGATTGATAATGAAATATGAATGATGAATGATATAATGATAGTTTATAGAAGTCATACACCATAAATGCATACATTTTTTTCTCCTATAATATTATACTTTGACCTTAGTCTTCCTAAAAATTTCACAAATTTATTGTTTATCTTTAATTAATGAACAAATGAAAAATAAGAATATAAAGTGTTTTATATATGTTCCTCTGTTTCATATATTTTGATATTTTATGTTGTGAGTATAATTTAAAAAATCATTAAGTATAAAATGATAAATAAGGTTATATAGTTGAGAAAAATGTATAAAAGGGTTTGGAGTTTTCAAATCTTTTAAAGATTTGGAATATAAAGTAAAATTGGACATCAAAAGAATAAAAAATATCAACAAATATGAATTTAAGGAAAAGAGAAAATATGTCTTTAAGAATTTGAACCACCATGTCATGTGACTTTTAAAGAGATGTGAAAGTTTTATTTGTGATTGGTAACTGTAAAACAAATATCTCATATACTAATATTTTATTTATTAATAATTCATTTATATGTGACTTTTGTTATTTTTTGTGTAAGATGATCTATAGAATGATTTACTTTTTTTATTTCCTACAAGTATCCTAATACTGAAGATACTTCTGTCCAAGTCGAAAATATCCACAAGTACGTGAGAGTAACTCTTCTAATTGTAACATTAGTCTACAACTAGTGTTAGCCTATTTAATTAAAATTTAATACAACCCACCCACTTTTCACCTATTTTGATCGGGTCTAAGACGCTCCAAGAAGAAATGTAGAATTGACGCGTCAAATAAAATAAAAATAAACGCCATTAAATTTAATATAACAACTTTGCTTTTTGCTTGTTCGTTATTAATTTAATAATTAGATATATTTTTAGAATTATCTTCATTCTTCAGACTTGTCTACTTTCTTTTTTCATTCAAATAATTATTTCCTTTTCCACACACTAAGTACCCGATCTTGTTGTATCCTATTATGACATTTCTAGTATAATTACCTTACTTTGTATTTTGAAAGGTATCAAACAAAGATTCTCACTTAGCATAGATAAGAACTGAAAAGGGTAACAAAAAAGGTGTTGGTCTAGTGGTGTAAGATCTTATTGGATTACTAAGTTGAATGTTCGATTCCTAGGAGCGACACTTGTTGAAAGGGTGAGCCATAAATCCCGAAAGGAATTAATTTCTTACCAAAAAAAGATTAGAGAATACCCTTAGTAGTACCAAAAAGAACATAAAAAGGTATGAGCCTAAAGTTAAAATGAAGATGTGATAACTCTTAAAAACCATATGATGAGGAAAATGACATTTACATCAAGATCAAACATAAGATTAAGAAATCAATGGAAGAGTCAAGCATACAATGAATTGATATTTGAAAAATTAGATAATTTAGTTGGAGTCACAAATTTTAAGAGTTGATTCTTTAGTGTTATTATTAGGTGGTGGGGTCTCTAATTCAACCTTGATGCACAAGTTTGCTCCAAGAACTTTACATTTCCACAAAAGCCAATATCCATTAATTTCCATGGGAAAGTCTCAAGACTTACCTAAATGGGACAACTTTATCAAGTCAATAGAGTCCACTTCAAAATTAATAACAATGAAAAAAAAAATGTATTCAAAAAGCTGAATATGCAATCCAAAATAAAAACAAATGGGAAATTGTTTTGTATGAGTAGAACTTTTGGTAACTTATCCATTGATCATTGGATGAATTTGAATGCAGAATGATAAGAGAGTTGTTCTAAAACTGAATCCAAAACCTATGGTTTGAAATTCTAGGTACAAAAAGACTAAGAGATTCTATTACATAAGGTGCAACAACACATGCTCTAATAAATAGTAAACTAAGTACTGAGTTTCAAATAATGGCTTAGATTTGCTTGCAACTTTTGGGTTTTACACATTTTCTGATATTCAAACTCAACCACTTTCTCTTCTGCAATTACCAGGCAACAAGAACTTGTACTTCTCGGCATTATTCAACAAATATGATGGAAGATGCACCGCCGAATAAGAATGAGGAATAGGTCCTAACTTACCGATAATCTCCTTAAATGTATACTCTTCAGGAATCATGTCGAATAAGTCAGCACCTTCACATATCACATTCTGAATCCTTTCAGGGTTCAAGTAATGCGCAAATCGCACGCGATCATTATGGCTGTAAGCTTTTATCTTGAATATTAGTTCACTTATTCGGCGGAAACAGAAGCTACAATGCCATCCAGCATCAGACAGCAATACATCAGCCTGCCTATAGTGTGCATAATGTGTCTTTCCTGTCTCATACCGATGGACGGATGCTCTCCAACTATTGTTGTCTAGAAAGAACTCGAAAGAGTACAAGTAGTTTCTGAGTTGAAGATGAATAATTTGAGGGATTTCATCACACCACCTCAAGAGATTAATCGTGTGAGCGCTCGGAATCTCATCAACATCGGACATTATCAAGAGATCATCATCTTCTATTCCTGCTAATCTTAGAAGCTGATCGAGCTTAACTCTTTGATATGCCTCTTCATAAAAAGGATTTTCGCCTCTCTTGAACCTTCCTCCAACCACGCCATATGTGAGGCGTGACTCGACAAACTTGAAATTTTCCCTATTCCTTGCAAAAAGGAATGGTTTGATCAACCCTGTAAATGTTGAGTTCGATTCGAGGAGCACATATTGTGTCACATATGGCTGCATTTCTTTCCAACGAATAGTAAGCATGTCAACTTCATTATTAAACAGAACAGCATCAAATACTCGCCTCGGCGATTCACGAATTCCCCAACCGTGAAGTCTGCATAAAGTCTCCATCGATACGTTCTCATGGTAATAGTGAGGGATTTCACGAAAGGGCTTCGGAGGAGATTCCCAAAGTGGTCTGAGAAAGTACGAAATCTTCTGGCCGTGCAAATAGATACAGAAGATGGTCACAGGGATGACTACAATAAAAAATATGCAAGACTTGAAGTCCAATCCTCTTAGAATACACATGAGTCTTGAAATGCTCAATGCTGCAGGGGATCCTTGCTGCATATAAAACACAAAAACTCTCTAACCAACATGGATAATTTAATTCAGCAGTATTTGAACAACTGATTCAGACAACTTCTCTAAGCAACATAGATAATCTAATGATAAAAAACTCATATGAGTGACCACAAAATTTTGATTGGTATTATGTGAACATCTTACAGTTTTTATGCACAAAGTGCTCTTACTTTGATAAGAGTCTATCATGCTTCATGAAGCAGTTTTGGCATATAGTTGACGAAGATATCAAATGACATAAGTTGAAATTATAGAATTGCATCTTCTCATGAAAATATGAATTGGGGGAATCAAGAAAATGGAACTCAAAATGATAGATACACAAATTACAAGGGGAAAAAACACAATTATAGAATTGTTTATTTTCTATGCAAAAGTAAAAGACTGAAAAGGGTAAAATAACAAAACATTCAAAACTGAAATCCATAATTGATAACCTACTCTGCAATCTTGAGAGGTTCAGAAACTGGAAAGTCACACAGAAAGTATTAACTATGCATTCAAACAATAGCCTATCAATATCTGAGAGAAGCTATAAAAGTAAACAATACAATTAAAGTAGATACTTGCTAAAAAAATTGATTAAACAAAAATGAAATAAAATATACACTAAAAATTCTCATTTTTCATTAACAAACAACCAAAAGTGAAGATGCCCATTAAAAAAAATACATTTTTTTTTCAAATTTTGAAGTAATTAGACAAAAAGGAAGAAAAAAATGTACATGGGCACAAAGATCTCGACAGATATCATCATTCTTCTTGAAATTATAATAGGCTTGAGACATGTTGTATAGTTTAATCACTATGTGTCTTTGTTCCAAGTCCAAGTATGAAGGAGTGATGGTTTCATGGTTTGTATTGTAACTTCAATTATAGCCGTTTGGCGGTTCCCTTTGACTCATTCACTCATAACACGTCTTTCAACAAATGAAGGAACATACCGAACCAACTTATATTTATTATTTATTATTTCATAAAACTTAATTTAATGATAATATATATTAAGCAACTGAAGACAATTATTACTATTATTATTATTACACAATAATATGAGCATGATATTCATGCACAGATACTATAGTTGATCACTATATGGACATGCCATTAGTTACAATGAAGAGTAGAAATTAGCTTATTAAATAGATGAGTATATATTATTACATTACATTAAGAAGATGAGTGAAGGGTACTATAAAGAACTGTTGAAGGGTCCAATTGTCCACTACAATAGCTTGATGAAACAGTAGAAAGTTGTTGATACCCTTTCCATTCTTCACATGGTTTCAACACAATAGGGGTTTCAATAACTGCAGAATTCACACATATCATCACCTTGTAATCACCAACTCCTAAATCATCACCAATTGCTTTACCCTTTTTATCCCATGGATTCCATACTACTGCACTCACACACATAAATCACAAATAATAAATATATAAATACTATACATAAGTATTAATATTATTAAAGTACCTGCATCTGGCATTGCATTCTTGTGGAGTACAAAAGTTCTTTTCTTCTCATGGTCTATGATTGCAATTTTATTTGGGCTGTTCAGGTACACCCTATCCATCTGAGACAAAGTAAATGTACTAATGCTATTCGAACTAATTCGTTGGGTGTGTGCCTATAGCAGAATCTTACACCACTATATCAACAAGTTCTGAGTAAAGTAAATGGGAATGGTTGTTGTTAGTTACCTCAGCATCAAAAGTAATAGCATCAGCCTGCTCTGTGAACCTTGATCTGTTAATGAGATTGTCAAAGTAATCAAGTGTCTCCAATCCCTCAATCCGAACTTCACTGCACATTTTCAACTCTTAACTCTTAAGTCTTATTATTTAATCATACACATTATTCTCTAATAACATACATACATACCTGATATCTGAAACTGATAAATAGTTGGTGATTACAAATGTAAATGAAAATGCTTTATTATCAGTGTTTCTCACTCTGGGTATCATAATCAGCTTCCCACCACTCACACATATACGAAGTCTATACTCAAAACTGCATAAATTCAACACATTTATCATTACTCACCCTTCATTTTTAGGTACACTTTCTCCTAATTTTAAAGACATATATACCTTAAATGAGGTGTCTTTAAGTAAACTCCACTTGACTTCAAAATGAGATCCACAGATGAATGATTATCTGATGGAGGCAAAGGTGAAGGGTCTCTATCCAATGACCACAATCTCTTTCTTCCTAATCCATCTTCTTCTATTGAACTCATATCACCAAACTGCGTAAATATATACAAGACAGATTCGTTTACGTCCGACTTAAGTTACATTAGTTATATGTAGGACTTTATAGTAAGGAATAAAATTGAAATATGTATTTATGTCCATTATTATATTATAGTGTGATATCAAAGTTATAATTATAAACTAACCATTGGAAACCATACTGATATACCTCCTCTCTTTGCTTTATTACTTCCTTTTCTATTACCCTGTTGAAGTGAATAATCAACATTCAAGATTGATCATAAAATAGAATTGAGAAACAACATGGAATGGAATTTCAACTTTTAACTTTTAATTTTTTTTTACCTTACTGCTCATAAAAAGCAGTTCTTCTTTCCTCTGATTTTTCCAAGAAACAATCTGTGCCCCATATAGAAGAACCTGAAATCAAAGAAGCTTAGTAAAATATGCTCATTTTAGCTTATTTAAAAAAAGTCATTATTAGATAAGCACTTAATTAATCTGTTTGTCAATAAGCTATATAAAGTTTATAGGAAGGTCATAAGCTATTTTCACTCATGATTTATTGTATAAGCTCAAATATGTTCCTTATAAGCTCATCTAAATGCCCCATAATCCATATTAAACTTAGAATTTAGATGATAATAAGCAGAAGAGAAAAAGGTAAAATAAAATAGTTACCTCAAGAGATGAACCATTTGGGTCAGTTAATATAATCCGTGGCATTCCATCTTTGTCCTTTAATATATTCAAAGGCATAGTTGTTAATGTTCTTCTTCTTCTTCTTCAAAAATAGTTTCACTTTATTTCCAATCCAAAACTGCAACCAACAAAAACAACAACGTAGTAATCCCATACATTAGTACAACAACTTATGTTACTATTATTATCATTACATAATTTTGCAACAACATAAAAACACTACCCTTTATTCGTATTGAAGAAAAAGGAATAACAAACATGCAATTTACAAATTATTTGTAGCTATCTTTTAGTATGAAAAGTGTTCATCATTTTGCAGTTCCAAAAGGCAGAGCCAATGACTTTTGGTTTCTCTTAGAGTTCATGTTAACATTTTATATATGGGACAACATTATTCTTTTTAAATAACCATCAAATTTATATTTAGCTTCTTGTTCAATGTACCTTAAACAATAGAGTACATCTTCATTGACTTGTAACATTCTTTGTTCATCAACGTACTCTTATTAATATTTCCTTCAATATTTAACTTTTTTTAATCAAAATTATATAAATCATGTGACTTTATAGATTTTACACTATTATGAATATGTTTGTTTGGTGTAATGGTGGCTAAGACTAAGGTAGAAGTTGCTTAGTATCTACGCCGATTATAGTGGACATAAGAAAAAGGAACAAAATAATGTGGGCCTTGAAGCATGGATACTCATCTATTTGTTACATAAACCTTACATCATAATAGAATATGACCTAGAAGAGTAGGGTGTAAAGATGAGTGTACTCTATTTTGTTGCACTATAATATATTCAAGCTTGGTATTACACGTACAATAGAATTAATTCAAGTTGGGTTGTGCAACTTTTTGGAATTGAAAAAGAAAAGTTTGTATTTGATGATTAAAAAATTCTAATTATTTCATTTTTTATCTTCTTGTAAGATGGTAAGTTTTTTAGTAAGATATGAGATTTAGGAGTAAGGCTTATCTTCATTAATGAAGAAGGGAGTACTATAAAATACAAAGGAAATAATAATATAACAATACATTTATATTCTTTTATATGTAATAGAATAACACTTTTGTCATTGAAAACATATATAAAATTAAGTATTTGTCTCTCCATTAATGAAGAAAACTCTTGATCAAGATTTAGTTAGCTAGTGATAATTAAAAGTGCATAAAAGCAAAAAATAATATAATGTGATACTTTTATTCTTTAGATATAATGTAATGACACTTTTACTATTATACATAAAAGTCAAAAAAATATAATTCTCCAATGGAGGATTCTTTCCGGATAAGATTGGCTTGTTCCTAACAACAAAAGTTTGATGCCCTTTTCATTGGAAGATGGTGTGTGTGAACTATGGATTAAAGAGTAAGAGACAAAACCCTAGCACTATTCGACCATTCATAATCTTCATTTTAACAACCTAATAAGTTGAATGGATAAATCAATACCACAAGATAAATAATTAGATAAAATCTCTTGTTAATAGTTTTCCAATAATTAACACTTATTACAATACAAGCTACCAATAATATTTGGATTGAGCCCTTTCAAGCTTAAACAAGTATTCTTTGGGTCCATACTCATGAGGCTACTTCTTCAATAATGTTCTTTGGATCCATATGAGTCCTACAATACATCCCTCAAAATCAATAACAAATTGTGTCCTATATTTGATGTACACAAAAAATATTCTAGTGGATGTTTCCATTAAGCAAGGTCTTGGGTTCGAATCTTTGGATAGAAAAAATATTCGCTGGGAGAGTTAGTCTCACGTATCTATGGATGTTCCCGACTTAAACATAATTGCCTCAAGTGCGAAGATACCTGTAAGAAACCAAAAAAAATAATATTCCAGATAAGAATAATAAAACGTTATATTTTTTGTTTGGTCATTTCAAGGTTCATAAAACATACAAATTCCGATGCAATACCTCCACACTACCAAGAGTATTCGTGACTTAGATAATTTTGAAATAAAAAATTAACTGATGTTTAGTTTGATTCGACTAGATTAAATTATCAAATCAGATTCTATCCAAATCAATTCCTTCTTCAAAAAATCGTTCAAAAATGATCTGAAAATTATAGTTTTAGTTGATTTTCATTCTTTTATAATGGATTTAGTATTTGTTTTGTAACGGTTTGAAAACGAACACCATACATGATATATATTTGATTTTTTATAATCTATTGAGCATCATATGTCTCCAAATTTCTTACCATACAACTAGATTGAGAGAGTTTACAATGAATCAAATTAATTTTATATTCTTTCAAAAGTTAACACATTATTTACTTTGATAAATTTGATCCATGAAATAGATAAATAAGATGAAATTGAACTAAATATAGTTCTACTCATCAAGTTTATTAGTTAGAAACATTATATATCTATAAGTACATATTAGTATAATGAATCTTCAAATTTATTGATGTTAAATATATATACTTATTTTAAAATACTTTAAAATTATACAAGTATAATATATATATATATATGTTAAAATTTCATAAAAATAAACTTAGAAGTCAAATTTCTATTTATATATGTATATATATTTTCTATATATTAATGATCATCATTTGAGCTGGTGACATAAATTTGAGCTCGTTAATATACTTAAATAATGTTCGTAAACTTTAATTGGGTAGAAGTTACGATAAAAAAAATAGTCCATACTGAACTCAACACAAATTAATTCTTAACAATTTGAGTTTAGCTAAGTCAAGTTTAACTCGATTTGACTCATTTCCATTATTATAAGATGTAATGTTTTTCTATATGTCTTCACGTTATTATCATTTCCATAAAAGTCTAAAGAATCATATCATAAATTAAGTAAGAAATGCTAAAATAAAAAAATATTATTTTATCATAAATAAATTATTTAAAGTAGTACATATATAAATAGACTATTTTAAATATATGTATTTTATTTGAAATAATCAAATCATAAAAACATTTGAAATATAGCAATTCAATAGTTCATAATATACTTTTTTTTCTTCATTTTAAACCCAAAATTTTAAGATGAGATACCATCTGTATAGGCGAATTGCATGAATATGAAATGTTTACGGGAGATAGTTAAAAGTTCTTTAACCTCAACCTGTGAATTGAATTGCATAGGGAAAGAAGGAAAAGAAAAAGCTTATGAGTCATGAAATTCATTAATAAGATGGTTCCAAAGTCTCTCTTTCACAAACAGAACCTAAGGGTCTGTCTTGCGAGTTGAGTTTTAGAGAGAAAATAATAAAAATAAATTAAAAACTTTGTATATAATTATGAAATATACTTATAAGATAACTTTGAGACGTTTCCCCATTCTCCTATGAAATCCAACTCACATACTGACTATAAGCAAAGTGTTCTCAAGGGTCAAGGTTTCTTGGTCGTTCAAGGGTTCTAGATTGCGGATCAAACAAGTTGTAGGGTTGCAAATGTTGAAAATATATTTTCATATTTCTATATTTATACCCAACACCTAATCTATCATTAATACAGTTAAAGTAATACTATTTATTTATTTTGATTATTTAATTAAATATATTATATGATAAAGTCCTTGATTAAAAATTAGAGACGTGTTCATATAATAAAGAGAAACATGCTAATGTAATAGAGATTATAATAATGAGAAACATGTCTTTCATAATTTCTAGTCTAAATTGTTCTTGATCATAGAATTATTGAATATGACATCATTAACTAAGATAGATTAATATATGTGATAATATTTATTGGATAAACATTAATATATTTCATTTATTAAATTTCACATATGGATGGTGTGGATATGATCAACTGACTCAACTAAGAATTGACTCAACTAAGAATTCTTAATGATTAAGATTACCTTAAATTGTCAATAGGAAAATCTCAGGAAGAAATGAAATAGTTTCTTTTGACTTGAGATTAACATAGTAATTAACATGTTATTTATTATATTTTGATTTCAGACATATAATATCTTTGGACGGTATTTCTATGAACATTAAGTATGATTGAATGTTTGTAGAATTAATGATTAATCAAGAATCAATCCATCTACTCTTGTTGGTAATGAGCTTGAGCTTTATAAGATTTTGACCAAAGTATTACAATGAATCAAAAATGAGTTTCTTTGAGTCATCATGACAACTTATTAAAATTTGACAATTGTACTATACTTTAAAGTTAGCTCATACCGTAAAGATAGAAGAAGATATTTTAATTAATCTTTCTAGTGGTTCTAGAAAGTAAAATGTATATTATTTCATGCTAATTGATTGTTAAGGATAATTGCTAGACACCAACCTGTATTAGTAAAATAATTTACTTAATTTATTATCAGTTTAGTATTAAACCTACGAGGTTAAATATTAATGAGTGTTCTAATCTTTACTAAATAATTATATTATTTAATAATTTAGTTACAGAATTTAATTTGATCAAATAAGTAATTTTATGGAATATTATTTTAATTACTTACTGATACCAAGAGTTGAAATAATAAAGAAAACACATTCATAAACATTTCTTTGTGCCTGAAAAATAATAGAATAATAATAATAATACTGTTTGATGAAATAATATATGGTAGTTGCTTTGTACTAATTTTCAATGAATAGGTAGCACATGGAAGAGGCACCAGTGCACCACTTCATGAAGAGAATGGTGGCTCTCTTAGTTTGCGGTGCTTTATAAAGATGCATCAGTATCTTGCCTTATATATATAAACCTGCTATGTGTCATTCATTTTCCAAAAAAGGAAGGTACTGCGCATCTAATATATATATATATATAGTGTTTATGTACGTGCCTCAAAAGGATATAGCTTTCTTTTTCACTGTGTGCTTCCTACAAAGAAAAATATATTGCCCCTCCTGTGCAATTTTCATTGGTTATATACTATTCTATTTTTTCCATGATTGGTTCAAAGAATTGAGACTAAAAATTAGTTCAGAGTCTTCATAATTTTAAAGAACAACTTTAATAATGTTAATACTAACACCCGATATACATTTTATATGTATTTTTTTATTATATACAGGTCACACTCCATCTTAGGTGTAAAAGTAAGACAGGTGAGTTAAGAGCATTGAAAAATAGATTAGGGTATAGGGAAGTTGAATGCAATGTAGCAAAAAACATGATAGAAATGTGGACAGAAATAGTACACATTAATGAGTAGGTGAGATAGGTTTCTTTTTTTATTCAGAAGATTGGATCACCAAATGTACAACATTATCATAATCTAAGTTTGTTGATCATTTAAAGGGAGGCACATCCTTATCCTTTAAGGGCTTGTTTTGAGTTTGATTTTAGAGGGAAAGAAAAGGAAAGAGAAAACTTATAATCATAGTACAAATATATTTCATGGCTCTAAAGTCTTCTCCTTCTTTCTTGCCCTTCAAAAATTAACTTGCAAACAGATTGTAAGAACAAAGACCAATAGATCTAGATTGATGGTAAGTAGTCTCTCAAACGCATGTAGGCAACTGATTGAGTTAACTTCAATTATTTCATTTATGTCCACAATGAAACATGTACGTTTCTTGTTTTCCAAGTCATTATGCATAATTGTTTTTAGGTCTTAACCGTTATCTTTTCTCCTTTAAATGATAAGATGTTAGAATAAGAAGTTGATTGTTTATACATACGTCTCTTATTCATATGGCTAATGGTCTCTTATATGACTAGATTGGTCGATAAGGATTGTCACACTTTAACGTCTGATTGTCACACTTTAGCGTCTGATTGTCACGATCCAGACTCATTGTTAGTTAGCCGACTCGGGGTCAATCCAATGTGTTTTAAGAGTAGGATGGAAGAGTCAGCTGGTAAATCATAAAGGTTTATGCATTCAAGCAGAGTTTGGGAAGTTTGTTATAAATGGCTTGGACTTGATGTGATTTTTTACAACACTGTGTAGCAAGAAAGCATGGAAAATTTTGGAGATTATTTTGTATTGCAAGAACGTTGTTACAAAGAGCCAATTGTAGTTAAGTTGACAAGAGTTGATTCTCTCATCATATCTTTCATGATATGTACAAAGAGGTTTACACTTTTTGTGAAACATGAAGGACCAAAGGAGTAAAAGAGAAAGCCACTTTGAAGAACATGCATCATTCTTTGTTTTTTGTTTTTTATGAAACCCAATGAGAAAAAAAATGATAGATTCAAAAGTAAAGTTGAAGTCTTTGAATTTGATAAGAAACAACATAAAAAAAAACCACCATTGTGAAGAACAATTGCACCATATTTTTCTTTTGTTTTTTCTGAGACAATCTGAAAAATGATAGATTCATAAGCAAAGTTGAAGCATTTGCATTTGATAAGAAGATGGATATTTGAAATAATCTGATTGAGAAGCAAGTTCTGAAAACTCAAGAAGAATTAAAGAGGAAATAATGATTCTTCTTATGACAAATCACTTAATTTATATTATAATATTATAACCTCGCAATATATGTATATGTTATGTAGAATCTTATATTTTTACATAAATTTCAAAAGTTATCTACGGAATAAAAGTTAGGCACTTAATATATTTCTATAACAGTATTGATCGACCACTTTTAAAAATATATTACTTGATAAAATGTAATGAGAGAATAATACGTAATAAAAATTGAAGAATAATATTGCATATATAATACGCATTGACCAGAATAATAGCTTACTGATCAAAGTAAATTTAATAAACTAAAAACATAAAAACTATATTAAAAACATTCATATAATTAATTAATATAATTAATCCAAAATGTGACCTTCTAACAGACGAATTGAGAGTGCCATGCTATGAATGCTTAACCAGAAAACAAGCAAAGTAATTGCACACAAGAGTAGGAGGAATGGTGTGGCGCATAATTTAATGCTAATGATACACAAACATTATTTTTTTAGCATTTTTTATTTTGATCCCAATTATTGAGCTAATAAAGGGGTTGTATAATATTCAAAAAATTCACTTTTCCTATCATTTGATTTTTTATATTATTTCAACTTCTTTTATTTTTCAATTATAATATCTTTTCTATCCCCTAGTTTAGAAGATATACTAAGACTGCAGAGATATTTGTCTAATGATTTAAGGTTCTATTAGATCATTATGTATCATATTAAACTATAATTCAAAAATTCGATTAGGAAGCAATATATGATAGAAGAGATAGTCACATACTCTGAAAGAGATTAATTCATTTCGTTTGGATCATTAGTATGAAGGTAACTACCATTGGCTCTATACCCAATACATTGCCTTTTTAGGAAATTGCATGTGCTTCCATTCTTTTTTTGCAAAATTACTCAACTACTTTTATTGTTTTTATGAAATTCCAGTTGAAACATGTTACAAAGTGGTCGTGTAGAGAGATTCATAGGTACATATATGAAACGATTATATGGATAGAATTAAACTCATCTTTATTTGGAAATAAATTTGCTCAATTTTTTTAGAATGTAAGTACAAATCTAGTTATCAATATGATAACATGATTAATGAGTAGTTTTTAGGTATATAATTGTAAACATTCTATGACCCTTCTCAACTTACTTTATGTTTTAAAATAAGCTTAGTAATCTCCATTTTTAAAGAGACGAAATGTTTGTTGAGGAGTATGGTTTGAGTGGCGCAAATTGATTCTACAATCCTATTATCTTATCTTTGTATGTGTGGTTTGTATTAAAACTCACTATAGTTCCTTGAGAAAAACATGTGTACACCGATAATGTAAGAGTTTTTTACACTGTTACTTCATTATTTACCATTCATTTTTAATTATGTTTGATTTTTCACAAAAAGTAATCCAAATAAAGGATGAATAATATACTGATTGTACATAATTTTTTACACTATCAGTACATCAATATTACACTCTAGTTCCATACTAGCTTCCATTATATTGTAGGTGTGGTTCATCCTACCCTTTGTCTTTTTGGCTTGCTGGCTTCTCAAACTTTGCATATTGCTCCTTCATGTACTTTTATCCATCTATTCTTGATTTGTATTCTTTTGTTTTAGAATTAATAGTAGTTAACATATGAATGATAGATGATTTATTGAAAATATAAAAAATATTTATACCATTAGTATATATATATATATTAAATCCTTTTTTATTTTAATAAAGTTCATTCTTGACCAAAAAAATAAAAATAAAGATTACTTTACGTAAGAAAAATGGTAACTCATTAAAAACAAGTATATCCCAATGACATAGAGATCATCTGTTTCAAAATGGGTTTTACTTCATGTTCCAAACCAATTAGAGTACTTCATTTTATTACGTTTTGCTTTTAAAAATTCTTTTATCCACATGTCAATATATAATTGGTTTGGGACATGGAATGAGACATTACTCATGTGTTGAATGAGCCAAATCATTAAAGTACTCTTCACATTATCATTTAATATTTGAGTAATGATATATAATGTTACACAATCAACTTACAAATTAATTAATATATACATTGATGGTGATAATGACTATCCAAATTTAGCAACATTACTAAAAATGTATAGCACTAAAAATAAATCAACAAATCCTAAAACGTATACTAATGATACTTGTTGGGAGGGTCAGTCACAAACCTTGAAAAGATTAGCTCTATATCTATAGCGTGAGAAGATACATTTGATTATACCAAAAAAGTGTAGAACATATGTTGTTTAGTGATGATTTCAACCTATTTGGGATATTTTGTTATAGTAAAATCTTTTACGTCAGTTTTTTAATCAGATACTTGTATAGTGACAATTGTTTTTTATATTTGAAATAAAAGAATATTAAATAGTATTATAAACATTACTAAAAAAATATTCAATTGGTTCAATCACTAACTCGTGGAGCCAGTAACCGAGTTAATGACCATTACTAACAATATATACCATTAAAAATAAATATTTGAAGCAATCAATACACGTTATTAATAGATATCTTATAACTATGAAATAACCAAAAGGAGATAATTCAGAAAAGGCATCATATCAGCATTTTGAGAATATATTAAAGATTTGATGTTGATAACCACAACATATAAAGCTTTTTTTGGTAATGTCAACAAAATATAAAGTTTAAAAACAATAAGCTTTTTAATCTGCCAAATAAGTAAAACAAAAAATAATGTAAAATAATAGATAATTCGAAACGGAGAAAATATAATAAGTTTTGTGGCCTAAATAGACATAGCGTAGGCATAAAAAAGAGAAAAAAATAAAAGAAATAAAATATATTAAAGTGTATATATATGAACATGTTGCAGAGAGAGGAATGAGAAAGCAATAAGATATCTAAGAACAAAAATTTGATTTGTTTATTAACAATGGCCATTGTTGGCTATGTAGCATTATTTGTAGCACTCTTTTGTTTCCTATATTTCTTTCATAGGAAACAATGTTGCAAAACTCCACTCTTAATAGATTGGCCTATCCTTGGAATGTTACCAAAAGTTCTTCTCAATCTTTTGCAGGTTCATGATTTTATTTCTGACAAGTTGATACAAATTGGTGGCACTGGTGAGTTCTTAGGACCATGGTTCACCAAAATGAACTACTTGGTCACTAGTGACCCAAATAATATACACCACATCATGAGCAAGAGTTTTGATAATTATGTTAAAGGATCTGAGTTTCGTGAGATTTTTCAACCTTTTGGTGATGGTATTTTCACTTCTGATTCTGAGACATGGAAGTACAATAGGGCTTTGTTCCATTCTTTGTTCAGACAAAGAAGATTTGAGTTGTTTCTTGAGAAAACCATTCACAAGAAGGTGCATAATAGCTTACTTCCAATACTGGATCATGCACAACAACAAGGAACAGTTATTGACCTACAAGATGTTTTCAACCGATTCACATTTGATAACATATGTTCCTTAGTTCTAGGATATGATCCTAGTTGTCTTTCTATTGAATTCCCAGAAGTTGCATATGAGAAGGCTTTCAATGAAGCTGAAGAGTCCATATTCTACAGACACACAGTGCCAAAAAGTGTTTGGAAATTGCAGGAGTGGCTTCAAATTGGGCAAGAGAAAACCATGACAAAATCATGCAAAGTATTTGACCAGTTCATATATGCATGCATAGAGTCTAAGAGAGAAGAGATAAGAAAGAAAAGACACAATGAAATAGTAGAAAGTGATGATGATGATGATGAACATGTTGATTTTCTAACAACTTTGATTAGTGATGAGAAAGAAGGAGTACATGACAACATTTTTCTAAGAGATGCTGCATTTAATCTTTTTGTAGCTGGAAGAGATACCATAACTTCAGCTCTTACTTGGTTCTTCTGGCTTGTTGCAACAAACCCAATAGTGGAAACAAAGATTCTTGAAGAAATCAAAGAAAACTTTGGGTCCAAAGATACTTTAGGTATAGAGGAAGTGAAAAAGTTAGTTTATTTGCATGGTGCATTATGTGAAGCTATGAGGCTTTTTCCTCCTATACCTTTTGAGAGAAAGCAAGCAATTAATGGTGATATTCTTCCTAGTGGTCATAATATTAAACCAAAAACAATGATATTATTCTCATTGTATTCAATGGGTAGATTTGAAAGCATATGGGGAAAAGATTGCTTGGAATTCAAGCCAGAAAGATGGATTTCTGAGAGAGGAAGTATTATTCATGTACCATCTTACAAATTCTTTAGTTTTAATGCAGGACCAAGAACTTGTTTAGGTAAGGATTTATCCTTCATTCAAATGAAGATGGTTGCAACTTCCATTTTGAGTAACTATAGTCTTCACTTGCTACAAGATCATCATGCTATACCAAGCCTTTCAATTGTACTTCTTATGAAGAATGGTTTCAAGGTTATGATAAAAAAGAGATAAATTATTTTATGGAAGAATTTCAATTTCAATTGTAGCAACAAGGCTAGTTGAAACTATGTTACCATGTATACTTAGTACAGTACTTTATGATGTATAATAAAAAGCATGCATAATAAGATGGGGTGGATGAAAATGTTTATTATTTTGGTTATGATGAGTATCTCAATTATTCATGGTTATTGTAATATTCAGATATACTTTCTTATTTGTTCCTCCATAATGATTAGATATATTAGTCTATAGAGTTATGAGATATAAAGTATTAACATTTTTCTGTAAACACATTGCATCTTTAAGTGTTAGTGTTTTGCTGGCATTATCATAGATATTTTCCTCTTTGGTTCCTTCCCAATTCTCTAACCGATTGCATTCAAAGGGTTGTCAATTATTTGTGTGCTGTGTTGTTTTTTTGTACTTTGGAAAAGAAAAAAAAACAAAACTAAAAGATGGGGGAAATGTCTACGATGTTGAGTGTTTTCATAGCTGGTGTATCTCAAGAAATTGAAGATATACTCTGATTCAAATTAAGTTTAGTCAAACAATTAGTTAGAAATGTGTCTCATTTTAAGTACCTCAATGATGTCCTGATCTAATTAAAGATTGTTATGTAATTAAAAAGAATAATCATAAAAATATAAAATAATTTTTGTATACTACTTGTTGGAATGTGATTGATTTGGGACATAAGACGAGAACTTTTTGGAACAAGTGATCCTCATTCAATTAGCCAACATATTTGTCTCTTTGAAGATATACACGCACTTCCCAGTTCTTGTTAAACAAGTCGAAGATTTTTTGAAACTTGTCCCAGGTAGTGAAGGCAAATCTAAATTTTCTTAGTAACCATTTAGATTACATCAAAACAATCACTTTCTAGAATAATAGCACTAAAAGTTTATAAACAAAATAAAAATAATAGTAAGTATAAAAAAATTATTGGAATAGTTGTTGAGTTCAAGTCCTTTTCATTAAATAAGTTGTGACCATTAAATGAGAGAAATAAATAAGAAGGGGAGAGATCATAAACCAAACTTTAATTTTTTGACATGTTGTACAAATTGTGTAGCTATATATACCTGAATCTGGATGTTCTCATTTTATATAATTTCAACAATTGACCTAACTGAACGGTGCATAACTCCACATAAAAAAAATTAAAATGTATTTACTGATAGTGAAGATAATATCATTGTATAATTTATAATTCATATTTAATTATTATTGACTTTCTAAAAATAATATAAATAAGTTGTAGATGGGATATTAATTATATATAAATATTTATATATTTATATCTATGACTTAGTATTTGATCCATTATTGTAGGTGGGCAAAAACAACCAAACTTTGTTGGTTCTCATTCTCAAGTTGCATTAAAATATTGAGAATGGTGACCACAGTCCCTTGTGCAAGATAAAAGAGTTTATCTTTCTTAAATTATTAATGGACCACCCATGCATTATTGGTTATTGAGGATGCACATATGTTGTATCATATTTAATGTTATTTTATATGTTAAGACCTTGTAATTAATTGGAAAAAATATAATTAAATTAAAATTAAAATTTTAAGTGATTTCTTGACTAATCATAATATCATAACATATGGAATGATACTAAATGTAGACATCCTGCACGTATGAATTGATGTTTGCCAGTCTTATGAGTGTTCAATAAATCTGGTTTTTGCTATTCCAAACTAGATTTGAATTGTCTCTACCATTAAAAATTCAATGTTTAATTATCCATTTTTTTATATCTCAAACCATCAAAAACCAATTTGTAAGTATCATCCCTACGTGAGATACTAGTGGTTTAATATATGAGTAACCGAATCTATGCTTTTCACTGACATTTTGATTGAGTTATGAGTTATGATTAATCAGAAAAATATTTAATTATTAAATTTTTATTTTAATAATCAGAAATAGTAACACATGGAGTAACACACCTTTATTTGAGAACAAATATACCCCTAGAGTTTTAACTCTTATTTAATAAATGAGATACTAGTGGTGTTTGAATAATTGAACTACATTAAGATACTTACATTATAATAAATTTATAAATATAAATATTATTATTTTTAATATATAATAACACTATTACAATGGTATTATGTTACAAATATTTTCAATATTAAAGGTTTGAATCTTAGATGGGTTATTTTAAAAAATATGAAATATTTCATCTACATTTTATTGACTAATATAGTTTGGTTGATTCTGATTATCTTTTTCAATTTTAACTAATTTAATTACATGTTCAATCTAATTGTTATGCAATAATAGTATAGGGTTAGGTTCACAGATTTTCCATTTGAACAGGCTAGTGCAATACAATATTGATAATTATGCAATATAGTAATAGATGAATAACTCAATTTGTATTATTAATTGCAATATAAATCGAAGTATTATTATTTGAAAATAATAAATTTATAAATATAAGTAATATTGTTTTCAACATACAATTAAACTATTGTTATAAACAACTTCAACTTTTAAGGATTGAATCCTAATTGTGTTTTTTCGAAAAATATAAAATGTTTCATTTACAAATCAGCTTTAATTGGTATAGTTTGACTGATTTGGAGTAGAATTGTCCAATTTTTACTCGTTTAATTGTATGTCCAATATATTGTCATACAATATTGATATGGTAATAGGTTATCCGGTTTTTCATTTGAATTGGCCAATAAAATACAATATTGATAGCTAGACATTATACTAATGAGTAAAAATACAGTTTTAAAATTAGAATTTCAAGATTTGATAATAATTTCCAATTCAAAATTTGATTACAAAAAAATGATATAAAAATGTAGTTTCAAAACTAGTTTTTTGTTGTAGTGAATACCAAATTTGAAACTTGGACTTCATAAGATAGGAAAAAATCAACTCCAAAACTGATTTTTTTTAAAAATCAGATTTAAAACTTGTTTAAAATCCACTTTCTAAGCTGGTTCCATGAAAAACCGGTTTATTTTTAGTATAAAAGATCCGTTTACAACTCAAGTTAAGTTACACTAATTATACTCAATCTTAACCATTGATATTCTTAAATGTTACGGACTAAATGAGAGAGTAAAATAAATGATAAGAGAGAAAAAGAGAAATCTTAGATGATATTTAAGTTCCATCCATTTGGTCCGTATGATTTAAAAAAATCAATGGTTGAGATTAAGTATAATTAATGTAATGGGTATAAATGTATCTCTCCTTATTTATATATATATATATATATATATATATATATATATAGAGAGATATATACTTTGTGGTTTGGATTTAACAAGTAGCCGATCCATAAATACACGTTACTTGTCACATGATCTTTGTTGTGAATGGTCCTTACTCAGCCACTTAGATTTCACATCTATCATAAGGTAGAACATACCTTTCATCCAACAAAACAAAATTGCAAAATGCTATTACCAAGTTTTTTATGTCCTATCCTAAATTATTTAATTATTCATCCTCATAATTAAATGGTATTCTAAATCATATTCTTTTTTTATGTTTTTCACATATAAATTAAATAATGAGTAATATTTGTTGGGAATAATAACCAGACATTCAAATAAGAACACACAACTTTCAAAAAGTTTATTTAATTTAGCACACAAAGAACAGACAAATAAGGAAATATAAAAGATGGAAGATTAAAGGAAAGCACTAATGCAAAAGTGATGAGCCAAAAATAGTGAGAATCCAACTTCAAAATTATGACGTAACAGCAAAGAATGAAGTTTGACGGAACATTTTTAATTTTGTTTCTAAATTAGAGAAGTAATGTTTTCCATCTAAATCTATTTATAGTATTTAAAAGTAGACCCACTACTTGGACTTGTTATTCTTTTCTATATATATATGAGGAGAGATTCATGTACACTAAAATTAAGTTACATTAATTACACTCGATCTCAGCCATTTATTTTCTTAGATTCAATAGATCAAATAAGTAAAATTTAAAAGTTATTTAAGATTTATATTTCTCTCTCATCATTTATTACAGTCATCTACTACTTAGATTCAATGATTGTTACACAATATTGACGGCAAACAATTTACTTATGGAAAATATAATGGGTCATTGGTGAGTTACCTCATTAGAAGAACAATCTAATGGTTTTGTTTGTCTAAATGATTAAATGCAGGTATGGGGGTATTCTATTCCTAAGGATGTTTTAAGGTGAACACTTTTTTTGGGTTTGGGTAACACTGATATAATATTTAACTCAATAAATGGTTAAATAAACTAGGTTGGTTTGGTAGATAGAGTATAACATGACCAATAAAATGAAGTTTATATAGAATTGATTATGATCACATGTAAAAATATGATGACATTAACTTATTAATTAACAATAACTTGAACCATTATCCATCTTTTCATGAAGAAACAAAATAAGTCTGAAGGACTAAATCAAATCAAAATAAATATAAAGACAGCAGAAACAAACTTACAAGTATGAATAATTTGCAGCTCTTGCACAAATTCAACAATGGGCCAAGAGAAAATTTGTTTGGTCCTCTAAACCATTCAAACAAATTCTGCTGAATCATAAAAGTATCCTTAAATTTTCTCCAAAAATGAAGTTTATGATATGTAACCAAAAGGCAAACTACAAACTTGATTTAATGTTAGACATATCATAGTCCTAGTCTAAAATAGCTTGCTTGGTTTACAAGCAATTCTCTATCTTCCATAAGGATGATATCGACCAGCACTGTAACCTCCCCTACTTCCATAAAAGGAGCCTCCACTAGCCCCTCCTCCATATCCACCACCTAAGCCGGCAGCATCATAACCACTTTGATAGGCACCAGCGCCAGAAGAACCACCACCACCACCACTGGCAGCACCACCATACGCGCCATAACTATCACTAGGTCCACCATACCCACCAAATTCACCTCCATAGCCTCTGCTAAAGCCTCCACCATAACGACTGGCATATCCAAGGGAAGGATCTCTATAGGGGCCCATCGCACCAGCATAGCCACCGTAGCCTCCAAATTCGCTTCCATAGCCACCATATGCAGCAGCACCCCGACCACCATAGGCACCAGCACCGGACCTGTAACCCCCAACACCAAAGCCACCACCAAATCCTTCATAAGCATCTCCTCCATATCCGCCTCCACCGCCACCATACGAAGACCTGGACTCATTGTAACGCTTGGATGATTGAGGCGGTGGGTTTGGCTTCTTTGGTTCTGCCTTCTTGATTTCCACCTACAAATGAAAGATAATATGTTCCTTAATTGATAAATTCATTTCATAAGAAGTATCTTTATCTCCCACCAAGTTAGTTCAAACAGTTAAAACAAAGAAATATCCCTTTGAGGTTGATAGATCAAGCTAATGCACTACACAAGGCAACAAAACGCATGCAGATGGATCATGCATCAGAAAAAACCAAACTCAATCTCCCGATACCCCACCACCCGAGCAGAAAGTGTCTGCATACTATTCAAAATAAATGTTGAAAGTATCCCTTATAAAATGTGAGGATTCGTTAATTCCTATCCAAAAAACAATGCAAACCTTACTAGTCTCTAAGGAAACCCCACTCTATTACTCAAAGTAGTAATCACTAATCACAGTAAAACACAAAGATGCATTTATTTGTACAAAGGAAGAGATAGCAACTAAAGCATTGAATTAGGTAGAAAGTTAAGAAAACACAGCCTTAATTATTGACAGTAAATTATTCCATGAAGTTAAATCATTACAACTTTGGAGACAAACACAACAGCCATTCATCAATGAGCCTCCAAATAAAACCTAAACTTATAGTCGAGTTGATTTGTTACATAAACTAGTGACCTCCCGGTCACAAAGCACCTTATCATTGTGTCAAGGCTCACCATTTCAACAAACACTAATATTGTTAAATTATGTAAAACTAACCCAAAAGACTTGTCAAATGCCCCTTTACATCCCTATTTCATGTATTGTCTGCTACGTAAAATGAATGTATTCAATGAATGAATGTGCTTAATGTACAATTAAAAACAGGCCCAAAAGATGCAAATGCATTCAATGAATTGAATCAAAGATTCCTCACCTGAGCTCCAGAAAACTCAATCTTGTTCCCCAAAGACAGAAGATCATCAACAGCTTCCTCAGCATCAAAGGTGATAAACCCAAAACCACGAGAACGATTGGTGGAGTGGTCACGCATTATTTGGTGATCCTTGACTTCTCCATAGCGGCTAAAGAAGTCTCTTAGTTCATCTGCAAAAATGCATCTCTAATTAAAATTTATATCACTTAAAGAAAGGAACCATGCCGTGGAGCTATTCCATGATTAACATGTTTCTTCAGATAATTGTCATATATGTGACCATGTCACGAACCTATTTTATCATTCATTTTATACTTCACTCTCTCAAGGTGTTCTACTTCTACTATATTAGGCCACTAAAGAGTCAACCTACCTTCAGTCACAGTTGAAGGAATCCCACCTACGAAAATTTTCTTTGTCCTAAAATCCTTAGAACCACCGGCTCCCCTTGGTATCGTGCGCTTAATTTCAACCTAAACACGATTCCAAAACCATAAGATCCAGTAAAACATTGATTCACCAAACACTACAACTAAAACAAAACGCAAGATTAATATTCTAGATTAAAAAAAAACTTGATTAATGCAAAACTTACTTGTTTGCCATTGATGACATGAGTGTCCTCAATGACTTTATCAACGACTGAGGGATCTGCATATGTTATAAACCCAAATCCACGAGGCTGGCCGGTTTTACGGTCCTTCATGATGACAGAATCAGTAATCTCACCATATTTACAAAAGTGTTTGATAAATTGGGCTGCATAGAAAGACCACGTAAGAAAGGAAGCAATGAAAAAATCTAGAAATGCAGAAAGTAATTGTAATAAGTATAATTAAAGCACTAAGTACTAACCAATGGTAGTTTCTCTCGCTAAACCACCTATAAATATCTTTCTGCAAATTATGGGAATCTAACAATATTAGCATCTAACTAACAAATCTTACAACATTAGAATCTAACTATCAAATCTAAATAATAAGATGTAACTAAGGAATCTTGTTTTATAGAACATCTAAGTGAGAATCTGATTATGAAAAAAAGGGAAAGTTACCCAGGACTAGCACCATCACCAGTAAGGGGGTGAGAATTGTGAGGTTGATGTTGATGTTGATGTAGTTGTTCATCTTCTTCTTCTTCTTCTTCTTCATCCTCTTCTCTGTGAGAATATGGTATAACGGCGTCGTTTTGTTCTTCACCATGTGAGTCCATTGCTTCTTTACGATTTTACAAAAAATAATAATAAGACACAAAACTGAATACACCAAAACAAACAAACCCTAGTTACATATATATATATATATATATATATAATAACACCTTTCATTGTTTTATTGCAAATATTTAGATTGTAGGCCCATGGGCCACATGGTTTGGGTATTGGGCCTCTTTTGCTAATATATAATGGTGGTAAAAATAGAATATTCTAAAATTATGCTAATAAAATTACTTTCTTCTCCATGTAATTCTTTATCTAAAGACTAAATAGTAGTTAGAATCAATTGAGAAATAATTATAAAAAATAATAATATTAGAATTAGAATATTTGAAAAATTATTTAGTATATATACTTGAAGTATAGAAAACTAAATGGAATTTGAAAATGTGATTTTTTTTTGGTACATGGTGAAAACTAAAAACAAAGATAAAGAAAAAAAAAACTAGCACAAGCCTCTACAATCTAGAGGAAGAACATCTAGAATTTGTATAGGTGGAGAGTCATAAATTATGGATTCCCCATTCTTATTGTCTAACGTCAAGGCCGTCAGTCTATCTGCTACTTGATTCTGATTATGAAGAATATGAGAGATTACCAGTTCCCAATTTTGATGAATGATTTCCCATACGTCCATGATCTGATAAACATATTAATGAAGATGAACATAACTCATATTATTCAAGGCTTAAACAACATCCAAACAATTCATTTCACATATGACCCTAAAAAAATTGTGACACATTCAATCCTAAAAAAATATAAAAGAATCCCAATTTGGGGCGACAAGGTTTTAAATAGTGGTTTTTGAGGTCATAGTTTGTAACCTTGATTTAATATCTTGATGACAAGACTAATGTCCCTAAAATCAATACTAAGAATAGCTAATTTGGCTTGCATTATAGAATTTGAAATATCAAGTTATTATTCTCATTTTCGGGTATCAAACTTGGGTCTTTAATTTTCACTATTTTTTAAATTGAATGTTTTTATTTTAAATTGAGTGTTTGATCTTTAAGAAAGTAGAAATTACATTGATTTGCTTGATTACACTATATAACCCTTGCAATTATATTGACATGACTTTCGGGCATTCTAATGAGATAAGTGAATGTTAATTGATTTTAGATGAATGTTAATTGATTTTAGATGAATGTGAGTACATCTTTCTAAACAATAGCTGCCTAATTAAGCCAAATAACTGAATATACATTGTTTTCGAGTTTCTTAAACAATATAAAAATATAAAGTTAAAAATTACAATGTCGGTAGAATTTCAACCAAATTATTTGATAGCATATATGAACTATCTTGTATATAATACGTTGTAGGAAAACACATATATCATTTTATTACATGAATACTATATGCAAGGGTTGCATTTTTTTATTACCCAAGAGTATTATTTTACTTAGTCCACGAAGAGCATCCTCCACCAACCCTACAAGGTCCTTCTTTTTTTATATTCCAAGAACATTGTCGGTTAGCACACTTATCTCTTTTCTGAACATAAATGTCAAAGGAGTGAAATGCTTCTGTCCATTTAAAGCTACAAAACCAAAGTTCGACAGGGGCAACTATACCAATGTCAAACTTGAAACCATGGCTCTCTCCTGGTTGTAAAGTATGAAAACCATCATCATTATTCTTGTCTTTACAATGAATTGTAAGTGGTTGTCCTATGTTGTTCATCATTCTCACCTTTATTGTTTGAACCAACCCTATGTTGATTGCTTTCACACCAACCATCATTTGTAATGTCAAAAATATTGTTACTAACATGAAAAGTAACACATTTTTATTCACTAATAAAACAGCCATCATATGTTAATGATGATTACAAAATTTATTCAATGTATTATGTAAACATTACTTGATGCATTTCATCTTATATACAAAGAGCTTGTGAAACATATCTACGGTTTAGTCAATCAACTTTTTCTATACAATATTAAAATGTATTATATCTATTAATATTTATGAGCCCTATTTGGAAAACAGAAGCAATAAAATATTAAATAAGAGTAAATATGGAAAATTATAATTAAAGTGCTTTTGAACTTCTAAATGGGACATGTAAATAAAAATAAAATATTCAAATCATAAAACATAAATCCATATTTCCAAACCAATTTCCTCCTCCAAAATTTGTGCATAATAATTGTTTTATGTTTATGTTTACTTGTCAATATTTCCTAAACAAAATCAACCAAAAATATGTTTAAACATTATTAGTAATGCTAGTGTGTACAGACACTTCATGCCTGCTAGCAAATATTGTGTGATACTACATATTCAATTTTTATATATTTCATTTTTTTTAATTAAAATGTATTTGTTAGGTTCGGTGTACTTTATATTATATTTTTTTGTGTTTATGATAATGTTTAATTTAAGGTGATATATGTGGTTAATTAATGTATTGGTGGTGGTTGCTTAGGATTATATAGTTTTTTTGTAAAAATTAAATAATGTTAAGGGCAATATAGGAAATGAAAATTACACCATGATGGAAGTTATTTCAAGTTTTGGCTTTATATATAGTATAGAAGTATAGATATAACATGTTTATAATAATATTCTACTAGGCAATTCCTTGTGGTTCGACATAACCCTATAATATACTACAATTGAATTTTGAAAGAGATGCAAATGTAAAATAGTAAAGTGTTAACTTATAAATTTTATTTATTGACAAAGAAAGAAACTTTGAATCAAAGTGCAATTTAAGTCATAAGTTGTATCTTTGTGAAAAGAAAAAATACACAGTTATAATGAGTGATCTAACTACTAACTTTTAGTTTCAGTCATTTACATTTTCGCAACTAACATTTATTTTCTGTCATTTAAATTCTGCAACTAACTATTTATTGTTTTATTTATTCTTTATATCAACCCTTCGAAAGAAGTGGTACAGTTAACTTCTAACTTTATTCTTTTGTCATTTTATCATTCTTAGATACCAACCTTTCATAAGAAATTGTATGGTTAATTTAACAAAATGAGACCGACCTTTATGATATGATTAAAAGGAACCAAAAAATGGAGTAAATAAATAAAGTCACTAACTAATTAAATATCACTCATTATCACTTGTATTAATTTGCTAAATTAACACCATTAAATCGACGTTGGAATTTATTCCAACAAAGCCGAGATAATATGAAATTGTTAATTATTCAATAAAACTAAGTTTTTGATTAAAGGAACATTCTTGAAACCATTATACCGGCGTTGAAATTTATTCCAACAAAATTAAGATGACGAACAAATAATCGACATGTCATTAAATAAAATAATCATAAACTTGATGCCTAAAATAAAGCAAGTATCATGGAGAAAAAAAATCTTAGGTGTACTTTTTAGAAAATATCATTTCAAAAGAAAAAACATGGAATTGGCAACCACCCCGAAAAAGGGGTAAATTAATAACCAATGTAGGTGTACTTTTTAGCATTGTTATAAAACTTGGTTCGAAGTGACTAATTTGACCAATTCAATTGTCAATTGAACATCTTATCAATTCGAGCCTCTTATCTAACTGATTTTGCATCAAAATCAAATTGACTTGGTAAATTCAGTCAGTTTAAACCTAAAGCCATTGACTCAAATGGTTGGACCAACCGGGTCAATCAAAAATATTTGTTAAATAAATAACTAAAACAATGTCATTTTGAGAAGAAAAATCAAATATTTTTAGTTATATTTATCATATGTTAACTTATATTATAGCAAAATTTTTGTTGTTTAATTAAATTTTAAACTTATGTATACTTTTGTTATAATTAAGACATAATACATATGTTGTTTGACGATGCTTCCAACTTATTTATGATATTTCATAGTAGGGAAATATTTCTTGTTGGTTATTTAATTAGGTATGATAATTTTTTTAAATTTGAAATATAAATTTATTATATAATGTTAACTAATATTTCTTTTTAGATTTGTTAACATAAATAGAGTCAATCCAACCATTGACCCACTGGTCTAACAATGACTCATTCACTAAGTGTCCTCATCGAGTCATTGACCGACCAGAATTTAATAACACTATTTTTTAGTCTAATTATTGTTTTTTTTGTTCAACAACATCTTACATTAGATAAATTTATTACAATTTTTTTTTAAGATTTCGTTATTAAGAACTACATAAACATTGAATTGCTTAAATCTAAAATAAATATTAATGTTAATGAAATTGTTGAATTTTTTATATATATTTTTTATATAGAAGTTAATAACCACACTGAGTTGACCTCTTTTTATATTATTAGGAAACAATTAGCCATACCCTTCCAAGTGAGTGTTATTTATCAGGATTTAACATATATTTTTTCTAACCACTAAATCCACTCCTTAGTATTAATTAAGTATGATAAATACTATTAGTTCGGAAAATATAAAAATAGATAAGATGATAGATGTTTCTAGCGTCAATAGTATGGGTGGCATGAATAAAGATTGAAGAGAAAGTATTATATATTTTTAGGGTTTTGGGGTTGTTACCTCTTTTCTCCGTGTTGTTGCTTAGCCGATCCATAAATACACGTTACTTGTCACATGATCTTTGTTGTGAATGGTCCTTACTCAGCCACTTAGATTTCACATCTATCATAAGGTAGAACATACCTTTCATCCAACAAAACAAAATTGCAAAATGCTATTACCAAGTTTTTTATGTCCTATCCTAAATTATTTAATTATTCATCCTCATAATTAAATGGTATTCTAAATCATATTCTTTTTTTATGTTTTTCACATATAAATTAAATAATGAGTAATATTTGTTGGGAATAATAACCAGACATTCAAATAAGAACACACAACTTTCAAAAAGTTTATTTAATTTAGCACACAAAGAACAGACAAATAAGGAAATATAAAAGATGGAAGATTAAAGGAAAGCACTAATGCAAAAGTGATGAGCCAAAAATAGTGAGAATCCAACTTCAAAATTATGACGTAACAGCAAAGAATGAAGTTTGACGGAACATTTTTAATTTTGTTTCTAAATTAGAGAAGTAATGTTTTCCATCTAAATCTATTTATAGTATTTAAAAGTAGACCCACTACTTGGACTTGTTATTCTTTTCTATATATATATGAGGAGAGATTCATGTACACTAAAATTAAGTTACATTAATTACACTCGATCTCAGCCATTTATTTTCTTAGATTCAATAGATCAAATAAGTAAAATTTAAAAGTTATTTAAGATTTATATTTCTCTCTCATCATTTATTACAGTCATCTACTACTTAGATTCAATGATTGTTACACAATATTGACGGCAAACAATTTACTTATGGAAAATATAATGGGTCATTGGTGAGTTACCTCATTAGAAGAACAATCTAATGGTTTTGTTTGTCTAAATGATTAAATGCAGGTATGGGGGTATTCTATTCCTAAGGATGTTTTAAGGTGAACACTTTTTTTGGGTTTGGGTAACACTGATATAATATTTAACTCAATAAATGGTTAAATAAACTAGGTTGGTTTGGTAGATAGAGTATAACATGACCAATAAAATGAAGTTTATATAGAATTGATTATGATCACATGTAAAAATATGATGACATTAACTTATTAATTAACAATAACTTGAACCATTATCCATCTTTTCATGAAGAAACAAAATAAGTCTGAAGGACTAAATCAAATCAAAATAAATATAAAGACAGCAGAAACAAACTTACAAGTATGAATAATTTGCAGCTCTTGCACAAATTCAACAATGGGCCAAGAGAAAATTTGTTTGGTCCTCTAAACCATTCAAACAAATTCTGCTGAATCATAAAAGTATCCTTAAATTTTCTCCAAAAATGAAGTTTATGATATGTAACCAAAAGGCAAACTACAAACTTGATTTAATGTTAGACATATCATAGTCCTAGTCTAAAATAGCTTGCTTGGTTTACAAGCAATTCTCTATCTTCCATAAGGATGATATCGACCAGCACTGTAACCTCCCCTACTTCCATAAAAGGAGCCTCCACTAGCCCCTCCTCCATATCCACCACCTAAGCCGGCAGCATCATAACCACTTTGATAGGCACCAGCGCCAGAAGAACCACCACCACCACCACTGGCAGCACCACCATACGCGCCATAACTATCACTAGGTCCACCATACCCACCAAATTCACCTCCATAGCCTCTGCTAAAGCCTCCACCATAACGACTGGCATATCCAAGGGAAGGATCTCTATAGGGGCCCATCGCACCAGCATAGCCACCGTAGCCTCCAAATTCGCTTCCATAGCCACCATATGCAGCAGCACCCCGACCACCATAGGCACCAGCACCGGACCTGTAACCCCCAACACCAAAGCCACCACCAAATCCTTCATAAGCATCTCCTCCATATCCGCCTCCACCGCCACCATACGAAGACCTGGACTCATTGTAACGCTTGGATGATTGAGGCGGTGGGTTTGGCTTCTTTGGTTCTGCCTTCTTGATTTCCACCTACAAATGAAAGATAATATGTTCCTTAATTGATAAATTCATTTCATAAGAAGTATCTTTATCTCCCACCAAGTTAGTTCAAACAGTTAAAACAAAGAAATATCCCTTTGAGGTTGATAGATCAAGCTAATGCACTACACAAGGCAACAAAACGCATGCAGATGGATCATGCATCAGAAAAAACCAAACTCAATCTCCCGATACCCCACCACCCGAGCAGAAAGTGTCTGCATACTATTCAAAATAAATGTTGAAAGTATCCCTTATAAAATGTGAGGATTCGTTAATTCCTATCCAAAAAACAATGCAAACCTTACTAGTCTCTAAGGAAACCCCACTCTATTACTCAAAGTAGTAATCACTAATCACAGTAAAACACAAAGATGCATTTATTTGTACAAAGGAAGAGATAGCAACTAAAGCATTGAATTAGGTAGAAAGTTAAGAAAACACAGCCTTAATTATTGACAGTAAATTATTCCATGAAGTTAAATCATTACAACTTTGGAGACAAACACAACAGCCATTCATCAATGAGCCTCCAAATAAAACCTAAACTTATAGTCGAGTTGATTTGTTACATAAACTAGTGACCTCCCGGTCACAAAGCACCTTATCATTGTGTCAAGGCTCACCATTTCAACAAACACTAATATTGTTAAATTATGTAAAACTAACCCAAAAGACTTGTCAAATGCCCCTTTACATCCCTATTTCATGTATTGTCTGCTACGTAAAATGAATGTATTCAATGAATGAATGTGCTTAATGTACAATTAAAAACAGGCCCAAAAGATGCAAATGCATTCAATGAATTGAATCAAAGATTCCTCACCTGAGCTCCAGAAAACTCAATCTTGTTCCCCAAAGACAGAAGATCATCAACAGCTTCCTCAGCATCAAAGGTGATAAACCCAAAACCACGAGAACGATTGGTGGAGTGGTCACGCATTATTTGGTGATCCTTGACTTCTCCATAGCGGCTAAAGAAGTCTCTTAGTTCATCTGCAAAAATGCATCTCTAATTAAAATTTATATCACTTAAAGAAAGGAACCATGCCGTGGAGCTATTCCATGATTAACATGTTTCTTCAGATAATTGTCATATATGTGACCATGTCACGAACCTATTTTATCATTCATTTTATACTTCACTCTCTCAAGGTGTTCTACTTCTACTATATTAGGCCACTAAAGAGTCAACCTACCTTCAGTCACAGTTGAAGGAATCCCACCTACGAAAATTTTCTTTGTCCTAAAATCCTTAGAACCACCGGCTCCCCTTGGTATCGTGCGCTTAATTTCAACCTAAACACGATTCCAAAACCATAAGATCCAGTAAAACATTGATTCACCAAACACTACAACTAAAACAAAACGCAAGATTAATATTCTAGATTAAAAAAAAACTTGATTAATGCAAAACTTACTTGTTTGCCATTGATGACATGAGTGTCCTCAATGACTTTATCAACGACTGAGGGATCTGCATATGTTATAAACCCAAATCCACGAGGCTGGCCGGTTTTACGGTCCTTCATGATGACAGAATCAGTAATCTCACCATATTTACAAAAGTGTTTGATAAATTGGGCTGCATAGAAAGACCACGTAAGAAAGGAAGCAATGAAAAAATCTAGAAATGCAGAAAGTAATTGTAATAAGTATAATTAAAGCACTAAGTACTAACCAATGGTAGTTTCTCTCGCTAAACCACCTATAAATATCTTTCTGCAAATTATGGGAATCTAACAATATTAGCATCTAACTAACAAATCTTACAACATTAGAATCTAACTATCAAATCTAAATAATAAGATGTAACTAAGGAATCTTGTTTTATAGAACATCTAAGTGAGAATCTGATTATGAAAAAAAGGGAAAGTTACCCAGGACTAGCACCATCACCAGTAAGGGGGTGAGAATTGTGAGGTTGATGTTGATGTTGATGTAGTTGTTCATCTTCTTCTTCTTCTTCTTCTTCATCCTCTTCTCTGTGAGAATATGGTATAACGGCGTCGTTTTGTTCTTCACCATGTGAGTCCATTGCTTCTTTACGATTTTACAAAAAATAATAATAAGACACAAAACTGAATACACCAAAACAAACAAACCCTAGTTACATATATATATATATATATATATATAATAACACCTTTCATTGTTTTATTGCAAATATTTAGATTGTAGGCCCATGGGCCACATGGTTTGGGTATTGGGCCTCTTTTGCTAATATATAATGGTGGTAAAAATAGAATATTCTAAAATTATGCTAATAAAATTACTTTCTTCTCCATGTAATTCTTTATCTAAAGACTAAATAGTAGTTAGAATCAATTGAGAAATAATTATAAAAAATAATAATATTAGAATTAGAATATTTGAAAAATTATTTAGTATATATACTTGAAGTATAGAAAACTAAATGGAATTTGAAAATGTGATTTTTTTTTGGTACATGGTGAAAACTAAAAACAAAGATAAAGAAAAAAAAAACTAGCACAAGCCTCTACAATCTAGAGGAAGAACATCTAGAATTTGTATAGGTGGAGAGTCATAAATTATGGATTCCCCATTCTTATTGTCTAACGTCAAGGCCGTCAGTCTATCTGCTACTTGATTCTGATTATGAAGAATATGAGAGATTACCAGTTCCCAATTTTGATGAATGATTTCCCATACGTCCATGATCTGATAAACATATTAATGAAGATGAACATAACTCATATTATTCAAGGCTTAAACAACATCCAAACAATTCATTTCACATATGACCCTAAAAAAATTGTGACACATTCAATCCTAAAAAAATATAAAAGAATCCCAATTTGGGGCGACAAGGTTTTAAATAGTGGTTTTTGAGGTCATAGTTTGTAACCTTGATTTAATATCTTGATGACAAGACTAATGTCCCTAAAATCAATACTAAGAATAGCTAATTTGGCTTGCATTATAGAATTTGAAATATCAAGTTATTATTCTCATTTTCGGGTATCAAACTTGGGTCTTTAATTTTCACTATTTTTTAAATTGAATGTTTTTATTTTAAATTGAGTGTTTGATCTTTAAGAAAGTAGAAATTACATTGATTTGCTTGATTACACTATATAACCCTTGCAATTATATTGACATGACTTTCGGGCATTCTAATGAGATAAGTGAATGTTAATTGATTTTAGATGAATGTTAATTGATTTTAGATGAATGTGAGTACATCTTTCTAAACAATAGCTGCCTAATTAAGCCAAATAACTGAATATACATTGTTTTCGAGTTTCTTAAACAATATAAAAATATAAAGTTAAAAATTACAATGTCGGTAGAATTTCAACCAAATTATTTGATAGCATATATGAACTATCTTGTATATAATACGTTGTAGGAAAACACATATATCATTTTATTACATGAATACTATATGCAAGGGTTGCATTTTTTTATTACCCAAGAGTATTATTTTACTTAGTCCACGAAGAGCATCCTCCACCAACCCTACAAGGTCCTTCTTTTTTTATATTCCAAGAACATTGTCGGTTAGCACACTTATCTCTTTTCTGAACATAAATGTCAAAGGAGTGAAATGCTTCTGTCCATTTAAAGCTACAAAACCAAAGTTCGACAGGGGCAACTATACCAATGTCAAACTTGAAACCATGGCTCTCTCCTGGTTGTAAAGTATGAAAACCATCATCATTATTCTTGTCTTTACAATGAATTGTAAGTGGTTGTCCTATGTTGTTCATCATTCTCACCTTTATTGTTTGAACCAACCCTATGTTGATTGCTTTCACACCAACCATCATTTGTAATGTCAAAAATATTGTTACTAACATGAAAAGTAACACATTTTTATTCACTAATAAAACAGCCATCATATGTTAATGATGATTACAAAATTTATTCAATGTATTATGTAAACATTACTTGATGCATTTCATCTTATATACAAAGAGCTTGTGAAACATATCTACGGTTTAGTCAATCAACTTTTTCTATACAATATTAAAATGTATTATATCTATTAATATTTATGAGCCCTATTTGGAAAACAGAAGCAATAAAATATTAAATAAGAGTAAATATGGAAAATTATAATTAAAGTGCTTTTGAACTTCTAAATGGGACATGTAAATAAAAATAAAATATTCAAATCATAAAACATAAATCCATATTTCCAAACCAATTTCCTCCTCCAAAATTTGTGCATAATAATTGTTTTATGTTTATGTTTACTTGTCAATATTTCCTAAACAAAATCAACCAAAAATATGTTTAAACATTATTAGTAATGCTAGTGTGTACAGACACTTCATGCCTGCTAGCAAATATTGTGTGATACTACATATTCAATTTTTATATATTTCATTTTTTTTAATTAAAATGTATTTGTTAGGTTCGGTGTACTTTATATTATATTTTTTTGTGTTTATGATAATGTTTAATTTAAGGTGATATATGTGGTTAATTAATGTATTGGTGGTGGTTGCTTAGGATTATATAGTTTTTTTGTAAAAATTAAATAATGTTAAGGGCAATATAGGAAATGAAAATTACACCATGATGGAAGTTATTTCAAGTTTTGGCTTTATATATAGTATAGAAGTATAGATATAACATGTTTATAATAATATTCTACTAGGCAATTCCTTGTGGTTCGACATAACCCTATAATATACTACAATTGAATTTTGAAAGAGATGCAAATGTAAAATAGTAAAGTGTTAACTTATAAATTTTATTTATTGACAAAGAAAGAAACTTTGAATCAAAGTGCAATTTAAGTCATAAGTTGTATCTTTGTGAAAAGAAAAAATACACAGTTATAATGAGTGATCTAACTACTAACTTTTAGTTTCAGTCATTTACATTTTCGCAACTAACATTTATTTTCTGTCATTTAAATTCTGCAACTAACTATTTATTGTTTTATTTATTCTTTATATCAACCCTTCGAAAGAAGTGGTACAGTTAACTTCTAACTTTATTCTTTTGTCATTTTATCATTCTTAGATACCAACCTTTCATAAGAAATTGTATGGTTAATTTAACAAAATGAGACCGACCTTTATGATATGATTAAAAGGAACCAAAAAATGGAGTAAATAAATAAAGTCACTAACTAATTAAATATCACTCATTATCACTTGTATTAATTTGCTAAATTAACACCATTAAATCGACGTTGGAATTTATTCCAACAAAGCCGAGATAATATGAAATTGTTAATTATTCAATAAAACTAAGTTTTTGATTAAAGGAACATTCTTGAAACCATTATACCGGCGTTGAAATTTATTCCAACAAAATTAAGATGACGAACAAATAATCGACATGTCATTAAATAAAATAATCATAAACTTGATGCCTAAAATAAAGCAAGTATCATGGAGAAAAAAAATCTTAGGTGTACTTTTTAGAAAATATCATTTCAAAAGAAAAAACATGGAATTGGCAACCACCCCGAAAAAGGGGTAAATTAATAACCAATGTAGGTGTACTTTTTAGCATTGTTATAAAACTTGGTTCGAAGTGACTAATTTGACCAATTCAATTGTCAATTGAACATCTTATCAATTCGAGCCTCTTATCTAACTGATTTTGCATCAAAATCAAATTGACTTGGTAAATTCAGTCAGTTTAAACCTAAAGCCATTGACTCAAATGGTTGGACCAACCGGGTCAATCAAAAATATTTGTTAAATAAATAACTAAAACAATGTCATTTTGAGAAGAAAAATCAAATATTTTTAGTTATATTTATCATATGTTAACTTATATTATAGCAAAATTTTTGTTGTTTAATTAAATTTTAAACTTATGTATACTTTTGTTATAATTAAGACATAATACATATGTTGTTTGACGATGCTTCCAACTTATTTATGATATTTCATAGTAGGGAAATATTTCTTGTTGGTTATTTAATTAGGTATGATAATTTTTTTAAATTTGAAATATAAATTTATTATATAATGTTAACTAATATTTCTTTTTAGATTTGTTAACATAAATAGAGTCAATCCAACCATTGACCCACTGGTCTAACAATGACTCATTCACTAAGTGTCCTCATCGAGTCATTGACCGACCAGAATTTAATAACACTATTTTTTAGTCTAATTATTGTTTTTTTTGTTCAACAACATCTTACATTAGATAAATTTATTACAATTTTTTTTTAAGATTTCGTTATTAAGAACTACATAAACATTGAATTGCTTAAATCTAAAATAAATATTAATGTTAATGAAATTGTTGAATTTTTTATATATATTTTTTATATAGAAGTTAATAACCACACTGAGTTGACCTCTTTTTATATTATTAGGAAACAATTAGCCATACCCTTCCAAGTGAGTGTTATTTATCAGGATTTAACATATATTTTTTCTAACCACTAAATCCACTCCTTAGTATTAATTAAGTATGATAAATACTATTAGTTCGGAAAATATAAAAATAGATAAGATGATAGATGTTTCTAGCGTCAATAGTATGGGTGGCATGAATAAAGATTGAAGAGAAAGTATTATATATTTTTAGGGTTTTGGGGTTGTTACCTCTTTTCTCCGTGTTGTTGCTTCTGATTGAGTGTTGGTTGCCTAATTATCTAGGGTTTATGGGGATGCTCATTGTGCATCTAGGGTTTAGTTAAGTGGAGTCTTTTTTATAGCACCTTAAAATTAGGATAATGATTTTGGTGGAGGTTAGGGTAATTGGACTTTGGTCCTAGGAATGTACCTAATTATAACACAATTTTGAAACTTTTTAGAAATTTAGATATAATCGTGATGAAATTAGGTGTTCACGCATATCACATGTTGTGTGTCTACTCTTCAAATATTCAAAATATCATTATTATATATGTTATTATTTCCCTTTTCAATTATATTGATAGGGTCAGTCGGTTGATCAAGAATGGTTGAGAACAAAATCTAAATAATTGAAAAGAAAAACAAATATCATAAACATTGTATGGGGATAAAACTCAAATAAACAAAATTATACAAAAACTAAAATGATAATAAATAGTGCATATGTAGAGAAATGCAACAAATCTTATATGTCATTTCATTAGATAATTAGAAATGGTAAAAGTGATTACACATTATTTATTATTTCCTTGATAACAACAACGGGAGAAGGTGCTTATTTATTCCATTGATAGCATACTTTTTCCTGTCTAGCAGTTTTACATGGCCCTATTTCAAATATATCCCAAGTGCAATCATGGGTGCATAAATCTCTTTTTTCATTATAAATGTCAAAGTAATGAAATGCACCTGTCCAATTAAGGCTACAAAACCATAAAGATGATTGACCAAATGGATCTATGATGAACTTAAAACGATGGCTTTCACCTGTATGCAATGTATAGAATCCATCATCATGTTTCTTGTCTTTGCAATGAAGAGTAAGTGGTCTTGAAATTCTGCTTGTCATTAAAACTTTTGCTTGTTCGATTCCGAAAATTGATTCTACACCAACCATCAAAGTAACAAATATTATTGCTAATATAAATAATGATAACACAATTTTATTCACTAAAATAGTCATGATATATATATATATATATGATTGATGATTTCACTCACTATTCAAAGAAGAAAGGAATGATTTCGCTATTGATGCATTTATTATTCTTATATAGCTGGTATATGTTAAATCAAGTGCCCAATCTATCATTTTGTCCAATGAAAAAACAACAAGTGTCAGAATAAATGGGTGACAATTGAATTATCATAACTCCAAATACGGTAAAACTTTTTTAATACAAATGCATGTATTCAACTCATGTATATATATATATATATATATAAAATATTTATATACAGTCACTACATCATCCATCATTCATTTGTATTACTTATATTTAAAAGTTAATAATGATTAAATATGAATGACAGATGATGTAATGACAATTTGTCATGCTTGAGTGAGCACATGATATCATGTTGGCATATGCGCCTCGCCCTTCACCACACGTCTTACGTGCATATGTGATTTGCTACGCACCATTCCTCGCAAGCTGCTTTCTCACCTACACCTCTCGAAACTCATACGTGATTCAAGTGAAACTTTGTGTGATACTACCTTTGCTCCTAACGTTGACACGTGGCCCTCCACCTACTATTGCATCGCCCAATTTCCCATCCCAACTCTGACATACTTTAATGCCATTATAGTCCTCCATCTTCTTTCCTTAATTTATTATCTATATTTTTCAAAATAATTATTATAATAAATAGTAAAACTAAGTTACTATAAATATCAATATGATAAAATTATTGACCAATAATTTCAATATAAAATCATTAAGGAATGATATAAAAACAAAATAGTAACAATTATTTATTCCTTATCATAATATCCATGCTCTTTGAATGATAGACTAATTAATTTTCCAATTGTAATTACCCCTCCAAACGAATATTATTTATCAGGATTAAATAACAAATTTCCCCCACCACTAAACTCACTTATTAATGTTGTTAACCAGTAGTGTTTGTATAGAAAATATAAATTGAGACAAGATTATTTTTAGTGTATATAGTATTATGGATTGTAAGGATCACTACCAAAAAAATAACATATTGGCACAATAATTTTGCCACACTTACTTAAACTGAGGCTAAATTAAACTTGAGCTCAAAAATACTACTCTAGTTGGATACGTTGGAGAATAAGGTAATAAAGATAACCTCACTCTCTCCCTCAAAACTTCTTTTCCCTTCTCCCTCAAAACATTCTCTGCTCAATCTTGTCAACTTCATTTTCTCTCTTCATTCAATCCTCACTCATTCTCTCTTCGACTCCGCGTTTAACCCTTATTCATTCAATCTTCACTCATTCTCTCTTCGACTCTACGTTTAACCCTTATTCTCTCATCAGCAAAACCCTAGCTTTTCGATCCCGGTAATGGCGTCGTCGCTCCGCTAGATTCCATTGACACATTGGTATATCCCAAACCCTAACTTTTCGATTTGTCCAAAAAATTTTTTTGAAATTTCCTCTAGATGAAGCCTGATTCTCTTGGTTTGGGTTTTCAACGAATAACTTTTGAGTAGAAAGCGCTTTATAGAGATTCAGGTGTTGTCTAGAAGCAATTTGAATCTTCTCCCATTTCAAAAATGAACAACTCAGAAGTGTCGAAGCAAATCTAGCAGATAGTTCGATTTATCCGCCAAGAAGTCGAGGATAAAGCCAACGAGATCTCTGTTTTCGCCAAAGAAGTAACTAACCAACTATGTATTTCACAATTTGGTTACTCTTTCACTTTAGATCCTTCATTTCTATAATAATAAGTTAGACCGAGCATTTAGTTTTTGAGGCGTAATTAGTGAAATATTATTTCATTTTAAAATAATGGTGTTAATTAAGATATTTTAAGTTTCATGACACAATTGTTTGTCACAGTGAGTACTTAATGCAATTGAATGCTTCTCGGATAAAATTTCTTCAGGTTCAAGATGTTGTTGTTAATAACATGAAAGATGATGCAGCCAAGGAACTTTTGAATGTGAGACATGATCATAATGTCTACATAAACCTTTTGAAGGATCTCATTGTTCAATGTAGTAGCACATGGTTGAGTGTTTCTGATGCAGTTGTGTGACTTATGTCACTTTACTTAGGCCTCTACTCTATTTCTAATTAGTTTAGTGAGACTGAATCTTGAATATGGATTCAAAGTTGTGTTTTGATGATTAATTTGTTGCACGCTTTTTTTATTTAACATCCTGTTTGGTGTGAAAAGCAGTCTTCTTTTTATACTGCAATATGTCTATGCACATAATTGCATTTTCAATGCTAGAATTCATCTTTAGATTCTATCGTTTGTGAATATATTATCACATGGTTGGATGTTCTGGTGAAGTTGTGTGCATATAGGCAATCTGGTCGCTTTAGTTCAGCTTCTAGCCAACCTTACTTTTTTCATTGTGATCTATTTCTATTTGTTTTTCGTTTGATTTGTGGAGGTTTAAGTGTGTTACTAGCGTATCGATGTAGAATGAGGAGTAAACATTATATATAAATTTTTTTGTTTCAACTATGAAGTTATTTATTTTAATAGGTACCTTAATATTTCCTTTTCAAGATAATATATAAAAAATGAAATTATGGAACTATTAAGATTGTATAGATTTTATTTAATATTCATAAAAACTATATTAATTTTTTGTTGTATTGTCTACTCCTTTTTTTCTTTCCAGTTTAGCAATATGATTAAACTCAATTCAGTTATTGACAACTTATTAATAATTAAATATAAATGGTGAGTGCTTCAAAGACAATTTTTCATGCTTTAGTGAGCAATTGATGTCGTGTTGGGATTAGTGCCTCGCTCGCACTTCACCATACGCCTTATGTGAATATGTAATTTGCCACACAACGCTCACTAAAACGCCATTAAAGTGCTTTGTTTTTGTGCATTCACATATATTTCTCCATCTTCTTTCCTTATCTTCTGATTTCAATTTAAAAAATATATTATTATAATACATAGTCATAGCTAAATTAGTATAAATATTAATATAGTCAAAATTATTAACTATAATAATAATCTCAATATAAAATAATTAAAGAATGATTTAACAATAAGTAGTGTCAATTATATATTCCTTGTCACAATATTCATGTCCTTTGAATGTTAGACTAATTCATATCTTCAAATTGTAATAACCCCTCCAAAAAAATACTTTTTATGGGGATTATATAACGAATTTCCTAACAAATTTCCTATTCCTATTATAGAAGAACTAACGAAAGACCTAGAAGGGGCAACCATTTTACAAATCAGAATGCAAGAGGGAGATATTGAGAAGACTGTGAAGGATATAGCGAGTTTATAGTAATGCCTTTAGGCCATCCTTTTTCTGCTAAGGAAGTTGCAGCAATTTTTGTGTCCGGAGTAGTCAAACTTCTTTGATTTCCCTCAACTATTGTCTTAGATAGAGACTCTATCATTTTTAGTTCATTTGGAAGGAATTATTTCACCTAGCAGACACCCAATTGAAGTACAATATTGCCTATCATCCTCAAACGGATGGCCAAACCGAGATAGTCAATAGATATCTAGAGACTCACCTCAAGTGTTTTGGAGGCCCAAAACTGACACAATGCTTGCAATTGTTATGTTGGACATTGTATTGGTTCAATACCAATTACAATGCTTTTATGGGCATGAGCCTATTCAAAGCTCTCTATGGTCGAGATCCTCCAACATTGACTAAAGGACGTTCATACACGTTTAAGATTGAGGAATTGAATAAGCTGTTGGGTTAGAGGGGTTAAGTGTTAGATGAATTGCACCAGAATCTGGTGAAGGCTCAGAATCGGATGACAGTGCAAGCTAATAAACATAGACGGGAGGTCTAGTTTAAGGAGGGAGATTGGGTCTACTAGAAAATTCAATCGTACAAAGTCATATCTCTAGCTACTAGATCTTGTACAAAACTATCACCAAGGTTTTATGGACCTTACCATATAGACAATAGGGTGGGTTAGGTGACTTACATATTGATCCCACCTACTCATGCCAAAATTCATCCAATTTTCCATGTCTTTATTGAAGAAAGCCTTGAAGTCAACCCAGTAGTCGCAAACCTTACCAACCTTATTGACAGAGGAATTGGAGTTGCAAGTCCAACTGGTTGATATTATATAGTGGAGGAAACTCGGCTTGGTGATATCGAGGTCTTGGTTCAGTGAGACTCACTTCCATCTTGTGAGAACTTATGGGAATTGACAGCCAAAATACAAGAGAATTTACAACTTTTCCCCTTGAAGACAAGGTGGTTCTCTTAGGGGGAGTATTGATATGACTGAGAGGGGTAGAAACCCTAATGGGCCTAAGCCCGTTATTAAAAAGGTGTACACTAGGAGAAAGAAAATAACTAACTAGTAAGGTAGTTAAATAGATATAAATAAGAGGTTTGCATACCTCACTAAGATTAGGTATTAAAAATAACATAAACTGATTCATTGGGATAATCAGTCTAGGGAGCTCATTGATCTGGGAGGCTATCAGTAACTATTGTTTTCTACAATTGTTCTTATTCTTCCTACAATAATTGTCATTCATTTTTCATTCAATAAAATACATTTCAACCCAAAATTGATTAGATTCTTCGGAGAATTTCTTCGTTCTTCTCCATTCTTTCAACAATCTTTGAATACCAGTTCTAACATAACTTGTGTGTTATATGGTCCATAAAATATTTTATAAGAACACTAAAATCTAACAGCAAAGACAAGTCCGGGAGGAGTTTTCAGGACTGTGTTTCAAGTTGTTTCTTTAGAGCACAACACAATTTCCTTCTTATTCTAATTTGTCTTTCTTGATATTTTTTAATTGTATGACTTTTATAGCACATAATGGTCTTTTGATTCTATTCTTTGTGTACTAGAATTGAACTTTTGTTTACTATGTTGGCGCCACTTAACTAATTTATTATATATAATGAAAGATAAGAACAAATCTCATATTGAAAAGAAAAGATAGACTTGAAGATAAATCATAAAACCAAACCTTTTCATCTACAATAGTCCATTGGTAATTCTTACACAGCTCATAAAAAGAAAACAAATCCCCCTGTCAATACAGCTAAGGTATCTATATTAGGACATGATATACATAAAAAGAAGATGGAGTATGATACTGCTCACCTCATTTCTACTCAAAAGAAAAGAAATGTATGGTTAGAGTGTTGCTAATCCTCCATACTCTTACAAATTAAATTCTATTTTTATGGACAGATAAAAATAAAATAAACTATTTTTTTATTGTCAGAAATGGCATATAGTTCCTTCCATCATTCCACAAAATGCACACTCTATTGGAATTGGAGCTCCTATAACTCCAAAACTAGCAAGATTTGAATGTGTTGGTACACCTTCTATCTCCATACTAAGCATCTCATCTTTGATAGAAAATTATAAGACCACAACCTTTTAAAGAAGACATCTTCATTGGTTGTAGCCCTAAACCCTCTTTTGTTTCTATTTTTATGTTCTTCGGGTTTAGGGGGCCGCTGCTCAACTTCATTTTTCTGATTTGTTATTTTTAGGGTTTTGCGGTTGTTACCTTTTTTTTAAAGCAAAGGTGGCAGAGCACTCGAGGAACTTGTATTAATGAAAAGGAGAAGAGATTACATGGATTGAAATCTATAGTTAGGCATTTCAACCAAATAAGCAAGTTTATCGGCACAAGAGTTCCATTCCCTATAAATGTGTGAAATACAAAAGTTCATAGAGGAGATTATAGTACAACATCTCAACCATTTGTTTAGAAGCCTCCAAGGAACCATGTCATGCCCTTTGAAGATATCAATCACCAAGGATGAGTCACACTCAAGCCAAATGTTGTTCCAACCATTTTTTTGGCAAAATCAATGGCCAACATAGCTGTATTAAGCTCAGTAAATAAGGCATCATGCACACCGAAGTAATCCGCAAAACAAGCTAGGATATCACCCTGTAGTTCCTGAAAATGGCACCACCTCCAGAATGAGCAGGGCTACCTCTTTTCTCTATGTTGTTGCTTCAAATTTAGTGTTGGTTGCCTAATTTTACAGGGTTTATGGGGCTGCTCATTGCACGTTTAGGGTTTGGTTAAGTGTTGTTTTTTATAGCCCCTCAAAACTAGGATTATGGTTAAAAAAAACAAATATTAGAAACATTGCATATGGGCTAAAACTCAAATATACAAGGACTACAATGATAATAAATAGTACCTGTGGAGAGAAATGTAACACAACTTACATGTTATTTCATTAGATAATTGGAAATATTAAAAGTGATTATACATTATTCATTATTTCTTTCATAAAAACAACAACAAAGGGTGCTTATTTATTCCATGGATAACATGTTTGTTCTTGTGTAGCAATTTTACATGGCCCTTTTACATATATATCCCAAGTGCAATCGTCTGTGCATAGATCTATTTTTTCATTATAAATGTTAAAGAAGTGAAATGCACTTGCCCAATTAATTAAAGCTACAAAATCATAAAGATGATTGATCAAATGGATCAGGTTTAAATTTAAAACGATGACTTTTATCTGTTTGTAATGTATAAAACTCATCTTCATGTTTCTTGACTTTGCAATGAATGGTAACTGAGCTTGAAATTTTGTTTGTCATTAGATCTTTATATTGTTTGATTCCGAATATTGACTCCACACCAACATCAAAGTAACACATATTATCTCTTATTAGTATACCACTATTACATTAATTATCTTTATTTTGCACATGTGTCAAGGATATTAATCTGCCCGCAATTTAGACAAATTAGATACATTAATATAACCATAACAATAAAAGACTCCGTTTGCCACAGTTATAACTGTGACTAAAGTACTAACATATCGTAGCAAAGTACAATAACAACAGTTTCTACTACCGTAGCAATTAATAGCATTACAAAATATTAACCATGATCATTTTATACTATAGAGCTACGTTTTCTTAGAATATGGTAACATTAAATTAACCATGGTATCATTTAATTTTTCACGATATTACCTCTAGCTAATTTGTTTGTTTTGCTTCACAAATGTCCATGTCAAATGGTTTAGATTTTAAAGTTATGAATTGCAGTGTCGGTAGAATTTCAACCAAATTATTATTCTCATAGCATATATGAACTATCTTATAGAATGTAGTATATATATTGTAAGAAAGCATATATATAATTTTATTACATGAATACTAGAAGCAAGGGTTGAGTATTATTTTGTTACTTCTTCCACGGATAGCATTCTCCACCAACCTTACATGGTCCTTCTTTTTTTATATACCAAAAACAGCCATGGCGACCACACTTATCTCTTTTTTGAACATAAATGTTAAACATGTGATTTACTCCTTTCCAATCAATGTTGCAATACCATAGTGATATAGGAATAAATGTAATAATGCTTACCGTGAAAGAATAGTTCCCTCCTGGAAACACATCATAATAGGCACAAGTATGACCCTTCTCTTGGCAATGAATTGAAAGCGGTAGTGATATGTTGTTGAACATTGTTATCCTTACATCTTTAGCTACGCCTATGTTGATTGCTTCCACACCAACCATCATTTGTAATGTCAAAAATATTGTCCCTAACATAAATGATGATAACACCATTTTGTTCATTAAAATAGCCATTATATATATATATATATATGATTGATGATTTTACTCACTTTTGGAAGAAGAATGGAATGGTTTCATGCATTTCTTATTCTTATATTGGTGGTGTAGGTTCATTTGTCTTTATGTCCAATGAAAAAAAGGCATGTGTCACACTAAAACCATGCATGCATGTATTCAACTCATGTATATATATATATATATATATATATTCATTATGTTTATCACTTAAGGATAATATTTATGCACTTTTAGTGTAAACATTTATACAAAATACGTATATAATTAAACAACAACATTTTGTGTTCCAATAATGATAAAAAATAGTTACAATAATATCATTTTAATATTATAATTTTTTTTATACTGTCTATGAGTTTAGGAAATGAAAAAAACATTAAGAATGGTTAAGTATTTTCCTTTCTATTCTATAATAGAACAAACTACTTTAAATAATCTAGTGTTCCTATGTCCAAAACAAGTGCATCTAAGAGACAAATATATTCAATGACCATTGTGTCCAAAAACTTCAATTACTTTCCTCATGCAAGTTTTTATGTTTTCACTACTCTAATCATTTGAATGTATTTAAATTATTAGTATCAATTTAATGAGAATGTATGTTTTTTAGTGACTATTCTTTTATACATTAAAAACTATGTTTATTGGTAATAGAAATTTAGTACTCTTGAAACTTTGTACTCTATTATGATTGAAGTTAATAACGAAGAAAAGTTATCCGAATATCAAGAAGAATATATGTGATCCAATTGATCTGGTACATGCATTAAATGTTCATTTGCACTTGGCGGTTATTGGTTAAAGAATAGTGTTGTAAGAGTTAGAGCTTCAAATACTTGTTTGCAAAAGAAAACTTGTCTGATATATGGTGTTGAATACTTGTAACTCTTAAGAAAATAGTGGAAAGTCCTTGTAAGAGAAGGGATTCAACATAACTCTTGATTCGATAAGACTCTACAAGAATTTATAATTGTTTGATTTTATATCCATTATCTTTTACTAATTTTTTTATATTTAATAATAAGGTTTTGAACTTGCTACACTTAATATTTAAAAACCAATTTTAAAAGTGTGCTTAAATATTGCTCATGAAATTTTTTTTTAAAAACGAATATATTAAAAAAAAACACAATTCAAACACATTCATGTATTTATACGGATCCAAGATGTCAATTTCATAATATTTTTATCTTCATTTTAAATATATCATATTCTAGTCCAATTTTAATTGTGAATTTAAGATAATGCATAAATATTAAGATAGTCATTGAAAGTGAGTTACAATATAAAGTAATGAGTTTTTACTAAAGTATCCAAAATAATGTTTATTAAAATTATCAATAATATTTCCAATTTTGAGATAAATAATCAAATTTATTAATGTATGATAATATAAGGTAAAATGGAAAACAAGAAAAATGTTACAAATAGTAAATGTCGTGAATTTTATAATTAAAATCAAACTTTTGAAATTCTAGAATTAAAGGAAGTTATACTCGGCTCAAGTCTTATCTTCCTATCCTATTTAAGCAGAAAATCAGTATACAATTTAAACAAATTCTTCTCTCTCAAATATGGGTACAATATTGTAGGGCAAGTTAAATGTTATTCCTTATCATAAATATAGAACATCAACATCTTAAAATTTATTAATTCACTATTAAAAGTCACACACTAAACATTTTTCTAATTAAGAAATGCATAGTATTGATTTATCTATTACAACTAAAAATATGTATGATCAATCCAAACTCTTTTCAGACACAAAATTAATAAATATATTTTTATTTTAATAAATAAATGTTTGATTTAACAAACTTATGAATATATTTAAATTCATGTAATTATCAAGAGTATTGTTTAATAATGGGTTGACGAGATGCTATTTTTTTCCTCGATCAGTAATGAACTCCAGAATCCAGAATTTTAGTTGAAAGATCAATCTTTTTAATACTTGGAATAAAATGGGTTAATTCTTGTAGGTTAAGGTGATCATAAAGTGAATTACAATATAAATAATCATTGACACTAATATATCCAAAATAATGTGTATTGAAATTATCAATAATATTTCCAATTTCATGATAAATAGTTAGGTTAATTAATGTAAGAGGAAAACACCAAAAAATGTTAATGATTCTTATTTTCCTGAAGTTAGAAATAATACAAAAGATTGTAATATCTTAGTATAAATATTTATAAGTAGCCACTACATCATTCATTATTCATTTAGATTACTATTTTTTAAGAGATAATGATGATTAAAATGAATAATAGATGGTGTAATGATAATGTGTAAAAATCATATACTACAATGCATATATTGTTTTCTCATATTAAGATAGTCAAAAAATCTAAAGTGACTCCTAATATGTGATAGAAGGAATAATAAATAAGTACTTTTTTATTTAATATTGGTAAGGTAGAAGGAGAAATTACCAATAAGTGAAATGAAAAAATAAGTATGGAAAGTTTTTAGTTACATTCTTAATTGAATTTACAATGTAAAGAAGAGAACAAAACATAAAAAAAGAATTAGCAGTTGTAATAATTTCTTTCTATTACTTAAAAATAGGATTGGTGGCATATGGTAAAAAATCCTCATGATCCTTTAAAAATTATTGCCATAATTGTCCCAATAATAAAAAAATATATTTTTAACTAGGTGTACTATCTAGTGTGTTCAATTTGAATTTTATTAATTATTTGCATTCTCATACTCATAAATATAAAAAAATCTTTTTATTGATAAATAGTTATTGTGGTTATTTGTACAAACATTGAGTATATTATTCTTTCATAACATTTGGTATTGTATTAGTCTCGAGTCTTATTTATCTATCTTATTTGAGCAGAAAAGTTGTACATGTTTTTAAATTGTATATTCTCTCTCTCAAATATGGATAAGGCAGTGTATGCCAAAATTGATTTTGCTTTCTTACATTAGATATAAAATAGTTAATATCATGCATATTTTTAATTAAAACCAAACTTGTGAAATATTAGGGTTAAAGGAAATCGTATTTGCCCGAGTCTTAACTTCCTATCATGTTTGAGCAGAAAAGCGATATACAGATTTAAACAACATCTTCTCTCTTTAATATGGGTAGAACAATATGGGGCAAAGTTAAATCTTCTTCCTTACCATAAATATATAACATCATCATCTTAAAATATATTAAATCACTATCTAAAGCAATCTCACACACTAAACAATTTTCTAATTAAGAGCTACATAATATTGATTTCTCTATTGCAATTAGGAATTCGTAAGAGCACGAAAAATTATTTTAAGACACAAAATTAAAATATAAATTTGTATTTTAATAAATAATTATTTGATTTAACAAACTTATGAGTATATTTAATTTCATGTGATTATCAAGGATATCATTTAATATTGGATTGACGATATGATAATATCTTCCTGTAATCAACTCTTGAATCCAAAATTTTAGTTGAAAATCAATCTTTTCAATATTAGGAATAAAAAGGGTTTTTCTAGGATAAGGTGATCATCCAAAGTGAATTACAATATAAAGTAATCATTGACACTAAAATATCCAATATGATTTCTATTGAAAATTGTAATAATATTTCAAATTTCATGATAAATAGTCAGGTTAATTAATTTACGAGGAAAACACGAAAAATATTAATTATTCTTGATTTCGAGAAATAATACTAAAATATTATAATATTTATGTAGTGTTAATGTAAATATTTATACACAGTCATTAGATCATCCCCTATTTATTTTGACTATTATTATTGAAGAGACAATAATGATTAAAAAAGGATAGTAGATGATGCAGTGATAATATATAGAACTCAAACACTACAACACATACATTTTTTCTCTTATTAAAATAGTGAAAAAACGTAAAGTGGAATTTAATATGTGATAGATGTTAGGTATCAGTGGCCTAGGAACACCTAGAAGAGGTTGAATAAGTGTAACAATTATCAATCACCATTTCTTGAACCAAAACTTAACTGTTATAAACAACTCAGTTAATCGATTAACAACAAGCTTTAATTGATTAACTATTGCACAGAACAAAATGATTAGACAGACAGATTGCACAGTTATTTGCACACAATTGAACAGATGAAATACATATATTTTTACGCACAATTATTAAGCATATGGCAGTAAACAAATATCCAGAATATTAAAAGCAGATTCAATTTATAATAGCAAAAAAACTTAAAGGAGATTAAGAGAGAAAAAGAGTGCACAAAGGATTTTTATCCTACTTCGTTTGTGGTCTACTGCAAACTACATTCAGGCCTCCCCTTCTGATCTAGGGAGATTTTCTTCTTCACAATATTGAGATATAATATGATTATATACACCAATTCAATCACAAGCACATAGGACGCTTGTTTCTTGAAATCTAGGACCCCTAAATCCTTGGTTTGACTCCACCCTTCGCCTGAGAAAACATTTCTTGCGAAACAGTCCTAGCCAAGATTCTTGTCCTCAAATCAAGACCTCCTAGCCTTGGTGAAGAATCTCTATCTCTGTAGTGATCTCACACAAAGATACTAAATCAGAATTACACAAAAAACACGTTAAAACAACAAGGTATACTAAGCACGATAATGCTTGAAATATAACAAGAAAAAGACTCAAAGACTAATCACTTAAGCCATCAAGATTTACGTGAGTTAATCAAAAAGCAGAATTCAGATAATCTCTCTAAAACTCTATCTAATGCATGAATATGTGAGCAATATAAGAATGAGCAAAGAATTATGCAAAACAGTAAGCAATTCACAGAAAACAAAATAGCATAATATCTTTCTTCTCACACATGCAACCTTTCTTGTAAAATCAATAAAACAATATGCAATATGCTATCTAAACAACCCTATACATTAGAATGCAATGTTATGGATCTTTGAGCGTTGCCTCTAAGTTATAGCATGGTATTTAAGCAGTTATATTTGTTGCAAATAGTTAAACGGTTAAACTAGAATTTAGTTATAACAAATAACAGACCAGTTAATCGATTAAGACTTCCCGTTAATAGATTAACCATGCAACAGAATTACACAGAAAACAGTTCGAACAGAATACATTGATTTAATAGGGAAACAATTGAGTTAATCGATTAAGTCACCATGTTAATCGATTAACTGGAATATTTATGCATATGTTTCAAAAGGTAAACTTCTCATATGTTATGCACAACGTATACACATGTTGTAGCAATTATATTATGTCTTATATGTACATATAAAATGTATGATTAATGCATGAATATACAATTAACAAGATGATATGTCTCATGGATATGATATGACAATTAAGATGGCTTAAGAGGCTAGCAACTAGGTTCACCTAACTTATACTCACTTACTACGGTACACATCCCAAACTACTTAGAATATAGACTGAAATTATGTCCTTTTATCCTTTTACATAATAATTAATAGGTTTAATATTAATCTTCCCGTTATTAAATAATGACTATGACAACATGTGTGGTTAATCTCAAATTATTTGAATAGTTATATATTATGACATCTTATTCAAATTGTATGTCTGTTAAATATTATTTCCCAAATAATATTACTATATTTTTATATTTCACTAATAGCACATGTGACCCCACCATAAAACATGTTTATTGAAAAAAATTATTCTTTAAATCTTTTTTAATCATATCACATATGATTTTTCATGAACTTAGCTTCACCATTCTCTAAACAATGGATTAATTCCCATTTTATCTATGTTTCTAAATAGTCTCCTGGACAAATATCTAAATAACATAAAATTTGATTCTAATATTTTTATTATAATAAGTGTTACTACAACTTCCCCATATTATATTCATTTCTACTCATGTGGTATATTGTGTGCCCACTACTCAAATATTCAAAATGACATTATAATATATATATATATATATATATATGATTGGAGTGGTTAATCAGAAATAGAAACATAGTATATGGGCTAAATCTCAAATAAAAAAAAATACAAGACTAAAATGATAATAAATAGTGCATGGAGAGAAATGTAACCAAGCTTATATGTCATTGGATAATTGGATGTATTAACAACCAAAGAGGGTACTTACTTATTTATTAGATGAATAATTATCATTGACAATTTAGGTCATACCCATGGGCCCGCCCAACATGTCCTTTTAGTCTACATACATTTCAAATATGCGGGCAACGGTCCATATACATCAATGAATAGTACAATAAGAAATTTGATGGTCAACTATGTCAAGAGTAATTCATGTTTTCACCACTTAAATACAATTTAAATCACTGACTTGATTCTACAATATCTTCTATAATAGGTGTTATTCTAGCTTTATCATTATTAATTTTATTTTTAATCATATCTAGTTTCGTGTGCCAATTATATAATATTGTGACATTATTATATCTATTTTATTAAAAAACATGTGACATCTAAGGTTCTAAATGTAAATATTTTAACATATACTTATATATGTGATGTACTTAAGAACAAACTTCTAACATTAAGTACATCCGCATGTCTAATGATTGATCTCGATTTAGTAAAAATTTAATTTGAGTGTGAGAAGTACTATAAGAAAATGAGAGTTTGGATAGTGAATGAAATTGAAAAAACAAAGAACATTATTTTTGAATGTTTTATTTTCTGGGAAAAATTGAATATCTATTATATTGGATATACTGGTTGGATTCAAATCCATTCATTAAAAATTTATTTATTGTATTATATTCATTAACTCTAATTGATTAATTTGAATGAATATAATTTTATTGATTAATTTTATTGACTGTAAATAGTTTTGTGACCTATAATATTAATCACTCCTTATTACCCATGTATGGATAATTTTATTTTTTAACTATATATTTTTATATATTATATCTTTATATTATTTTAAAATGATATCTTATTTATTTTATTATTATTTTATAATAACTTTTAGTAACTAAAATATAATGATAAATCTAACACATACATAAATTTTATTATTCATATAATAATTATATGTTGATATTTCATATTATAGAAATATATACTTAAATTTAAAAATTCCTTGGATACTCACATGCGTGTCCTAGTAAGTAACTTGTGACTCGAAAACTTTTTTCTTACTAATTCACGTGACGATGTGTAGCATAGGAGTTGTAATATACATCGTTTTCAAGTTTTTTACACACTATAAGAATATAAAGTTAACAATTATAGAATTTCAACCAAATTATTCTCATAGCATATATGAACTATCTTGTACAATGTAGTATATATATTGTAAGAAAGTACATATATCATTTTATTACATCAATACTATAAGCAAGGGTTGCGTTTTTTTATTACCCAAGAGTATTGTATTGTTATTTCTGCCACTGATAGCATTGGCCACCAACCTTACATGGTCCTTCTTCTTTTATATTCCATGAGCACCTATCGTGACCACATTTATCTCTTTGTTGAACATAAATGTCAAATGAGTGAAATACTCCTGTCCATTGAAAGCTACAAAACCATAATGATGCTTTAGGCAAAAATCTAAGAATGGCTATCCTGAAAGTGTAACTTGCTCCTGGAGACATAGTATGATACCCACCATCATAGCCCTTTTCTTGGCAACGAATTGTAAGTGGTTGTGATATGTTGTTGTTGATTGTTATCCTTAGATCTGCAGCTATGCCTATGTCCATTGCTTCCACACCAACCATCATTTGTAATGTCACAAATATTATTGCTAACATAAAAGATGATAACATAATTTTGTTCATTTTAATATATATATATATGATTGATGCTTTTAATATTGATGCATCTCTTATTCTTATAATGGTGGTATAGGTTCAAATCACATGCCCATTTTGTCATTATGTCCAATGAAAGAGGGACATGTGTCACACTAAAACCCATGCATGTATTCAACTCATTTATAGACATACCTACATTTATTAATTAAGGATAATATTTATGCACTTTAATGTAAATATTTATTATATCATTTATTGTTAATTTATAATATTTATATTTAAAAATCAATAATAATTAAATATGAATGGTGGGTGATATACACAGACATTTTGTCATGCTTTAGTGGACACTCGATGTCATGTTGGCATCAGTGTCTCGCCGCACTTCATGCATCTATAATTAAATATGAATGGTGGGTGATATGCAAAGACAATTTGTCATGCTTTAGTGAACACCCGATGTCGTGTTGGCATCAGTGTCTCGCTGCACATCATACATCTGTAATTTGTCACACGCTATTCTCTAGTTACTCCTACTGTTGACACTTGGCCCTCCACCTACTATTGTATCGCCTTGTTTTCCATGACACTTGGCCCTCTACCTTAAATTTTGGTTTCTATTTTTTAAAATAATTTTTATAATAAATAGTGATATCTAAATTAATATATTAATACATTAAAATTATTAACTATAATAGGAATGATGTAACAATAAGTAAATAATCAAATATTCCATGCCACAATATCCATGTTCTATGAATGACAGAGTAATTCCTATCTTAAAATTTAATTACCCCTCCAAATGAATATTTTTATGTTAGACTAATTCAATTAATCAGTGTATTTTTAATATATGACTAAATGGTAAATTACTTATATGATATATGCTCATGCAATACCTCATTTTCAAAATATAATACATTTAATGTACAAAATCAATGTATATAAATGCATGAACCTAATTATCATATGTTTCTAGATGATGTCTCTTTTTAGTGGATTAATTACTTTATTAAGTCTTGTGAGACTCACACATATGTTTACCTAACCTAGACTCAATATCTATGACAATCATCTTAGACTTCTAAAAAGATAATAAATAATTATAACTCAAGTCTAATAAGTCACCACTTGAGCCATCAGCATGTTGATTGTTGAGTCATCTTCAAGCTTTAACTAATTTCTTGTCTTCATCAAAACATAAGCAAACGTTGCTAATGCAATCCTTGACACTTTGCACTCTCATCACATGTTTGCAATGTATTGAACCCATCATCATGCTTCTTGTCTTTGCAATGAATAGTTATTATATTTGAAAGTTTGTTTGTCATTAGAACTTTAGCTTCATATACTTCAAATATTGACTCTACACCAACCATCAATATAACAAATATTGTTGCTAACATAAATGATGATAACACAATTTTTCTCACTAAAATTGCCATGATATTTATATGATTGATGATTTTTTCACTATTCGAAGAAGAATGGAATGGTTTCTCTATTGATGCATTTCTTATTCTTATAATAGGTGGTATAGATTCATATCAAGGGCACAATCTGTTATTTTGTCCAATGAAAAAACGACGTGTGTCATGATAAAGGGGTGACCATTGAATGTTATCCTAACTCCAAAACGGTTAAAACTTTTTTTAGTACTCATGCATGTATTAAATATATATATATATATATATATATTAATTACATTTCTTACTTAGAGTGTAATATCAATACATTCATTAATTACATTTATTACTTAGAGTGTAATGTCAATGTATTGCAAGTAAATATTAATACACAGTCAATAATATGAATGCATCTGTTATATGTCACACACTATTCCTTCATCATTCGCTTTCTCGATTGCACCCCTTGGCCAGTCATATATGATTCATATGAAATTTTGTGTGACAATGCCCCCCTCTGCCCCTAACGTCATTATAGTCCTCCATTTCCATGGAGTCAACAAAATTTCTCCATCTTCTTTCCTTTATTTCTGATTTATATTTTTCAAACTAATTATTATAATAAATAGAAATAACTAAATTCATATAAATATAAATATATTAAATTAATAGCTATAATAGTAATCTTGATATAAAATAATTAAGGAATGATATAACAATAAGTAGTGACCATTATTTATTACTTGTCATAATGCCCAAGCTCTTTCAACTAATATCCAATCTACAAATTGATATAACCCCTCCAAACGAATATGGTTAATTTATTTGTAAACTTATTTATTTTGATAGTTACCTTAGACTTTCATTTTCCAGATAAAATTTAATAATTAAAATTATGGAACTATTAGAATAATATAAATTTTTATTTACTTTTTAAAAAAAATTATATTATTTTTTATTATTATTTACTCACTTTTTTATTTTATCAGCATTATTAAACTCGGGCCATTTATTGACTGGATTAATATATTGAGTCAATGCATTACAGATCACACTATTTGGTCAGTAATTAGACAAGTTCACTTAGCTCATATTAAAATATCTAATACATGCATAATGAAACACATTTTAATAAAATTTTATCCTGAACATAAAAACTTATCATTACAAAAGTATCTAATTAAACAACAAATTTAGAAGATTTTACTAACACGAAATATTCCAAATAAGTTGAAAATATCACCACATTCTTTACAATTTAATCACAATAAAAAATAACAAGTAAATTTTAAACTTAATTCAACAACATTCATTTTCTTCCATCATAACCTAACAAATAACAAATATAATAATGATAAAAATAGTTAAAATAAGTTGAAAGATTCAAATTTTTCCTCTCTCAAAATAATATTGTTTTGTTCGTTTTCTATTGCGATTAGAATTGATCGAGTCGAACCAGCCTAACGAACCGAGGCACCAATTTCATTGTCAAATTTACCAAGTCATACTGAATTTGGTGCATAACCGATAGGAAGAATGACTCGAGCTAGTTAGGTGATCGATCGAGTAGAATAACTATGCATTTTAGTACAAAACTTTCTTACAAATTTTATTTAAAAATAGAATATGTTATTAAAAATCGTATTGATTATTTAATAAATCTTTATTTTTATTTTAAGGAAAATATTTATAAGAAAATTGAAATATATGCTTACCCATAATTTAAATTTAAATTATGTTGATTTATTTTAAATATTACGATGAATTGTTATTTGTAATTATAACATGTTATGCACATTTTATCCTTTTACATAATAATTAATAGGTTTAATATTAATCTCCCCTTATTTTAAATATTAATTATTTTAAATAATGACTATGACAACATGTGTGGTTAATCTCAAATTATTTGAATTGTTATATATTATGACATCTTATTCAAATTGTATGCCTGTTAAATATTATTTCCCAAATAATATACTATGTTTTTATATTTCACTAACAGCACATGTGACCCCACCATAAAACATGTTCATTCAAAAAAAAATTATTGATTTTTCATGAACCTAGCTTCACCATTCTCTAAACAATGGATTAATTCCCATTTTATCTATGTTTCTAAATAGTTTCCTCGACAAATATCTAAATAACATAAAATTTGATTCTAATATTTTTCTTATAATAAGTGTTACTATATGTTACATTCATTTCTATTCATGTCGTATGATGTGTGCCCACTCCTCAAATATTCAAAATGATATATATATTATTTTTTTCCTTTTTCTATTATATTGATTGGAGTGGTTAATGAGAAACAGAAACATAATATATGTATATGGGCTAAATCTCAAATAAAAAATATACAAGGACTAAAATGATAATAAATAGTGCATGAACTGAGAAATGTAACAAAGTTTATATGTGATTGGATAATTGGATGTATTAACAACCGCAGACGGTACTTACTTATTTATTACATGAATAACTACCACTGACAATTTGGGCCATGCCCATGGGCCCACCCAACATGTCCTTTTGGTTCACGTACATTTTAAATGTGCGAATAGGGCGGTCCATATGCATCAATGAATAGTACAATAAGAAATTTGATGGTCAACTATGCCAATAGTAATTTATGTTCTCACCACTTGAATATATTTTATATCACTGACTTGATTCTACGATATCTTTATAATATGTGTTATTCCAACTTTATCATTATTATATTTTTTTTAATCATATCTAGTTTCGTGTGCCAATTATATAATATTGTGACATTATTATATCTATTTTATTAAAAAAATATGTGACGTCTAAGGTTCTAAATGTAAATATTTTAACATATACTTATATATGTGATGTACTTAAAAACAAACTTCTAACATTAAGTACATCCACATATCCAATGATTGATTTCGATTTAGTAAAAAATTAATTTGAGTGTGAGAAGTACTATAAGAAAATGAGAGTTTGGATAGTGAATGAAATTGAAAAACAAAAACATCATTTTTGAATGTTTTATTTTTTTTTTGATAGATTGAATATCTATTATATTGGATATACTCGTTGGATTCAAATCCACTCATTAAAAAGTTATTTATTGTATTATATTCATTAACTATAATAGATTAATTTGAATGAATTTAATTTTATTGGATTTAGATGACTGTAAATAGTTTTGTCATCTATAATGTTAACCACTCCTTGTTACCCATGTATCGATAAATTTATTTTTTAACTATATATTTTTATATATTCTACCTTTATATTATTTTAAAATGATATCTTATTTATTTTATTATTATTTTATAACAACTTTTAGTAACTGAAATATAATGATAAATCTAACACATACATAAATTTTATTATTCATATAATAATTATATGTTGATATTTCATATTATAGAAATATATACTTAAATTTAAAAATTCATTGAATACTCACATGGGTGTCCTAGTAAGTAACTTCTGACTCGAAAACCTTTTTTCCTACTAATTCACGTGAGTCTTGAAACACAGATACTGATACGTGAGTCGGGTATGATACGTATCCGATACGTCGACACGTATTTTTTAAAAAATATAGGATACGATATGTTCAGAGATATGCGTATAAAATAATAAAAACACATAAAATATGATAAAATTATAAGTGTAAATCAAAATATCCAAAGTAAAAATTATAATGAAAATTTAAAATCGTTTTAATCCATAACAAATCTATTTTATCCTATTTTAATGAAAACGAATCTATCCTAAAATCATTATCTTCCATAACAAATATATCTTATCATATTTTAATGAAAATGGATCTATCTTATCCTGTTTTATTTGAAACGAATTTATCTTATCATGTTTTATTGGAAAAGAATCTATCTTATCTTGTTTTATTGGAAACGAATCTATATATCCTATACTTTATTGAAAACGAATCTATATATCCTATATTTTATTGAAAACGAATCGGATACGTGTCTTAATATTTATATGTTTTATTTTATTTTTTTAATTTTTGAATACTCTATGGACACGTACCATTCGCGAATCCGAGCGTATCCATGTCGGATACGTGTCGAACACCGACACGTGAGGGTGTTTGACGAATCCGTGCTTCATAGCACATGACAATGTGTAGCATAGGAGTGTAATATACATGGCTTTCAAGTTTTTTACACACTATAAGAATATAAAGTTAACAATTATAGAATTTCAACCAAATTATTCTCATAGCATATATGAACTATCTTGTATATATATTGTAAGAAAGCACATATATCATTTTATTACATGAATACTATAAGCAAGGGTTGCATTTTTTTATTACCCAAGAGTATTGTATTGTTACTTCTGCCACTGATAGCATACTCCACCAACCCTACAAGGTCCTTCTTTTTTTATATTCCATGAGCACTTATCTTCACCACACTTATCTCTTTTTTGAACATAAATGTCAAAGGAGTGAAGTGCTCCTGTCCAATTAAAACTACAAAACCATAATGTTTTAGGCAAAAGTCTAAAAATGGCTACCTTGAAAGTGTAACTTGCTCCTGGAGACAAAGTATGATACCCATCATCTTCGCCCTTCTCTTGGCAACGAAGTGTAAGTGGTTGTGATATTGCGTTGTTGATTGTTACGTTTAGATCTGCAACTATGCCTATGTCGATTGCTTCTACACCAACCATCATTTGTAATGTCACAAATATTATTGCTAACATAAACGATGATAACACAATTTTGTTCATTAAAATAGCCATGATATATATAATTGATGATTTTACTCACTATTCGATGAAGAATGGAATGGTTTCAATATTGATGCATCTCTTATTCTTATACTTGCGGTATAGGTTCAAATCACATGCCCATTTTGTCATTATGTCCAATGAAAAAAGGACATGTATCATACTAAAACCCATGCATGTATTCAACTCATGTATAGATATACCTGCATTTATATTTATTAATTAAGGGTAATATTTATGCACTTTAGTATAAATATTTATACACATACATCATTCATTGCCCAATTTTATTACTTATATTTAAAAGTCAATAATAAATAAATATGGATGGTGAATGATATGTAAAGACAATTTATCATGCTTTAGTGAACACCCGATGTCGTGTTAGCATCAGTGTCTCGCCCTACATCATGCTCGGGTTGCATCATTGACCCATGACCCTCCACCTACTATTGTATCGCCTTGTTTTCCATGTCAGTTCTGGCATACTAAAACGCCACTAAAATCCTTCGCTTTCGTGCAATCCCTATATTTCTCCATCTTCTTTCCTTAAATTTGGTTTCCATTTTTTAAAATAATTGTTATAATAAATAGTGATATATAAATTACTATATTAATATATTAAAATTATTAACTGAATAATGTAACAATAAGTAAACTATCAATTATTCCATGCCACAATATCAATGTTCTTTGAATGATAGACTAATTCCTATCTTAAAATTTAATTACCCCTCCAAATGAATATTTTTTATTGGGATTAAATAACGATCTTTTCCTAACCACTAAAAATACTCATTGTTGTTAACTGTGTTTGTTTAGAAAATATAAAATGAGAACGAGATGATTTTTAGTGTATATAGTATTATGGATTGCAAGGATATAGAATAAATAAAAAATGTTATATTTAAATTTTGTATTTTTTATATATAAAGTTATTTATTTTGATAGTTACCTTAATCTTTCCTTTTCAAGATAAAATATAATAAATAAAATTATGGAACTATTAGGATTGTATAAATTTTTATTTCATTTTCATAAAAACTATATTAATTTTTTGTTGTATTATCTACTCTCTTTTTTCATTTTAGCAAAGTCATTAAACTTGTACCAGTCATTCACTTGGTCAAGGTATTGGGTCCATGTGTTACTGGTCGGACTATTGGGTCACTAGTTCACTCGAACATATTAAAAAATCTAATATATTCATAATATAACATTGTTTAATACTTTTATATTCCGAATATAATTTTTCCTCTCTCAAAAGAATATTCTTTTGATGTCTTTTAATGCTAATTGAACTGGTTGAGTTAAACTAGTCCAAGCGAACGAGTCACCAATTTTATGCTCAAATTTACCAAGTTGAACTGATTCACATTGATTTTAGTGCATAACCGATTGAAAGAGGAACTCGAACTAGTTAGGAGATGGGTCAGTTCGAGCTGAGTTAAATAAATAAGCATTTTTAGTAAAATTTGTTTTATTAAAAAATAGAATATCATTTAAAATGATTTTTTATTAAAACTCATCTTGATTATTTACTAAGTCTTCATTTTTCTTTTCTATTTAGAATTATTAATAAGAAAAGTGAAATATCCATAATTTATTCCTATTACATTCATTGACTCAAATTCTACAATAATGCATGTGGAGAGAAATGATTCAAATCATTGACTTGATTCTACCCTATTTTTTATAATAAGTGTTATTCAAACTTTATTCTAATTACATTCATTTCTAATCATATTTTGTTTTGTATACAAGTCATCTAATATTATGACATTATAATATTTATGTTATTATTTTCCTTTTTAATTATATATTGCAATAGATTTATTTTGTATTGAAAGATAAATTCTAATGATTTTCTCCTCACATATTCAAATCATCTAAGGCATAATTATAGGATATATACTCCAACTTTTTTATCCCTACAATAAATTGTTATGTATACTTACTTGGTCCTCTTAGCTATCATCTTATCATTGTTTTGTGGAGATAATTTTTTATTTTTGTATTGGATGTTTCTAATGTTCATTTATTTAACATTAGGGACATCTTTGAACTGAAATTTTGATATTGATTTACAACTATTCTTTCTCAAGTAACATTCTCAGTTAATCAAAGTTTGCTGAAATTGAAACTATATAAGTGGACATAATTTTCTTGGTGAATATTTTAAGAACCAGAAAGAACTAGACCTAGCTCTGCCAAGAGCATTAGCTTCTTCATTAATTTTGAAAATTATTCATTGGTGCACTAAACTTACAAAACTTTCTAAGATTAGGAGATACCCATAACTATACCAACAAAAAATACTTACAAAATTTTTAATAGATATTAAACATAGAGAAACTTAAGTTTTGGTAGAAAATTAAATCAATTAACTTGACATGCTGAAGAATTTGAATTTTCAGACTTTCTAAAGACAAAAGATGTAAACACACAAGGCATGTTTCCTTATATCAATACAATAACAACCAAATATTAATTCTACATGGATCGAGCGATGCCAAATAGTTAATCTCTTTCGAAGTATATAGTTGTCCCTCCAAACAAGTGTCTCTCACATAAATCAAATTCTTGACCTTTTGGTCATCTTGAGGATCTAGTGGGGTCTTACACCATCTAATAATTATTTGTAACACGATCAATCATTTAGTTAGATGTTGCAAATAATATTTATTTTAATAAATTTGTTATAAGATATGTAATTGTTTGGTACACAATTTAATCAGTAAACCACTAGTTGAATGACTATTATTATATTTGTCTCAGATTGGTCAATCTGAGTCACTCTTCGAACAGTTATACCCAAAATTGATATGAACTAATTCAATTTGGTCATTTTCAACATATAATCAATGACTTGGCCCAATAGGCGAGTTGATTCAATCAATTTAAAAAAAACGTTAAATTTAATTTTGAGTAAAACTTTTATTGTTTATTGATATTTTTAGGTTATTTGTAATATTTTTATTACATTAAAATATTCCCTACCAACAAGGCATATTGGTCCAACGACCTAAAGCTCCACTAGATCCAGGAAAAACTGAAAGATCAAGAATCCGATTCTCGTGAGTGAAACTTGTCAGGAAGGACAACAATTAAATAAACACATGCATTGTAATATAGCTACAACATTAACCTACAAACAACACAAATATTTAACATTAAATAATTATGAGAGAATGATAGCATGCATTCCTAAATTTACATATCTACTTGTTACCAAAATTGTGAGTGAAAATTATACAACATTGGTGATGCTACATGTATGATTCATACTCCATAAGTCTAATAAGTATTTTGTGGATTAACCCTTCTCCTTGCTTCTCTATTGTAGTATGGAGTTTCATCAATTGTTCTCCTTACATAGTCTACAAATGGTTGAGGAGTCCTAGGAGACATTTCATTTATAACAACAGGGCTGCTTCTATCAGGAGTTGTAGGTGCTGCATTGCTTCCGGTAACCGGAGTGCTCGATTGCTGTAGTCTCTCTGGTCTGTCCAAGTAACGTATGAAGATCGCGACTGTGAAAATCGACAACAGAAGACACCCAAGGATGCTTGCCCAGAAAGCTTTGTTTAAGGTTAAAATTGATGATGTTGTTGTTTCCTCTGGTTCATGGTTGATGTCTATTTCCACTCTCTGGCCTGTAAAAAGGTAAAACAAAGATAAAACTTGTTACCTCTAATGTGCCATGTTCTTACCCTATTTAATATTTTTGGTTAAATTGTATTTTTGGTTCCATATATTTGGTACTTATTTTCAATGTGGTCCTATATGTACAAAAAAATTCAATTAAGTCCTTATACAACTATTTCCAATTTGGTCCTCATCCTTTATTGTTGTTATAATATTGGTTGGAGTTACAATATATGGACTAAATTGAAAATGATTGTGACACATTTAAGGACCTACTTATATGTTTGGTCAATACATGTGACACCCCTTTTGAATTTAGTCACTATAAACTTCAATAAACTATTATAATACCAATAAAAGATACTTACTCTATGAGTAAAGAATTAATCATCTTCGAAGTACGTGATTACCCCTCCCAATAAGTGTCACTCCAGCAATCGAACCCTCGACCTTTTGGTTTATCTAGGGATCTAATGGGACCTTACACCACTAGACTAACACTTTGGTGGTAGATAATGACCAAATTGAAATTAACTGTATGTATAGGGACTGAATTGAATTTTCTATGTAGAGAGACCAAATTCACAACATATAGACCAAAAATCTAGATTAACCTATAAAATTTACTAAATTGCTTATGGGAATTAAAATGTATAAAGAGGAAGAGGTAACCATTAGATGGGAGTGTGATGATGATTTTGTCTTTGAATCTTTTGGCTTTCAGCAGTTTTACCTATAAACATGGACAAGAAAAATAAATATGGATCAGTTCAATGGTTAACTTTTAAGTATTAACTTCTGAGGTGATATTTTTGCAATGGAGAACACTGCAAAGAAAAGAAACATAAGGCTCATGAAGAATGCATTCTCTAACTAGTGAATAAAACTTGGTTACACTATAAAAGAATCAACTTCAGATTTGAATGAGACAAAGTAACAGTAATCACCTCATATTGTGCATACCCTCCAACACCAGAATTTTCTTTATGGATGGGACTGATCATAATCAAATCGCGGCGATTCCAGTGTATTTCAACATCTAATAAGAAGATAACAAACTTGTTTTCAATATACACACAGTAGATGACAGTGATGAAATAATTCTTCCCACTATGCTCTCAACAATTAGTTAAGTGGTTAATGTTACCCACTAAACACATCAACCTTCTTTTAGGATTCTAAAAAAAGTTATTCTCCAAAAAACTTTTTTGAAGAAATGGAAAATTTGCAACAAAAATGAGTATTTATTTAAAAGATGTACCATGGTATGCCATCTTACCAGTATTTCCCAAGATGGTTATGCTAGATTTGTTAGAGCCGGATGTCAGATTCAGCTGCATTGAATTCTGAGGGGGAAATATTAACATTATAAATAAAAATTAATATTTGTTTCAGTGTCATGCAGATATTTACTCTATCAAGTTTTAAGCAATGAGCAAGAAAAGAAACAAGGTAAGAAATCACCTTTCCGAACTCCATTATAGAAAACCCTCCAATAAAAAGTGCTGATGCAGATCCCGAAACATGTTCAAGTTCTTTTAGAGTAGCATATACAGAGAGAGATATCTCTTGTCTGATGCCTTCTAACTTAGGTACCGAGTGCACCAAATGCTCCGGTGTGTAAGGGAAAAATAGGCAATATGTGTCACCAAAGTTCAAATCCATCCATGGCTTCACGTACCTTCAGTAAGGGGGAATATGCAATATGAATTTAAGAATTAATCGACTGTTTAAAGGACCATAACAAATAATTATGAGTAAGGAAAGAGATACCCCAAATATGGCGGATCTATTCTACAATCAAAAGAAATTCCCTTGCTTCCTCGAGGTGCACCAAGGCTTTCACTATTGCAATTGATTCAGTCACAAAGAAGTTAATGGTGGATCAGTGATTGCATTCAAACCAAGTACATGTTTAGACTCGAGAATAATAGTTTACGTACCTGAACTTAACAGAGAAGTTGTATCCTTTTGAAGGGTACGGAACATTAGTTAATAGCTCTTTTGGAGCATGAACAGTGATAGTATTTCCTCTCAATACTGTCACTGTTGTTTGCAGTTTCGATCTTGCATACTTGAAAGACACTGTTCATAATAACAAATTTCAACCAATGAAAGGTATAATTGTTTATAAAGCAAAAAACTCCAGACAAAACTACAAAATAGATTTCATTTTCTGTACACAAATATTGCTATATCAGCACCTTGGACGGAACCTTCCCCAACAGCTTTCGCCATCCCAGATAATGCGTCAACCGATACTACACTTTCATTTGTGGAAAACCACTGTCCGGACACTTTATCATTCAAACCTAAATCATAAAAATAAAATGACATTATCGTATGCAAGATCACTAGAGTCTGAACTCCAACTGATGGGAGGGTGAACTTTATTAGCCATTTCACAACATGAGGGACTAAATTGTGCAGACTCTTTTGGGGAACAAGGGTTCGCGACATGCATCTTTAATCACCATATGACAATTTCTTTATTTAAAGAAAATCATTAGTGAAGACATTAGGAGAAGAATAAATTAGAAGCAACCTTTTATGCTGAAATTAAGAGGACTTCCGATGTGAAGGACTGGATTTTTAGGATATATATGGGCACCAACTCTAATCTGAAAAAAAAAAGAAAAAACACTAAGATAGTGCAAGAGGGCAGAGGAAGAGTAAAGCATGATGAATACACAGCAGAATAATGAACATAAGAAGTTGGACAAAAGGATAATTCTTGAGGTAGCAATGAGAAATAAATAAATGTTAATTATAAGGCAGATTTCAGGATAACGGATCAGGATACATAGAGCAGAGATTTGCTTTTTATTTTGGACAAAAATCAAATACTTACCAGCACATAGTCAGATTTTTGTGGAGCTTCACTAATTGATACACGCACAAGAGCTTTACCATGCCGAATTGCCTTCAACAATGAATAGCATAATAAACTACTTAGCTGAGCAAAGCATTTAGAAGATAATAAACTAAAGTATCAGGCATCATAAAATTTGTGTAGACTCTAAAGTTCTAAACCAATATAGTTTGATCTTAACCAATACCATGCACTCACAAACTCTTCTCAAGTTGAATCACAAAGATAAATACAGTGAATTAAGCCAGATATTGATTTAAAAAAACTATGTTGGCATCACTAATTAGAGACTGAAGTCACATGATATACTGTTCAACACAAATACCAGCAAAAAGTCACCAAAATCTAAGAACACATAAGCTGCAATCTTATTCTCCCTGTTGCCCAAAGTAAAAATAAAAACAAGGACAAGCATGAAAATGATTTCACGTAGGAACCATAAAAAACCTTGATATGGACATTCCCTTTTCCATCATCTGTTCTGTTGATGAAGAGAACATCGGGGTAATTAGTTTCAGCAAAAAATGGCACTGTGTTGTATGCTTCATAGAAAGAATTTCCTGTTGAAAAGAACACAGTTAAGACACAAAAGAAGATGAAAACTTTCAGTCTGAATGTTCCTACATGTGATTCATGATTAAAAGGTCACTGATACCTAGAGCATCATAAAAGCTTGTTTGAAGATCAAGTTCTGCACCAACAGCAAGGTCAATTACATTGAACAGAACCTCCTTACTGGCAGTTCTTATTTGAGTCACCTGATCATAATTAATAATTTTATGATGTGAATTACAGTTTCAAAATCAATAAAGGTATGTCCAGTATTCAAATAACATGGTCAATAAAATAGACAGAAGTGCAGCACAAGAATATAAACAACTCTCGCCACAATAAGACCAACTAGCATGTTAAAAATTTAATCTAAAATAGTTCATTCCTCTCCCATCTAATTAAATGAAACAAAGTATAAAGTGATTAGTATACGCATAAAACCATGTATTGTTCTAAATAACTTGCATATGTGTGTTCGATGTTATACATAACCGATCCTAAGCCCGGTTAAAGGTTGTTTTAGGAAGTCTATAACTAACGTAAAACTTTGTTGAATCGCTATGATATTAGATCCATTCGGTTCAGTTAAACGTTGGTGCCCAATAGAGACAGACTGCTCTAGCAGAAACCAGCATGCCTCAATGCTTGAAAGTAAAAGCTTGGACTCTCATTTGATTGCAAACAAGTAGCCCCAGCTATATAATAAGTGAAGGATTAAATTCCGTACCTCGGCAACCTTGATACAAGAAGCAATCTCCATTCTTCCTGTGATACGATCTTTAGCTTGAATGCATGCAACATTATTACTTGATGTTGTTTTAATTCTATCTCCATCAATGAATATGGCATCTGTCTGCAGTGCATCATTTTTCTCGGAACCTCTCAATAAAGAGTAGCTGATAGTTCCTTTGCGATTCAGACTTTTAAGTTGAGTGTAAGATTCTAAGGATGAAGGCAAAAGGCTTGTAGTTGTATAATGTGGAGGAAGAATCCAGGTTATTGGGATTCCCAAAGCCAGTGGAAGATTAGGAACCACCGTTACAGAAAAAGATGAACTATAGGATTTTGAAAGTGTCTTGGACCCAGAAGTTGGAAGTTCACATGAGAAAGACACAGCAACATTGGTCTTGCCTGCAGATCTGGAAATGTATATATGTTATTATATTACATATTCTAATGTCATTTAATACTCCTTACCCTTATGCATTTTACATATTTATCAGATGCTATTATTCTCAACAAGAATGCTATGTAACTTAATACCTTCCATACAAGACATTAATAAACTTAATGTCATTCTCATCCAAATAGCCACTAACTTGACTTTCTTCTGGAGCAGTAAACTGAATCCCATATTTTTCACCAAGCAAGCTCTCTGCCGCCTTGAAATTCAATACCTAAAGAAACAAAGGAAAGTCGAAATTCTTTAGACTATCTTACACCTTTGGGCATGATTTTCTTTGGAAGCAATTAATTTGAAGGAAATAAATGGAGAGCGAGACGAACAGATTACTCCCCTCAATTGAGAGTTTTACAGGGTAGGGGTTTGCAAGGTGATGCCCAAATACAGTTTTTTAGCATGATTTATGACATGCCTAAGTAAAAGTTTCTGCCAAGTTTGTTAACTATAGTAGTTGTTTTTCTTAATTTGAGAAGGGAGTTGTCCATTAATGAAGTTTGCTGATAATTGTGGAAATAAGGAACACAATTGGTTGCGGCTTGGTGTTATATTGAAAGAAAAGAAAAACATCATATTGAAAAGAAAAGAAAAGATAGATTTGAAGATAAATCATAAAACCAAACCTTTTCATCTTCAATAGTCCATTGGTAGTTCTTACACAGCTCATAAAAAGAAAACAAATTCCCCTGTCAATACCGCCAAGGTATTTATATTAGGACATGAAATACATAAATGAATGTAAACTTTCATTTTCTGATTTTAACTATCACCTTAGGAAATAATGGATAAATTGGCAATATGTTTCCAACACCGAGTTGTTCACTCTGCGCATGCAATGTGACAGTAGACGGAACTCCCACCCTTAAAATGCTTAGTGCTTCACAAATCACACTATTGTCATTCACAAAGATTCTGGCATGAATTGTCTGACCATAAGAAAGATGTCTTGGATTAGACTAATATCTTCTACAAACCACATGTTTAAATGTAAAGTGAATGATGAACTGTTACAGAAATAAATGGAGTTGGGTATGACGTAAATGGAGTTGGATCAGAAAAGGGTCCAACCCAACAGACAATAAATAACACATTGAATCTAGGTTGAACAATGAAATAAAAAATTTACACATTTAAATGGGTATTGTCAAGGACCAAATCACCTAAAAGCTTAAAGCATTAAGTGAAGGCCCAAAAAGGTTGTTTGTATATCTTGAACAGTGAACACACACCCTCACACTAGAGCCTTGAGATGGAGTGTGGACAACAATTTAATTTTGAAGAATGTGGGCAGTAATCAAAATTAGGCTCTAATACCACCCCAAGTAACTTTCCTAATATTGAGGGTGCCATAACTTTACATCAGCAAGTTTCCTGTTCTGATAACATTGTCACTCAAATGAAACAAAATATTATTGTGCTCGGCCAAAGTACGGTATCTATCTTGTGTTGATGAATAAAAGAAATTTGTTCTAGACAATCAGCTAAACCATGAACAAACATGACTATCAACATTTTATAACAAGTTAACAATTAATATAGCTAAAGCTAAACAAAATTGGGAACAAAAATACATCTGAGCAGGATTTCACATCTTACAGTGTTCCCAGTAGAAATTGCCAACAGCCGTCCAGAGTATCTATCAATACTTGCAATTTTATCATTTTCAATTGAATACTCAACACGACCACCGAGAGTTGGGCCTCCTTGCATGGTAAGCTAAGCAAATAAAGAAAACAAAATGGTCTAATCATAGAACCAATAAAAGTTAAACACAAGTTGAAGAAAAGAATGTTAGCATATGGGTTTCTTTTGAAGTTCACATTTTCAAGTCAAACTTATAATTCTGAATAAACAACACTTCTACTCTGGAACTTACCACATATGATGCACCGGGTAACAGGAAAATCTCTGAAGGGTGTATTCTTGGTGGCGCATAAACTTCCACCTTCATAGCTTGACTTTGTACTAAATTGCCAAAATGCTGCATGGCGCTGACCTAATTACAATAAATAATAAGTAAGCTTTTGAATTCTCAATAGTCTATAAAGAAATTTGATTGAAATGGAGGTATAGATTATAGAGGTTGACAATAATAGGCTTACATAAAGGGTTGTAATTCCAAGATGCATCCCCTTTATTTTAAAACTTGGTGCATTCACATGTCCACCAACTAGACTTGAGATATTGTCAATATCCACTAGCTCAATTATACTATCCTCAACATGTACATGAAGATTCATGTATACAAACTGCATCACAATTTCCAAATCATTAAACTATGACTCAAAATATAAAACTCTCACTACAATATTTTCCTATAGGTGAATATGGGCAAGACAATTATCCAAAAGGACTGAGACAAAATTCAAGGCAGCTCAGATTACATCCATTTCCCACAAGATCGGATTAAAGCATACCGACCACAAGAAAATGAAGCACGGATCTAATATAAAGGGCGACCCAGTGCACGAAGCTCCCACCTAGTAGGGTTTTGGGAGGGTAGATATATGCAGCCTTACCCTCATAAGCGAAATGGTTGTTTCCAGAATTTAATCTCATGACCCCCGGGTCACAAGGCAAACAACCTTATCATTGCGTCAAAGCTCACCCTCTAGCACAGATCCTAAAATGAAAAAAGAAAAATAACTCAAACCTGAGAAGCGTGAAAAATGCTTCCATCATTAATACCAGCTGATAAGTCAATAGTTTGAAAACTTCCTTCCTGTAAAGTTCAGAATAGCAGGTTAGAAAAGGTTTCATTTAGCTTTCTTTTTTTTCTCGTTTGAGAATATATTCATCAAAGAAAGTCTCATTCAAAGCCAGTTTTGGCCACAAAATGAGAATAATTTAGTAAACAACATACCATTAGGCTAATCTCCTCTGGCATTATCTTAATCCACTCTAAATCAGCGACTTGGACCTGCAATATTTAACCGTTCTAAGCATCAAACATTAAACATCACTTGATCATCATCATACATCAAGATCAAGTTGTATTGCAGTACAGAAAACCGAGACATGCAAATTTCAAAACTTTATTGACACTTACAGGTGATACCTTTTAAACTCTTACTAGAGGTCAGTAAATATTCCACCGAAGATGGTAAGCTTTCGATACAAAATTGACGTCAAAATTAGATATGACCACATAAAATAAATCCTTTCGTGTTGGTCAACAAAGAGCATCTCCTTACAAAAAAAGTAATAGAAGTATATGTTCTTAGTGTATGAACCAATTTGCAATTGTAACTTTTTCAACACTAAACAAGCAATAAGGAGATAATGGAACTAATATTTTTAGTAAGCAAGAAATGTGGTACATTAAAAGTTTAAAACTAATTAAGAGATTTGATATTGACATTGTTATTTACATTTGAATGACAAGACACAGATATTTGTGGCTTTCCAAACAAAAATAGAAGTCATAAGTGTGCAAGAAGAAAGATACAAATTAGTCACTAATCATTCTAAGAGATTATAACAAAATATATATATATATATGTGTGTGTGTTTAATCGGTGTGGTCATCTTCATTGTGTTTTTTTTATCATGGTAAAAAACAGAGCACTGCCACAGAAATTTGGCTTGGTTGTGTTGGTATATGTTTAATCCTCTAATAAATTTTAAATAAATGAGCTATGGACACAACCAAGCATTTATCCTTAAATTTCTACCAAATCAAACGTGAGAGAGAAAAAAGGAGCTTACGAGTGCAGATGCTCTTAGCGGAGGATTTAACCCAATGTCATATAAAGTCAGATTAGCTGTTCCTAATCCCTTTGGGGACAGAATCAGTTGTAGACATTGTAATCCTGATGGTGGTTGGAAAACCTCTACAACTTGAGAATCATTTGTAATGGCTTCCAAGAAACAGCTCCCACCAGTAATTGACAAATTTACCTGGAGGCAGACATAAAAAATAACTAAAAGCCCTTAATGCTATCTAAATTGCATTAACAGTATAATTTTATCACTAAAAAGCATTATGTAAGACATTTAATTGCAAAATAAACTCAAATATAACATCAATGAATAAATATTAATAATATGCTGTCATGATCTTCACTAAATACATGAAAACCCAGCCACTTTGCTTAAAATTAAAATGGTGAACCCAGAGTGCAGCCAACGAAAAATCAATGTTCAAACAGAGAATTACTAAATTCTAGACTCGGCAAAGAAACAGAAAATCTCTACAAATAATGGTGTTGGTGTGTTACCTTTGCATTAGGGTTGAAATATACCAAGTTGAACTCTGGATCAACTCTTAGAGAAGAAACAAGCTGCATTGTTGCATCAATGTAAAGATAAGACAACTTTTCAAGACAGAATAACAAAAATAAGTGCATATAAGTGCGCTACAAAATCCCATCATAAAGAACATAGTTATTGGAAGGGCAACCCAGTGCACGAGGCTCCCACCTAGTGAGATCCGGGAGGTTAGATGTATGTACCCTTAACCTCACAAGCAAATATGTTGTTCCCAGGATTTGAACCCGAGACCTCCAAGTCACGGAGCAAGTAACAGTTACAAGGAGAAGATGCAAAAACTAACCATGAAACTTGTAATTCGTAAACTAAATATTTTAAGCAACTAAAGTAAAAGAATCAGCTTCCTCTTGAAGAAAAACAAACTCAAACAGATAGTACCTGTAAACGAATTGCATCTGTCAGCAAATTTTCAGTTGCAGGAAACTGATGAAGAGTATCTTCTCCCAAGCTATCAGGAAAGCCAGTAACAGTAGCACGAACAATACACTAACAGGCACAGCATTCAAAGGTAACTTTAGTTATCCATACATTAGAACAAAGTAAGTAAATTAATGTCACCTTTTCCTTTAATAGAATAATGTCAACATTTTCTGAAAAATAATTAGCAAGTGGGAAAAAATTGCATGTTAGGTACACAGCCACGTATGCATCAGAAAAGATCACTAAAACTTATTCAAATGCACTATTTCTGCAAAAGTTATCTATAAGCAGGACATTGAGAATTAACAGACAACAGTCCTCTATAACATGTCAAATAGTGGTAACAAGCTTACACTTATAGCATAACTTATCTGCAGATTTCTACATTCATATGTTATTAAGTAGGACGTATATAAACTAAAGTAATGTTCAAAGGCAAGCCTAAATAAACTGGTTTTTGAGACAGCAAGTTTTCACAAGCAACTGCGGTAGTTAAATTGTCAGAAGTTGGCAGTTGCCAAATAAAAGTAACAGGGCCAGATAAAAAATAAAATGACAAAATTTATCAGCATTCTTTCAGTACCAATCCTGTTTCGTTTTGCAAGACCAAAAATCTCTCCCAATTGTTGAATTTCACAGAATCGAAAGCATAATCCCAATATGCTAGTGCCTCACAACTTCCAAGTTCCCACTTCAAACTGAGAGATGATGAGTTCGCAAAAGCTTCACCGGAATCAGTAATACCAACAGCAGATATCCGAGTGGTGCGACCATTTGCTACAGTAATAGGTGCATCACGAATTTGTCCTGAACTACGGTCAGCTTGTGCTGCAGCTCTAATAAGTTCACGTTCATTCACTGCAATGCACCATTAATTAAGAGATAGAGAACTTCAAAAAATGTGTTGCCATTTGCCAATGACTCAATCATATTGTGCAGAATAGTGTTTACCTGTTTCATCAGCTATAAGTACAATAGAAGAGGGAATACTACATGTAACTAACAACCAAGCTTCACCTACTGAAGGCAAAGGATGGTCATCCCCAACTAAATTTCCTCGTTTGAAAAGAAGTTTCTGAGTCATTTGAAACAAGAAAAGGTCATTATTAATATTTGCCAGCTTTTGTGTCATCTTAAATATAAGAGGAAGCTTCCTATGAAGAAAATAACACTGAAACTTACATAGGTTCCCCGTTTTTGACATAAAACTCTATACAAACTTTTGTAGCTGTCAGATACCCATTGCACACGAACCCCATCTTCAACCAAAGTATTCGTTTCATCTAAAACTTCCACAGTTTCAATGAATTCAACACCTTTGTCCCACCGTTCAGGTCCACCAACAAGTAATACATCTAAATTTGTCCCAGGGACAAGATATAACTCCTCTAAGCTGCTACTTTCTGTTAGAGCCAAGTCAAGCCAATAACCACCAAATTTGTTTCCGTCACCTGCTTGATGAACAATCAGGGGTAGATATGCCGCAATATGTAAAGATGCTTTTAAGACAACAGGACCATGACTGTATTGGTGATATTCTTTAGAGAGTACGGCATGGATCACAGCTTGACCAGGATTCGAAGCATGTATATAAGTCCAAGAACAGGGGAAGCCCTCAATTGATGAATGGAGCTGAGTATTTGGCACTGTTTCCAAGTCCTGAGTTCTATTCACAATTACAAAAGACTCGCTTCCAGCTTTCCACTTTATCAAATAATTGAAGGCATCACATCTATAGAAAAATGCACCTGCGCATGACAAATCAATATAGTAAAAAACACTAAACAGTAAAATGGAAAAGTAAACAATATCCCTGAATATGGTGCCTCACCATTTGCTGCTTTCATTGTCACAGCAGCTTGAAGATTTGATCCAACAACAGTTTCTACAGGAAAGCTGTGAAGCATAACCATAGAAGATGGAGTGGAGACCTCAACAAGAATCTACAATACATTATGAAATATAAAATAAATACATTTTAAAAATTGTATATAGACATTCAAAGTATTTTGAAAAAAAATTAAGAGAACATTTTATGCATGAATAGAAGACAGAGTGACAGACAAGTGGTGTGCAGAGTTACAGACAGAAAACACCTCTCACAAAATTTTTATAATAAGAAAAATATCCTACTATCATCAGAAATTCAACAAGCCTCTTTACATTCTGCTGTCCCTTTTCAGAAAAACATCACTAGTGTATTCATGATAGCATTACCTCATCATAGTTTAATGAATCATATGCAGATAACACTTTGATTGTAGCTTTACCAGGCTTTTTTGCCTGGATAATACCAAAAACCGACACAGATACAGTAGATGTGTCTGAAGACAACCATTTGTAGTCATTCACTGCTTTTGCACAACCTACACCATGCAGTGGGATCAAAAGTACATTAATAAATATCAGAAATAAGCTAGTCAATTCATATTTGAGCAGATGGAAAAAGCTTCCAACCTCCAATTGCCTTTAACTCTGCCTCCTGATAAACACCAGGGGCCCAGGGCAGAACGATGATTCTACTTTCGTTGCTCAAAGTAAACTTTACTTGATCACAAACCATGATTTCTTGTTCAACCTTCATAATCTGCAAGGATTTACAAAGTGAAACACTGAAAAAATTACTAGAAGGTTCCCAAGCCTACAAAGCAACATGTAGCCTCTCTACACCCACAAACAAAGAAGAAATACATCATAACCGTAGTAACATATGGTGATGGTTCATCAAGAAAAGGAGAGTGCAAATAATTGAGGAGCTAATTGTAGAAGAATGTGTTTTTCGAGAAAACTTTGAAGAAAGAATGACCACCTCCTACCTCCTTTTTCTCATCAGCACCGACAGGATAGCTCAAAGAGGCTGTCAATTTTCCCAGTCCAGGTGAATAGGCTTTCAAGATTTTAGAATTCCACCAGCCATGCTTTAAAGCAATATCATTTGAAACCCAAAATGTTTTCCAGTAATCAGATTGGTTATCATGAACCTTAACATCGTCATTCTGCAATGAAATGAATATGTTAACCAATTTGTATATGAGAGGAAGGAGATTGATTAGAAGAGAAATTCCTAATGCAGATGTATAATTTATAAATAAATCAGAAGAAATAAGATAGAAATGCATACTGAAAATATCACAATGCCATGACTACATCTCTTTACATTGATACACAAGTTAGATGTGTACTAATCATTTTAATATGGAAGACGTAAAATGACTAAGTTGAATCATGCTATTGATGGGGTGGCTATCAACAATTGGTCCTAATCATTATTAGACTCTAGCTATTCATAACAGAAGCAAAGCTGATTTGACAAGTCAGGCCATCAACAGTAAATACTCTAACACACAGTTGTGGGTGAATATTTTGGTGTTTGCCGTTAGTAGATAATGCAACAATATTTTTTTGGTATAGAATAGATTTGTCTTCTTTAATTGAGTTATGCTCTTATCCTTGGATATCTACACAGTGCCATTAACTTTTATTTGGCAATCAGTAAATGAATCATCAATTTGGTTCCTTTCTGTTCATTTGAGTCCACAAGGTGCTCTACCATGGATGCACCAATTGCATCAAATTTGCTCCTTCCAACTGTTTGGTGGAGCATTTGGGTGAAAAGGAACACAAGAGTTTCTAAGAAAATGAGAGCTTACTGAAAGAGATGTAAAAGGTAGTAAGAATTTCGAATCATACAGATCATTAAGTGGCCTAATGTAAACATGCTTTACCATTGTTGTCATTAAAATAATAATTAAAAGGATAAAGCAGAATGACACAAGCTACCTCTGTAATATAAATCTCTTGAGCATCATCATGATCATGAGTGAAAACCTTTATCTGGATAAGATATTGGTGGCCAGATATAACATACCAACGGGCCATTAGAGGAATGGATTGGATTCCTTCCCCAGGATCACCAGAACTAGATAGAGGTGCTATATATAGGTATAAAGAAGCTGGTAAGACCACATTTAATGATGAAACTTGTACATGGCCCGCAACCCTTGTATCTTCAACAATGATAGTTGTCATCCCCAAGTTCCATGCATATGCTAACCCCGTCTTCGAGTCAACCTGAGCAACCGAAGCATTTGAGACAGACCACCGATGATGTGGTGAAGGTAGAGTGACCACTACAAATGGAAACAAAAATATTGGTAAGAATGTTGATCATTTGACAGCATAATCATATAAATAAAGGTTTTATGACTTCGAAAGACGAAACCTTGAGGGGCATTTGCACGGATAACTTTAAGAGTATAGGGAATGACTGCACCAACTAGGACAAAAACTGGTGAGGGAGGTTCAAGTGACATAGCTTCAGCTACAGTGAGAAGAATCTCATCAGCCAAATTCTTCAACTGTGGCTCAAGCAAATTCACAGACACGATCTCATGGCCAATCTCAATTCCCTTTACTACAAACAGATCTGAAAATACACCCTGCAAAACAGAACCAGGAAAAAAGGTTGGATATATATTAAATATGTATTCTAAGTTGTAACATAGTGGCTTAACTAATTTAAACCCGCTAGTGGCAGACTTACAATGTCTTCAAGTTTTATTTGCATATCTAAGTCGCCACCACTATCACCAAGGGGAGAATCTTTTAGAGGAACATTAACAAGGTGATGAGGCAACCCATCAGCTTCAGGCATAAGGTTCCACGCAAACTGTAAGCCAACTAATGAGGAAAATACATTTTCTGCAGTACAGAAGAAAAGTCTAATGAATGTCTCTGATTGCATAAACATATGATAAAGGAGGAAAGGGGATAAAATGTAAAATTAGTCGAAAACTTTAAGCTAGAAATAAACATATCTGTAGATTAAAAAAACTAAAAAGAATACTTAATAGTTGATTGCCTATGTATAACAGAGCAAAATCAACCCCGCAGTACTTTTCATGCCATCCTTGGAATCGAGATGCACTCTTTTGTTTACTATAGGTCACTTTTTTATGTTTTGGAGAGAATAATTCTGCTAAGGTAAGACATAGAATATGCAAAACAGTGAGTCTGGGCATAATGGGGTATATAATTGGTGAACTAAACATATAATATAAATGATAAAAACCTTGGTAGAATCTCGCCACAAAATCTAGCTATTGTAGTTGGAGAGCGCAAGGTTTTGTAAACCCCGCGCATTACAATTCCATACTTCCAATGTGACACTCAAGTCCAATACTTTGCAGTTGGATCCTAACAATGAACAACAGCAAGGGCATTTCTCGTTATGTGGGGTTTGGTAAATGGACTCAAGTCCAATACCTCCTCCTGATCTACTCTTCGTACGGGGATTCCAGATAGACTTCTCACATGGCCAAAACCAACTAAGGTGGGATTTTGCCATTGTTTTTTAAATAAAAGGGCAGCTCAGTGCACAAGGCACCCGCCTAGTGTAATCTGAGGAGGCTAGATGTACGCAATCTTACCCTCGCAAGCATATAGGTTATTTCCAAGATAGAAATAGAAGTTCATTAAGATGAAATAGGATTAGAAAAAAGGAGGGGGAGATATCCTCCATAAGAAAAACTACAAAAAGGTATATAAATACAAGAACATTCAACAAGCTCCAAAAATACGAAGCACAATGAAGCCCAAACTCTTCATATTCGCCTAAAAAATAAATAAACAATTACGGTCAAACATATTTTGTCATGTAACAAGGCATGTCAATCTCTATGCATGCATGTCAAGGAAATACCACTAAAGAAACCATGGCTAGAAGGTTCTACCATCTTTTCCTTAATAGGTGATATCCTTACTTTCTCTCACATGCGTTCACTCCTAAGCCTATCTAATCTTGTATGTTCACTCATCTAATGCAACACCCTCATATCTAGAACACAAAACACTAAACTTATGCTCTATTTCACCTCATTTGTATCTTGGCTTTTCTATCACACAAAGCACTTTTCCATTTCATCTGTCAAGCTTCAATACTGTGGTTTACATCTCCCTCTAGTTCACCATCATTAGTATGATTGAACTGACATAACTAAACTGGCTAACTTGCAGTGATGCATGATTTCCATTTTCACCTCGAAGATATTGTTAATGCACTACATGCTTAACATACAATCCACATACTATATTTTAGAAGCCATATGCTTCCTAGTCCAGGCTCCAAAGCTCTCTTTTCCTATATATAAAAGAATGCAATCTGGTACTAGATAAGTAGATATTGCGCATGCTCAATAAGCACATCTAAGACAAAGGTAAAAAAAGCTAAGGACCAAAAGTTGAGACTTGGTTAATTCTATAGTTGTAGCGAAATCTTCTGTGACCCCACAATGTGTTAACACACTAGTTTTAGTCTCATCATACATGTTTTAGATTGCTTCAATATACACAATACGGACTCCTTTCTTCGCCCAAAACTTCCACGAGACCTCACTAGGCACTCTATCATAGGCCTTTCCAAAATTAATGAAAATCATGTATAAATATCTTTGCTTACTTCCATGCTTGACCTCCTACGCATAAAACCTATTTGGTCTGCTTAGATCACAAAAATATCGAGAAAAGTACAAAATCAATATGATTTGATGAATACCTTCAATGTCAAATGCACGAACACGTAGTGTAGCAAGCCCATCTAAATCAAGCTTAATAGATTGATGAAATATCTGGATTCTGGATATGTTGTCAATGAAGACTTTGCAGCGGATTACTATTCCAGTTTGCACATCAGCAGCATAAACAGCAGTCTCCTTCCGACCGGTATAAGGAGCAATCGACCGCAGCCTCGCACTAGTGGAGCACTTACTGCTTGAGTTATACTCAGGCAAAACAGACAGTATATCATGATGATCCCACGACCTAAGAACACAATACAAAGAAATCACATAAACATCAAGATGAACTCAATCACAAAAAAACCTTAAGACTAAGTTTAAAATGCAAATAATGCTCATAACAAACAATTTAAACTTTCCCATGCTTATATCTAATTAATCATTTTAAAAAAAAAACTTAAGACAAAGTTATACATTTAAATGAAATATGCAGCTATTTTTGGCATTTCCTATTATCTTTCAACATTTTCTGAGCAACTAACTTTTTTTGTACTAACAAAGGTAAACTAATCCCTTTCCGAGTGCATGTCTGCCTCTCCCAACAAGTTCGCTCTCAGGAGTCGAACCCGTAACCTTGCAGTCATCCTAGGATGATGTAACGAGACCTTACACCACTAGACGAACACGTTGTTGGTTGAGCAAAGTAACTATATAGAAGAGCAAACTAACCATTTGAAACAACCGTGAGTTCCTTGAAGAGTATATTCCACTGGGAATGTCAATTTCGGTGGCAAAAGAAGATTCACATCTGCAATGTGGGGCCCAGTTGATGAAGTTACATGATGAATCTTCATCATCACCATAACCATCACCATCAACATAAAACTCAATAACAACTTCATCTTACTTCACAAAACGAAGAAAAGTTCAGATTTTGAATTCATTCAAAATGGTAAGTAACATTTATTTAGGGTTTAGGGTTTTGAAGGGTGAAAGAAATAGATAATTGGATAGGTGGCACTATTTCATTGGTTATTAAGTGGGAACTGTTAATTCATTATTTATTAATACACCATATCAGTTATTCTGATCTTTCCATAAATAACAAAAGAAAAAGAGTGATTTATATTGTTAAGAAAAAGAAAATAAAAAGCAAATTTGTTTTCCCAATGTAAATTAGTACTAGGTAAGTTAACTCCTTTTGTTATTATTCAATTCATAATTAATAAATTTACAAAGTTCATTTATTGCATTTTAAATTATACTTACTAAATCAATAAGATGTTAGTATAGTAGTATGAGGTTTCACTAGATATCTAGAATGATCAAAAAGTCGTGTGTTTAGTTCCTGAAAATGATATTTGTTAGAAATGACAATCATACACCTAAAAAATGATTAATTCCTTACTTAAAATGGTAAGGAGATACCATTGATGGTACTAAAAAAATTATGCACTAAAAATTGATCTTTCAACTACAAAACTCACAGTACTTATATATGATTAATTAAAATAAATAAATATTATTAAAAATCCATTTTTTGTAATGACTTAAAAATCATTTTCAGTATGAAGAGAGAGTAGAACATATTATCTGTTCTACAATGTGAGTCACTCTATATTATATGAGCTATGATTAATTGAAAAAATGTATTTAAATTAAAATTTTATTTATTAAGTATTTTTCTAGTCAATCATAACTTATAGCATATGAAACGACATATATTATGAGATGGAAGGAGATATATATTTATGAGTGTAAAGATTTATACATATACGCTTCATCACTCTATAATACAAGAACAATACATAAAACTCATACAAAGTGAATGAATATATTTTTTTCTCAAGAGGCATGAATATGAAAAATAAGTTATGAGATATATATTTATTAGAGGTGTAAAATTGGGCCACATAGAACAAGGAGGCCCAATGTGTGGTGTGTATGTTGTTGGTCTACTTATAATAAAAGTGATGGTAGAAATGAGATAGTAAAACCTTGGAAAGTCATGTTGTGTGTTTTTAGCATGATTGGCATATTCATTCTCATGCTTCATCAAATTAATTCAATCTCATGCTTCATCAAATTAATTCAATCTCATGCTTACTTCCAACAAAGAAATATTCATTCAATCAATTTATTTTAAATTTATAAGAAGGGTTGTATTAACTAACTTCTTGTCTAAGGAATACCCCACATCCAACAAAGAATTTGACTTAGTCAAACTAAGTTCATCTACTCTCTTTTAATTTCATTGTTTATTTTTTATTTTTTGTTGCTTTATAATTTTAAAACGTGAAGAAAATACGAGTAAGACGTTAGTCTAATAGTGTAAAACTTTACTAGATCTTAAGATATATCAAAATAATTTTATCGATACTTATCAGAATAGACAACCACATATTACAAATTGAATTAATTTACTATCAATAGAATGAGGAAATGTTATTAATATCGAACACTACTTGAAAACAGCTATTCTGCTCAGAAATGAAATGTTCCAAATGTTCCTTACCAAAATGTGCTCCAAAATTAGATTCACAAGTATGGCAATGTCCACTTTTAATTCGTAGGTGTATGTAAGAGATTATATTTTTTTGTCAATAATATGTGTCATTTAATATATTATGTGTTGTGATTGACAAAAAAATGTATTTAAAATTAAACTTTTAATTTAAATATATTTTTTTCAACTAATCACAATTTGTGAGAACACTTACTCCCCCATCTTAAATGGAATGGCCAAATGGGTATGCCATTAGGACTTATGACCCTTATTATTAATGGACAGTCACAAGGTGCAACCCAAAGCAGGTGGGGCCCAAATGGCAGGAGATAAAGGGTAATTTTGACAATTCAAGTATGAACTAGTTTGGTGTTGTTGTTAGTGACGACAGCAACATTGTTTGTGTCTCTCTCTTTGTTTTGGCGCCAACTCATTTTGCTTCCAAATTTTACGGTCACTTCGGGCAGTTAGAGTAACGGGATGTGACTTATGGCAAAAGCTAAAACCGCGTCAGACCCAAACTTAGCTACAATAATAGATAATAATTATAAAATTATTATTTGTTGATAGTAACATTTATATAGAATGATGGTTATACATTTTGAAATGAATAAATTTATTACCTATATATATGGTGAGAGAATTTAATATGTGTATATTGATTGTGTAGTTATTTTTATTCATTTATATTTTAGTCATTATTGATTATCAAACAAAAATAATTTAAATCGATGATAAACGATGCATTTTATACTAACAATGCATCTATATTAAACTCTACTTTTATTTATAGGAAAAAAATTCAAAACTAAATGATATAATTAATTGGGTTCACTCTTGGAAATAAAACATATTGTTTTTACTAATTCCACATGAATTCATTCCATTATATTGTTTATTATTATGCTCTCTAAAACATATTTAAAAAATCTATGTATTGTTGTATATAGAATTTTAGAAATAGAAAATCCTATAAAAAGTTCCATGAGTAAGAATAAAAGAGGACATATGTGCTGTCTTACAGATTGAGTCATTTCATGTGTCATAGACTTATGATTGATCAAAAAAAAAATATTTAAGTTAAAATTTAATTATAAAACGTTTTTCTAACCAATCACAACATCATGACACATAGAATAATACAAACTTAAGACAACAGATATACTTATGAATAAAAGTGTGATAATAATCTTGAAATAATTAAATGAATTAAGATTTGGTGAGAGAAAGGGATAGAATTGGGATTCAAAAAATGGAATCTTAGATATGCTTAGGATTCCTTATAGCCCCATGTGTACATGTCTCCTCTCTTTAGGACATTGGATTCCTTCTTTTTATTTACTTTCCATTCTTCAATTCCATACTTAATACTCCCACCGCCCTAATTCCACCATTCCCTTTTATACTCTCTCATCATTCTTATCAAACATTACCTACAACATAAGCCACATTAAATATTTTTATGGAATATTTACTATTGTTCCCTAATTGTCCATAATGGAAACTTTGATTATGTACAAGTATCTTCTTAATTAATGAAGAGACAAGTACTATGAAAAGCAAATGAAACAATAATATAGTAAGATATTCTTATCATTTTATATACAATGAAATAATATTTTTATCATTGAAAACACATGTAAAATCACATACTTGTCTCTCCATTAATGGAGAAGATCCTTACTCCTATTTTATTGTTTTTAACAAGACATTGATTTATTAATATAAAGCTCTGTTAGATCTCAAAAAAGATTAAAAAATTAAATGTTTGATTCATGATAGTGAAACTTGTTAGAAATGACACTTACACACCACAAAATGAATTAGTTCCTTACCTATAGGGCGAGTGAATACTCTTATTAGTACAAAAAACAAAAAATAAGATTTAATCCTATCATATTTTAAAAACAAATAGAGTAAATATCTATTTTGATCCTTCATAATTTTCACTATACAAGTTTGGTCTCTCAAAAATATGAAAACCCAAAATGGTCCAAAAAATACCAAACTTGTGTCAAACTAATCATTTTAGCATGTTTTATGATATGTGATAGAAGATTATTTTTGAATTATATTCGCAATGACTAAATAATAGTTTAGTTTTTTTGGAGATTAAATCGGTACATGCAAAAAATTAAGGATCAAAGTAAACATTCACTAAAAATATTTAAAACAGAATAAACAATTTTATTAATATATACCATTTAGTTAAAAAATATCTTATAAATAGAATAGGATACGAAATTACATGATATTCATATTTATCATCATTATCTCTTTAAAAAAATAATATGAATAATATATTAGTTGTGTATAAATCTTTAAATATCATCACATACATATTATATACATTGAAAATAATATAATTTCCAATGAAATGCTACATAGTACTACCATATTTTTCTTAGTGTTCCATTGAATGGAATGGAATTCAAAATCCATACCTGTAAATGAAAAATAGATTAATTTTCTGTGGTATTTTGGATAACCACCCCTATTGGATGATTTAGCTCATGTAAAATTGCTAAATGTTTATTTGTCATGAATGTTCAATGTATAGATATCTAAGTGTGTAGAATGTTTGTTACTTATAAAAAAAACATGTGAAAGAATATAATGCTCATCACGTCAAGTACGTAATATACGTAATGCCTAGCAAAACTCCAAGTATTTGTTAACCTAGGACAGACCACCCTACAAATTTGGTGATAAGGGAAGTCAGAATCGAGACCATCTGAATACTGGAATGTGAGGTTCAAATTAGTTTCATAATTTACATATTTTTTATTTTTAAAATCTACACTATTAGTTTTTTAAGGCCATATGTCATCATCTCTGTCAATACTGTTCCCTCCAGTATCGGAGAGGATTCAGTTTTGTCCAGTATCTGAGAATCCTACAACATGTTATGTCAAGACTCTTGTAGGTATGTACTTGTACATTATATTTCACCCTTGTTGACATCATACTCCGGATTAGTAAATTTTAGTACTGTACTATAAAGTTGGGCATGTCATGATGAACATTATGGTTGAGGTAATTTGCATTTGCACATTGTTCCATCCTAGATGGAAAATACTTGTTGCATCATTGTCATAGGTTACATTTCCTCACATTTATTGAGATGTTAGTATTTATGTATATGTATATGAAGTATGTGTGAGCTAAAGAAAGTTGTTTGGATGGATAAGAATTCAGGAACAACATAGGATGAGTTTGTTTTCTTATTAAACTAGTAGTATACCCGTGTGTTTGCATATCTCGTTTCATATTTTTGGTTTCCCACATATATCATTTTGCATTGGAGGTAATCATGTCCGAGCTGAGAATATCCACAAGAGAAGTGGACTTCTTATATTTAATACAATTATATCAACTCTTTATTTTGGAGGTTACAAAAGAAGTGATCAAATTTCTGACAAACCATATAACTTCTAAAACCGATAACAAATATGAACTTACTCACTTGATACTCAAACGGTTGGCCTATTTGGGATAATAATAGGAACCCTATGAGTTAACCCATAAGGAACTCTTATGGTCTCCAAGACACCAAATCACGAATAATTATCACTTTTCCGCATCAGAGAAAAAACCTAGATCCTAAAAGGAATTCAGGATTTGGTTGAGAAATGTCATCATACCAAAACTCTATCTAAAGGCATACAAAAAGAAATAAATATGATAACATAGATTCATGTTTGACTTTGTATCCATGTTTTATATAATATGTGAGATCTTAAGATTGGTATATCACCGACCACAAGGAATTTCTAACGATGTTTGTTTAGAAAATATAATTTGAGAACATAATGATTTTTAGTGTACATAGTATAATGGATTGCACCTATATTGATTGAGGTGAAAACATTATATTTAAATTTTGTATTTTTATATATGAAGTTATTTATAGGGATATGTACCTTAATCTTTCATTTTCAAGATAAAATATAATAAATAAAATTATGGAACTATTAGGATTCTATATAATTTTAATTATTTATTATTAAATTTTTGTTGTATTTTCTACTCTTTTTATTTTCATTTTAGAAGAATTATTAAACTTGATACAAATTATTCACTCAATCAAGATATTGGGTCCATCTGTTACTAGTTGGACTAGTTTACTCGGTCCATATTAAAAAATCTAATACATTCATTATATAATACTATATAATATTTTTGTATTATGAATATAAAAAATTATCATTGCATAAGTATTTGATTAAACAACAAATATGGAAGATTAACAAAATGTCCCAAACAAGTTGAAAATATCATAAAAAATAGCAGTATTTACACTTTAATCACAACAAAAATGAACAAGTAAATTTTAAATTTAATTAAACAACAATGAATTTGTTTCAATAATGATAAAAATAGTTACAAATAAGTAGAAAGAACCAAATTTTCTATCTCTCAAATGAATGTTGTTTTGACGTATTTTAATGCTAATTGAACTAGTCGAGTTAAACTAGTCCATTCGACCGAGTCACTAGGTTTATGCTCAAATTTACTAAATCGAGCCAATTTATATAGATTTTGGTGCATAATCGATCAGAAGACAAACTCGAACTAATTAGGTGATCGATCGGTCCTACCCGAGTTGAATAAATATGCATTTTAGTACAAAAATTTCTTATATATTTTATTCAAAAATAGAATATCATTTACAATGATTTTTATTAAAAGTTATCTTGATTATTTACTTAGCCTTTAGTTTTCTTGTCTACTAAGGAAAGTACATGCTCACTTATCGGTGGTTTGAGAATTTAAAGATCATTAGATATTTTGACTCCGATTTTGCTGGATGTCTAGACTGTAGACACTCCACCTCTGGATATATATTTTTTTAGTTGGAAAGGTTCCTCTTGGAAGTATGTTAAACAAACACTCATAGTTCCTTCAACCTTGGTTGTGATGGCTTGTTTTGACATATGGTTGCAGAATTTTGTCATTGGCTTATGTGTGCTCGACGACAATGAAAAATCACTGAGAATTTATTGTGATGATAAGTCTATGGTTCTTTACTCTAACAATAATAGGAGTTCTACATAGTTAAAATTTAATGACATCAAATTTCTGGTTGTTAAATAAAGCATCCAAAATTGACAAATTTCCATATAACATATATGGACAAATTTTATGCCAGCTAATCCACTGACTAAAGGTTTGTCACCTAAAGTCTTTTATGATTTACTTTGGACATTATATACACTTTTACGCATAATAAATTTGATAATTTATTGTTCTATTTTAAACTTGTGTATTGTAACTATTGTGTTGCAATTATTGACTTTGGATCGATCTCACTAAAGAATAAAGAATGACCAGTTATAAATAAACATGTTTGAGATCACATTGCATGAAATTTCCAAGACACTCATCCATACTTGATCTACGCCATAAACATATTAATATGATGATCATCGTGATCGAGTTATGCGTGAATGTGATAAAGGTCGCGATGGTTCATTAATGGATATATGAGATGTAGCAGATTGTATTAAGGAGAAGCCTAGCTATAATAATCTGATCAATAAATAGTGAAGATACATGGTGTTGCAACATTTGTAGATGATATATTGATATGGTTGATTAATAATTTATGATGGAGAACAAAATGCAAATAATTGAAAATAAAAGAACAAAAATAAAAAAGGTAATATAGGGGCCAAAACTAAAATAAAGTAAAATATAGAAGGACTAATGTGGAGAGAAATGTAACTTTTAATTTATTTGATTGGATAACTCCAAATATTAAAAGTGGTCACACATTATTCATTATATTATTCCTTTATCACAATAACTGAAGAGACTACTTGCTTAACTATTCCATGGATAGCAACGTCTTTGTGCATCAGTTCTACATGGTCCATTTGCATTTATATCCCAAGTACAAAGGCTATCAACGCAATCATCTCTTTTCTGAACATAAATATCAAAGTAGTGAAATGCACCTGTCCAATTAAAGCTACAAAACCATAAAGATGATTTACCGAATGGATCGGGGATGAACTTAAAACGATGATTTTCACCAGTTTGTAATGTATTGAATCCATCATCATGCTTCTTGTCTTTGCAATGAATAGTTATTGGATTTGAAAGTTTGTTTGTCATTAGAACTTTCTGTTCGTAGACTTCAAATAATGACTCTACACCAACCATCAAAGTAACAAATATTGTTGCTAACATAAAAGACGATAACACAATTTTGTTCATTAAAATAGCCATGATATATTTGATTGATGATTTCACTCACTATTGGAAGAAGAATGGAATGGTTTCACAATTGGTGCATGTCTTATTCTTATATTGGTGGTATAGGTTCAAATCAAGTTCCCAATTTGCCATTCTATCCAATGAAGACAATTTGTCATGCTTTACTAAACACTGGATGTCATGTTGGCGTCAGTGCCTCGCCCTACATCATGCCCGCGCTTCACCAAACGTCTTACATGCATCTGTAATTTGCCACACAACATTCGCTAGCTACTTTTCGCCTGCACCTCTCGGATACTCATATCTGGTTCACATGAAATTTAGTTTGATGCCACCTCTGCTCGTACTATTGACACATTGTCCTCCACATACTGTAGCATCGACTAGTTTTCCATGCCAGTTATGACATACTAAAACGCCACTCAAGTCCTCTTTTTGCATGCAATCACCTATATTTCTCCACCTTCTTTCCTTAACTTTTGATTTCTATTTTTAAAAATAATTACTATAATAAAAAATGGTAGCTAAATTATTATAAATGTTAATATAATAATTTTTTTAACTGTAATCTACATATAAAATAATTAAGGAATGGTTTGATAATAAATAGTGACAGTTATTTATTCCTTGCCATAATGTCCAAGTTTTTTGAATGTTAGACTAATTCCTATCTTTAAATTGTAATTACCCCTCTAAATGAATATTTTTATCGGGATTAAATAACCATATTTTCCAAACCACTAAAAGTACTCATTGTTGTTAACTATGATAAGTAGTGTTTGTTAGAAATTCATAATTTCTAATTAAGGTGGAATTCTGATATTTAATACAATTATATCGGCTATTTATTTTGGAGTTACAAAAGAAGTGATCAAATTTCTGACAAACCGTATAACTTCTAAAACCGATAACGGATAGGAACTTACTCAGTGAATACTCAAACGGTTGGCCTATATGGGATAATAGGAACCCTATGAGTAAACCCATAAGGAACTCTTATGGTCTCCAAGACACCAAATCACGAATAGTTATCACCTCTCCCCATCAAAGAAAAAACATTGATCCAAAAGGAATTCAAGATTTGGTTGAGGAATACCACCATACCAAAACTCTCTCCAAAGGCATACAAAAAGAAATAGATATGATAACATAAATTCAAGTCTGACTTTGTATCATTGTTTTATACAATGTGTGAGAATCATGAGATTTAAGGTCTTAAGATTGATATTTCACCGACCATAAGGAAGTTCTAACAATGCTTGTTTAGAAAATATAAATTGAGACCATAATGATTTTTAGTGTGTATAGTATTATGGATGGCAAGGATATTGAATGAGGTGAAAACATTATATTTAGATTTTTTATTTTTTATATATAAAGTTATTTATATTGATATGCACCTTAATCTTTCCCTTTCAAGATAAAATATGATAAATAAAATTATGGAACTATTAGGATTGTATAACTTTTTATTTATTTTCTATTAAATTTTTAATTTGTTGTATTTTCTACTCTTTTTCTTTTCATTTTAGAAGAATTATTAAACTCGATGCAATCATTTACTCGGTCAAGGTATTGGGTCCATCTGTTACTAGTTGGACTAGTTTACTCGCCCATATTAAATAATCTAGTACATTCATAATATAACACTATTTAATATTTTGTATTTTGAATATAAAATATTATCATTGCACAAGTATTTGATTAAACAACAAATATGGAAGATTAACAAAATGTTCTAAATAAGTTGAAAATTTCATCAAAAATAGTAGTATTTACAATTTAATCACAACAAAATGAACAAGTAAATATTAAATTTAATTAAACAACAACGAATTTGTTTCATTAATGATAAAAATAGTTAAAAATAAGTAGAAAGGACCAAATTTTCGATCTCTCAAATGGATGTTATTTTGACGTATTTTAATGCTAATTGAACTAGTCGAGTTAAACTAGTCCATCTGACCGAGTCACTAGTTTTATGCTCAAATTTACTAAATCGAACCGATTCATGTAGATTTTGGAGCATAACCGATCAGAAGAGAAACTCGAACTACTCAGGTGATCGGTCAGTCCTACCCGAGTTGAATAATTATGCATTTTAGTACAAATTTTTTTTATTTTTTTTATTCAAAAATAGAATATCATTAACAATGATTTTTTTTTATATTAAAACCTATCTTGATTATTTACTAAGCCTTTATTTTTCTTCTATACTTAGGAGAGTACATGCTCACTTATTGGTGCTTTAAGAATTTAAGGATCATTGGATACTTTGACTCCGACTTTGCTGGATGTCTAGACTGTAGATACTCCACCTCTGGATATATATTTCGTTAGCTGGAAATGCTGCTCTTGGAAGTTTGTTAAACAGACGCTCATAGCTCCTTCAACCTTGGTTGTGATGGCTTGTTTTGAGACGCCAGCTCATGTCATATGGTTGCAGAATTTTGTCAATGCCTTATGTGTGCTCGACGACAATGAAAGACCACTCATAATTTATTGCGATAATAAGTCCTTGGTTCTTTATTCTAACAATAATAGGAGTTCTATAAAGTCAAAATTTAATGACATCAAGTTTCTGGTTGTTAAAGAAAGTGTCCAAAATAGACAAATTTCCATATAACATATATGGAAAGATTTTATATCTATAAATTTTATGATTTACTTTGGACATTGTATACAGTTTTACGCATAATAAAGTTGATAATTTATTGTTGTATTTTAAACTTGTGTATTGTAACTAATTTGTTGCAATTATTGACTTTGGATTGATCTCATTAAAGAATAAAGAACGACCAGTTAGAAATAAACATGTTTTAGATCACATTGCATGAAATTTCCAAGACACTCATCCATACTTGATCTACGCCATAAACATATTAATATGATGATCATCGTGATCGAGTTATGCGTGAATGTGATAAAGGTCGCGATGGTTCATTAATGGATATATGAGATGTAGCAGATTGTATTAAGGAGAAGCCTAGCTATAATAATCTGATCAATAAATAGTGAAGATACATGGTGTTGCAACATTTGTAGATGATATATTGATATGGTTGATTAATAATTTATGATGGAGAACAAAATGCAAATAATTGAAAATAAAAGAACAAAAATAAAAAAGGTAATATAGGGGCCAAAACTAAAATAAAGTAAAATATAGAAGGACTAATGTGGAGAGAAATGTAACTTTTAATTTATTTGATTGGATAACTCCAAATATTAAAAGTGGTCACACAATATTCATTATATTATTCCTTTATCACAATAACCGAAGAGACTACTTGCTTAACTATTCCATGGATAGCAACGTCTTTGTGCATCAGTTCTACATGGTCCATTTGCATTTATATCCCAAGTACAAAGGTTCTCAACGCAATCATCTCTTTTCTGAACATAAATATCAAAGTAGTGAAATGCACTTGTCCAATTAAAGCTACAAAACCATAAAGTTGATTTACCGAGTGGATCGGGGATGAACTTAAAACGATGATTTTCACCAGTTTGTAATGTATTGAATCCATCATCATGCTTCTTGTCTTTGCAATGAATAGTTATTGGATTTGAAAGTTTGTTTGTCATTAGAACTTTCTGTTCGTAGACTTCAAATAATGACTCTACACCAACCATCAAAGTAACAAATATTGTTGCTAACATAAAAGACGATAACACAATTTTGTTCATTAAAATAGCCATGATATATTTGATTGATGATTTCACTCACTATTGGAAGAAGAATGGAATGGTTTCACAATTGGTGCATGTCTTATTCTTATATTGGTGGTATAGGTTCAAATCAAGTTCCCAATTTGTCATTCTATCCAATGAAAAAAAGACATGTGTCATACTAAAACCCATGCATGTATTCAACTCAAGTATGTATAAAAGTCAATAATGATTATACACATTTAGCATATTATTCATTGTTCATTTGTATTACCCTTATTTAAAAGTCAATAATGATTAAATATGAATAGTGAGTGATGCAAAGACAATTTGTCATGCTTTACTAAACACTGCATGTCATGTTGGCATCATTGCCTTGCCCTACATCATGCATGCGCTTCACCAAACGTCTTACATGCATATATAATTTACCACACAGCATTCGCTAGCTACTTTTCGCCTACACCTCTCGGATACTCATATCTGGTTCACATGAAATTAAGTTTAATGCCACCTCTGCTCGTAATATTGACACATGGTCCTCCATATACTGTAGCATCGACTAGTTTTCCATGCCAGTTCTGACATACTAAAGCGCCACTCAAGTCCTCTGTTTCCGTGCAATCACCTATATTTCTCCACCTTCTTTCCTTAACTTTTGATTTCTATTTTTAAAAATAATTACTATAATAAAAAATAGTAGGTAAATTATTATAAATGTTAATATAATAATTTTTTTAACTATAATAGTAATCTACATTTAAAATAATTAAAGAATGGTTTGATAATAAATAGTGACAATTATTTATTCCTTGCCATAATATCCATGTTTTTTTTAATGTTAGACTAATTCCTATCTTTAAATTGTAATTACCCCTCTAAATGAATATTTTTATCGGGATTAAATAACCATATTTTCCAAACCACTAAAAGTACTCGTTGTTGTTAACTATTATAAGTATTGTTGGTTAGAAATTCATAATTTTTAATTAAGGTGGATCTCTTATATTTAATACAATTATATCGGCTATTTATTTCGGAGGTTATAAAAGAAGTGATCATATCTTGCTTCATGTGCCACCCATCTAATATTATGTGTAACGCCCCGAAAATTACTCCAACAACATTGTCCAAAAATGGGTAAAACAAAAATTGAATAATATAATATGAACTTATTTTCCTTATATTCTATTCTTTTTCGGAACATCACGTTAAGTAACCTAAATTGCAGAAAAGACAACAATCGTTACCTAATGGTAATTAAAAGTCACTTAAGATATCGTGGAATAATTCTTTATTGAAAATAACGGAAAATGTATGTACGAAAAACAAAGCGGAATCAAATCTTGTCTAAACTGAAAATATACAAAGTAGACCGATTTATTTAACACATTAAAAGTATCCTACACAGAAACTATCTTCAAAAGCAAAATGAAAATGAAAATGACTGTTAGTGACTAGCTCTAGTGTTAGCGGGTACGCTAGGACACTCGTTGGGGCCCTCCTCTGTCTCAGAATCAGAGGAGAGGTCTACCACCTTAATGGAGTCTTCTATACAGACTAACTCTACACATTCCTCTTCTTCGGCTTCCAGCCCATCCTCTTCGGCTTCTAGCTCCTCCTCTTCGACTTGCAACTTCTCCTCTTCAGCCTCCATCTCCTCTTCCGGGTCATTGGATGAACCCTACAACCTACTTCCCACTCCCGCATATGCCTGAAGATCGGGGATCATCTGTTGAGTAGCTCTCCTCCATAGTGGGGAATTGAGCACGTCGTCCCAACTCTATCTCCGAGTAGATGGCACTGACGCAATGGGTCCGTGAGGAATCATAGACTGAATGGATGGTGCAGCAAGTGCTAGCCTCCGAGTAGGTAAAGTGAAAGAAGCCTACAAGTCTGCATGATGTGAAGGGAAGAGGTCCATCACTACTCCATGTCTGCCTATGTACGTGTATTAGTGTCCATCAGTACTCCATGTCCCCTCCTAGGACATGGAGAATCGGTAGCTCCAAATCCTCGCGATACGGCCCATCTTAACGAGAACACGAACCGACGTCAGGCAGAAAGAAAAGAGAGTAAGACATCTAATGAATATTATTCATTGACGACATAGAATTACACAAAATATCACATCCAGATAGATAAACATAATGTACACAATATATTTCGCATACATAAATACAAATGATGAATGATATTATATCTCAAACTATGAGAATCAATATCCACAAACTCAATGAATGAATGTTACGTTTATTTCACCCATCCTTACAACAATATCATCTCAATAAACTATTCAAAAATAACTGAGAGTTAAGATCTCATAGCAAGCCGATTTGAACACACCAAAAATATTCCTCGCAAGGATATATGATCGATTTGTTCTAAAGAACTGTCTGTTTTAAGACGGTGTTGTATCAACCACTTTATGAGCATCCCTCTCATCGATCATGATCGTAAAGAGGGGTTGTCATAGATCATCTAGTTTGCATTATGAGAACTATCCAATAGAATACCTTATCCAGGAATACAAGGGACTCGTCTCACCTAGAGTCATCCTCAAGACTTTGCTGACGAATCATCACCATCGCCGTCCCTCTCAACATCGCAGGGCTCATTCGTCTCCTGTAAATTTCCTCTCCACTACTTCGTTATTCATAATGAGTATTCACACTAACTGAGGTTAGCTAATTAAATCTTTTAATCATTCTTTTATATCAATCGACCCATCCTAAGACATCTCCTAAAGGAATGCTTCTTGTGGGACCTAATCTTAAGTTATCACGTAATATAGGAATAATATTCCTACCACTACGAACCATCGATGAATATCCTGGATGACTATATGGCCAAACCTCTTACGGTCATATGACCTCTTTGTGTGGTATCATGTAATCCTTTTGGGGCATCACCTTGCTCGCGACGTCATCGTCGGAATCCTTGCATGAATAAGGCACAAGAACAAAGGTAATTGTATAAGTTTGTTGGTTTGGGCATCGGGCTCCTTGTTCGAGCCACGATCTCGCCCAATTATTAAACATAATTCTCACCCAAGTTAGGGTTATTATCTAAGCAATCAACCAATCAAAAGTAGTCAAAAACATTGTGTGTGTCTCGCCAAGCGAGAGGCTGTCGCTCAAGCAAAAGATTCACCAAAAACTAGTCAAAGTCACCCTCTGGGTCTCGCCCGGGTGAGATACTGTCGTTTAGGCAACCAGAACTGCCCAGAACAGGCGAAACACTTGCCTGGCCCTTGCCCAGCCGAGAACCGCTCGCTCAAGCGAGATTGGCTCGCCTAGGCGAGGCTGGATCGTCCATGTGAGGGGTGTCCAATTGCGAGGACTACTTCCTCGCCCTTTTGGGCCACCGGATCGAAAATCTCTGTTGTTTCCGATCCCTACACATTTTAGTTTCTCAAGTGGTGTTCCTTCATAGATAACTACCACAATACTTGATATTTTAAACTTTCCTAGGGCATACAGCTTAAGAAATCATCCGTACTTAATCCAGACACGCAATCATTTGGTTAAGTACGGGTTTCTAAAAAACAATTATAACTCCCAACTTTTGAGGTAGTTGGGAGATTCGAGTGTCATATTCAGACATCACTATGTCATGATGTATTCTCCCTCACCTTGGGTTGTAGAGCGGTTGATTTCCTTTAAGTGAATGGGTAGGTTGTCCAACTTCGAACGCCTTGAAACTAAACACACAAACCAATCAGTGATTTGTGAGACTTTCATCCATTTGGTCCAAGATTCATATTCTTGAACCATCCTTTAACCTCGAAAGTCTCGTTAATGATTCTCATCGTGTTCATGGTCATTTCAACACCTTCTTTACAAGGGTTCATCCCATACTCAAAATGACGTTTTAAATCAAAACATCCTTTGATTTCATACTCATCCTCTTTCATCGAAAATCAACAACATGCATATTTTTAAACACTAAAACAGCCTCATGAACAACAAGATTTCATGGTTTCAAAACAACGATTTTCTAAATTCACGAGAACCCATTTTTCGTATTCTTGATTATAACAAGAGTTAGGAAAATTATTAGAAAATTTTCAAGGTTGAAAATGTTCGTAACATGCATATAAGCATCATACTAAAATCTCATAAACACTTAACGGTTAGATTCTAAGAGATGAAGAACGAAAAAGAATGAAGGCTTACCTTGGAGTTTTTGAGAATCAAAGTGAAGAAGAAGAAGAGTGAAATTCCAAGGGTTTCTCTAAGTTAGAGGGGGCTCTTTTAAAGACAATGAATCTGATTTGGGGATGGGAAACCAAAGGTTTTCAAATAGTAAATTGTGTAATGGTAGATGGAGGGTTTAAGGGGTTTTATGTAAGAGATGAGTATTTTTGTTTGCTAGTCAAGCAAGTTTCACTCGTGAAAGTGAAGTGACATCTTCGGCAAAACATTCGCAATTAAACAATGCCCGAGTATTGTCGGCTAATACTCAAATGAATATTAAAAATCTTCCGATTTCGGTTTACGGTTATAACTTCAAACACAGAATTCGGAGTGAAAAATATTTAGAAATGCGTCATAGATAAACTTGATGTATATTTTGGCGCACTCGGAATTTGATTCCGAGCTACGAAACTCAAAAACACGCTATTGGGCCGAATTCGAGCGAATTTGGGCCGATAGCAGCTCAAAAACTTTCTTTCACAGAAAATTATGAAAATTTACCATAAAATAAGAATTCGCAAAACAAGGCTAACACTCAACTATGATTTAGCCTAAATCATTATTGATTAATTTCTAAAATTAATTCTTGTTAAAATACATAATTAATACAATATACATCGAAAATTCACAGCGTTACATTATAACAATATTGTATCTATGTTATTATTTTCCTTTTTAATTATATATTGTAATAGAATTATTTTATATTGAAGGATAAATTGTAATAATCTTCTCCTCGTATATTCAAATCATCTAAGGCATAATCCTATCATATTTTCTAGAATGGGATATACTCCAACTTTTTTATCCCTACGTTAAATTGCTATGTATAAGTACTTGGTCCTCTTATCCATCATCTTATTATTGTTTTATGGAGATAATTTTTTATTTCTGTTTCGGAGGTTTCTAAAGTTCATTTATTTAATCATAGGTTGCTGAAGTTGAAACTATATAAGTGGACATAATTTTCTTACTGAATGTTTAGATCATTATATTCTCCATTAATTTTGAAAATTATATATTGGTTTAGTAAACTTACAAAGCTTTTCAAATGGATTAATTTCTTATTCCTGGAGGAAATACTTTTAGTAATATCAAAAAAAACTTACAAAGCTTTTATCAGACATTAAGCATAGAGAAATTCTAAGTTTTGGTAGAAAATTAAAATCAATATTAACTTGACATGTTTAAAGAATTTGAATATTCAAAGTTTCTAAAGACTAAAGATGTAAACATACAATGCATGTTTCCTTATATTAATACAGCAACAATCAAATATTAATCCTACATTGATTGAGCGATGCCACACTGTGAAATTATAAATTAATGCTTTCTTCAATCAATGATCTCAACAAATATCAAAGATATATGGTAAATGATGTTTCGAGGCAAAATTAATGTACAATTCACTAATAAATCTAGTGATTACCGATTTTATTTGAACTTGCAAGAGATACCAAAAAAATAATAGTTGAAATCGGTTTTATAAGCACATTGTACCAATTGATTCAACCGGTAGATCAGTCCCCTTATTAGTACTGCATTGGTCAAAACCAGTTTGTGCACAAAAAACTCATTTTTCAAAATGACACAAGAATTCAAACCATGAACCTAATAGTTATTTGTAACATGATCTACCATTTAATCATTTCAACAATTGAGTTTTATGTTGTAAATAATATTTATTTTAATATGTTTATTATAAAATATATAACTTAACGATTATGCAATTTAATTAGTGAATCAATTTAACGAGTATGCATCTTAACTTAAGTGTAATATCTTTGTATTTTTAGTGTAGCATTTTATACATAATTAGTATATATTTCATTATTCATTTGTATTACTTATATTTAAATGTCAATAATGATTGAATATGAAAAGTGAGTAATGCAAAGACAATTTGCCATGCTTTAGTGAACATCGGATCTCATGTTGGCATCAGTGCCTTGCCTGCATCATGCCCGGGCTTCACCACACATCTTACAAGCATCTGTAATTTACCACACAATAATACTTAAAATTGTCATTCAACGGCGCTTTTGGATGTTGATTATGCATGCGTAATAGAATATATGGTTAGATCCAACATAGTGGTAGAAAGAAGACATTTACCATCACTTTCTTGAGTAAGCACTATTGAATGTCCGCCCTCACTCAAGCGAGCAATGTTAAATGTCTAATTTCTGCAATTGTCACTTAAGCGAACAGTGTTAAATGTTTATTTTCTACAACGCTGTTAAATCTCAAATTTCCCTAGGTTACAATATTCACAAATCATAGATGTCCATGAGGCAACACTTCTCTCACACATTCTATCAAACAGTGACAAGTATGCTCAATTCCATCACATTTACCATACATATCAATCAAATAATTGACAATAGAAACATCATTCTGAAAACCGAATTCATAATCCATTACATAACTTGTCTCTCTTAGTTCAAATTCATTAACTAAACACATGTCTTAAGGACACTAGGGAAAGTGAACTAATGAAAGGGAACTCATGAAAGAGCGAGAAGATTATACACACTAATGAAAGAGGCGAAGATGATAAGGATGTCAATGACTAGTTCATGAAATTCTTCTCTCTCTTAACTGTAGAAATAAATGGATTATAGTTAATATGAGAATAACCACATTGAATATTCATAAAATAAGACAACATTTCACCTTATGTTTTTAAGTAATGTGTCCAAGTCAATGTCATTGAATTGATGTACATCGACTTCGACAATATGTGCCAAAGCACCAAGAGAAATTGAGATCATTGTTTGATCTGTCTTTTTGGCACAATCAATATTAAAAATATGACAAATATAACTAATAAAAGACAACTTGTTTGAAGAAAGAAACCACAAATAAAAAAGAAAGAAGGGTAACAAGTGGAGTAGAAGAAGAATAAGAGAAATAGAAAACTGAAATATATGTGTATTAGAGTATGTAAGGTTTTATTTTAAATCTACAAAGATTTGCACTCACTGAAACAAATATTGTTGAATCTATGACTTTTAGTAGTGCTCATTGAAGCGAACATTGTTGAATGTGTGAGAATCAACAACATTCGTTTCACTAAGCATTATTGAATCTTTGACTCATACACTCGACAAAGTACTAAGTATTGTTGATTTACTTTCGCCTTACATTTAACAACATTCCACATACAAATGTTGTTAAATGAGCGTAGTTAAATGCGAATTAACGTTATAAATTATTTCATGTGAGACTCAATTGGAAATTAAATTAATGTAAATAATTTTGACAGGCAAAGTAGGTATATGGTTGGATATATTAATCTTGTAAGCTAATAATTTGGCATGATTCCAAGAATGTGATTATATAACTAAACTAAATTAAATAATGAAAATGAAAATCTCTTTAGTGTTGTGAAACCCGAGTCGGACGTCAAACTGATAAAGATCACGTATTAGATTTAACCGGTTTAAATGGTTAAACTATTCGTTTGACCGGATGATTCCATACATAATTAATAATTTTTATCTATAAATATAAAATTATATATAAATGTAAAACTTTTTATAATTAATAACCATGTATAATTATATTGAATTAATAACATCATTATCTTTTTTTGGATGGTAGTAAAACAAAATATTATAGCAGTGTTCCATTTTTTTTAAGTGAACGTCCGGTTAACTTCCCGGATTAATTCGGTTTAACTGGGTTTAACACAGTCGAACCAGAATTTCCCCGGTTCAAAGTAGTCTAACTCTCATTCAATTAAGACTGCAATACAGATCCGTTTTCAAGTCCGGTCAGCAGTCAGACTGTTCGGTCTGGTCCGGCTCTCACAACACTCTTTAGACAATGAGTTGCTTCCTTGAAGGAAGCAAGAGGTAAAGTGAAAATATCACTTTAATTTAGTGAGTGCTTTCTTAAAAGTATCCTAATCCCTAATAGCCTTTCATACTATTTAATATACCATGGACAACCTTGGATTAAGTAAACTATATATCATCATCACCTTTTAAACTAATCCCTTGCTCATGTGAATAGTATCCACTCTACCCCCAAACACTATTTGCTTTTCCTCTACATGACAATAACATGCACAATAATCTTCTCCATGCAAATCTAAACTACCAAATAACAAGCACAAAATAACGATAATAATTAAGATTAATTTTATTCATGATCCTCTTAAAAAAATAGTTGGGTTTCATTATCTTTTTTTTTATAGATTCTATCATCACACGCCACTATTTTTTCAAGGAGTTGGTTTAATAATTCCTTACTTATATGGTGAAAAAAGATATTAATTAAAAACTTATTTTACATGGCAAGAACAACATAAGGATCTTATTTACACAAATCAATATTGTCAAATATAAAGGACTAGTTAAAAATATAGCATAAAATAACTACATTAAACCTGAATAGTACCAATCACATAGGATTCTAAAGTATATATTTTATGAGGGGCTTGACCTTTGGGGTAGGAGTATTCAAGGCTCAAGGAAAGGTGGGGCATTGAAGATTAAAGAAAGAGTGGCATAGATTGAGAAAGGTTCCTTGGCCTAATAAGGTTATAAAAGGATTTGTCACAATCAATTTGTGCAGTGCCATAAAAAAGCAACATTGGTATTTAAACAACTAATTTGTTAGTGCATAAAAAACCTTATTTAATAATAAGATTTCCTTTTATAAGTGTAAGGAATCTTTTTGCTACCTAAGAGAGACATTTTTTAGTTGAAACTTGAAACCTTAATCTAATGATATTTACTCATGAGGGTCAGATAATTTGCAATTATATTTGATACACATCATATATATATTTTTGGTACTACTAACAGTATTTTCTCACCTTTTTAAGTAAGGAACTAACGTATTTTAGATTAGTGGTTAACCCTTATAATAAATACCGCTTCCAAAAATCAAACCCACAACCTTGAAAATCTAGTGGGATTTTAAACCACTATACCAACAACTTATTGATATAAATCGGTGAATATCAAGCCAAAATCAAAATTTGATTTTGTTTGAAAGGAAAATAATATTTATCCTAAAATATTAAAAGAGTAAAACATTATTTTATTCCTTTAATGATGAGATAGCCATCCAATAAATGAATTTTACTCTAAAAAACCAATGTTACATATAATTTTGGATGCAATGAATGAATCTGAAAATACTTTCAAAGATCAAAAAAAGTAATGCAAACAAATAATATGATATAATAACTATATATAAATCTTTATGATAATAAAATACATGTCACCGCATATCCCAATAGTTTAGAACCCATGCAGAAACTATGGCAGGTACACAATTTCATTTATACATATGCTAACTATGACAACTTTTTAAATTGACAAAAACTAAATTTTGGAACCCATTTTTGAATGTGCCCAAGCGAATGAGAACATTTTCATAGTAGTAAAATAGTTTTTTATTGTTTGTAAAATATGAAATAATTTAAGCTCTTTGTAACAACTAGATAAGCCTAAAACATAGAGTAATAAAAATAGAACCAATATACCAAATAAATAAGAAAGATAGGAAAAAAATAGAACCAACATAGCTCAACATTGGAAAATGAAAAAAGGGAAAAACCAATAGTGCACACACACATTCCTCATAAGGTTACTATAATGAATTATCATAAGACAATGATATAATATTGGAAATAGAAGCACACAAAACATCATACATTGGATCAAACCTCAAACTCTTATCTCTCTATAACATTGATATATAATATTGGAAGCTCACAAATTTTCTATGCTAATACTCAAAATACACAACACAAACATAACTACCTAGTCTCTATCCAAAACAAATATATAAAAAACCAAACAAAAAATCAAACTCAATATTAAAAGCTTCTCATTAATTTAAAAAAACAGAACTAAGAAAACTACATAGTACACAGTCTCTAATAATAAAAAAAACAAAACAAAAAACCAAACCAAGACTACTACTTAATAGTGCTATCTAAACTAAATATCATGATTTTTTTTTGATTTTTTTTTCTTTGTACACTAAATATCAAAATAAAACCTCTTAACTTATAACTCATATCACTTTAACCCTTCTGAAATTGTAGTTAGTTGAAAAATGAGGTTTGAAATCAGATAAATTTCTCAACAACATGGCACTTGAACACAGTTTCCAAATCAGGAGGATTAAAAAACTCTCTAACACCATGAAAATTGTTACACTTTGTTGGTCTTTTCTTCTTTGGTGCCATTGGACACTTCAATTTTTCTGGTATCCTTGCTTCTTTTGTTGTTGGTGTTGTACAACTTTCTTCATCTTCTTCATCATTCTCTTTTCCTCTTCCCTTTGTGTTTATTGGTTTCAAAGAACGAACTGAAATTCCAGCAATAGAACATTTCTTTGATTCTGATTCAAGGCTAATAATAGTGTTGGAATCTGGTTGCAAAGTTTTCTTCTTTGAGAACCCCATCATGGAAAGGTTTCAACTTTGGGTTCAACAAGGTGAAAGGAGAAATGGGTATCAATCAGAATCAAAGAATAAAATAGTTATAGAATTAAAAATGAAGGTAAAAAAAGATGGTTTTTTTTTTGTTGAAAATTGATGGAAGTGAAAAAAACCCTTGTGTGAAAGGTTTGAACTTTGGGTGGAAAAATAAGAAAAGAAAAGTGGGTGTTGCTTAGAATCAAAGATAAAAGGGTGGTTTAAGAAAATGAAGAAGAAGGAATGAAATGAAAAATGGGTTTAGAGAAAGAACACAAATGAGAAGAAGAAGAATGGAATAAGAGAAAAGGTTTGAGCTTTGAGAATGAATAAAAGAGAGAGAGAGAGAGAGAAAGGGGTGACCGGGAATTTTACGGGCAGCACAACAATTATGGCGCCAAAATTTCATTGATTTGAGAAACAACGGCTCATTTTCCCGCCTTCTTCAATTTCCAATTTTTATATAAAATGGATTTTTTCTTCGCATCTTAGTCATCTATTCGATGGAAACTTAATGATTCATGCAATTTGAATTAATTAGTATGTTTGAGCTATTAGATTTTTATAGAATGAGTGACTGAGATATGAAATAGTTTTTTTAACTTAATCTTAGACTAAGTGAATCCGGACTGATTTTGTTTGTGTATTGGGAGTGATGACATGCAATGAGAAAAGGTAAAGGAAGTCATATGACATCGTTTAAGCAAGTCACTGTTAGGAGAGATAAATATGAGTAACTTATTCACACTTAAATTGGTGAAGAGTGTCATTCCATATGCTATATGCTATGAATGATCAGAAAAATACTTAAAAATTAAATTTTAATTTAAATATTTTTTTTAATCAATCACAAAATCATGACACATAAAATGAGATTAAGTATGGACAGTAGATGTACACCCCTTAAATTCTCTATTTATATTTTATATATAAACTTATATTTGTCTCTTCATAAGGAAACCAAATTAATAGAATTGTTCCAAGGCTTACATACATGGACATTTTGCACACAAAAATGGGAAAGAATCATATAAGTTAATTATTTGCAATCTAATTAAAATTTGATTAATGCAATTGATATTTTCTACAATAAAATATTCAAATTAAAGAAAGAAATTATGAGATGTGTAATGTATAAATATAATTATATCATCCATTGTTCATCTTCAAAAGTTCAAACCTCCTTTTTTTCATTTTTAGATGTGTAATAAAATAAGATATTTAGATATTTTTGGGTTTTCATTCTTAGATTTCTTAACTATTTCCTTTAGGGAATTTTTGTTTCAGGGTGTGAATTATAATTCCGATAATCACATTCTCATAACCTGAAATGTCATTTTTAGGTATATTGAAATATGTTTGATTGGTACTTATATTTCTTGGAGAAAAAAGTTTATTAATCCTAAAAATAACTTGAAATCATGTTTGTCTATAATATATATTCCTGAAAATATATAGTATAGTTATCAAAATATCCTTATTATTAAAATGTTATTCTATTTATCATTTGAGTTGCATAGTTGACAAAGTAATATTATTATTTTTTGATGTGATATAACTAAGACAATAAATTTACGTTAAATAATACTTAAATACAATTATAAAACCAAATTTTCTTAGTTTACTACTTATCCAATAAATATTTAGTAGAGAAAATGTCTTTAAGTTAGTTTACTAACCTCAAGGTGGAATCCAAGGATTACAAGAATGAATAAAACATTAATACTAAATATAAAATATATAAATCTAAATGAAAAGAAACAATAATAAAACATTTCCTTATATCAGGAGATAACTTATCTCCTTCAGCTATTGAAAGTATGATATGTATACTGTTTTATTTAGTTTTAGAAATATTTTTATAAAAAATGATAAAATATGACATATGTATTGATTTTAGTAGTTGAAGAAGATAATTCTTTTCCTTGCACCGTGAGATACTTTATTCTGAAAAGAAAAAAACTTGGGAGTGTTAATAGTCTCCTCTCATTAAATTATATAAAAATTCTCAAAATAGTCATTTGGGTTTAATGATTTTATATTTCTACTCAAATTGTTTAAGTAAATAAGTATATTTTGATAACAAATTCATTTATTATATATAACACTTTGGAAAGGGTGGAATAAATAAAACTAAAATAAAAAACTTAGAATTAAGTTGGTAAGGAAGAGGGAGGTGTTGAAATTTGAGTGAGATAGAAAAGAAGAGAGAGATTAAGAAAGTGCATAAATAAATAAATAGTGTCATTCTTTCAAGCAATTTTTGAGATTAAAATTAGCTGCAAATTTATCATGGAAACACCATCGACTAGATAATGGTAAAAAAGTTACAAAGTTGATTTTGATAATTCTATTATTAAAATTAAGAAAAAATGTACAAAGTTATAAAAATGCATTAAAGCAACCACTTTTGTAGCTCTAATCCTAAGCCATGCTATGAAATACTCCTCAATCATCATATAAAAATCATACCTCCTTCATCTAATTTTGATTTCAAACCCTATATATATATATATATATAACTACATTATTCTCATTTGAGAATAAAATATCTTATGTTATAATGGGATAAGTTATCTCCTCCAACTACTAAAATCATAACATGTGTTATATTTAATCATTTTCTATAAAAGTATTTCTAAAACTAAATAAAATAGTATGCATACTATACTTTCATTGGAGTAAATTATTTTCTGACCTTTTTTGGGTACACACTATTAATATTAATATGTACTTTCATAAAATGGACATGAAAAAAGAGTACCATAAATCAGAGTCTGGAATAGATAATGATGGAGAATAAAATTGATGTAAAAATATAAAGATAAGTATAAAATCAAAAGGAAAATGAAATGCACGGTACAATCAAAGTGAAGAGGCTTTTTGACGAAATTGAAATATAAGTTTTTTCCTTAGTCCAAATTTTCCCAAGTGGTAATGAGAGAAGCTGCTAACACATGAAATTAGAGTATACCATAAATCAGAGTTTGGAATAGATTTTTGAAATGATTAACTGTTACAGATACGGATGGCACGAGTAGTATTTACCCGCTACCTGTTTTAAAATAGAAGAGTAATACTCATACCTGCCTGTACCGTACGGGTACCCGTGAGCAGGTATTTATGGGTATTTCTGGGTACCCGCGGGTTTCTCTATTATAAATAATTTTTTAAATATTTACTTAAATTGTGTTTTAAATAAGATAAAACTTAATTACTTTTGTACCTTTTGATTGAATATTTGGCAAAAATGCTAAATTTATTGGTGGTTTCCATTTGTGTGATTTTTTGATTTCATTTTTTAACAAAAAATATATATTTTCTTTGTAAAACATGTGTGTTTTTACGCATGTAATAATATTTGTAGGATGTTTCACCACCAAACTCAATAAAATATGTAAACAAAGTAAAAGGAAAAAATATACATAGTGTAGTAAATGTTAGAATAATATATTTTTTATTTTAATTAAATATAATACATTAATTATATAAATAACGGGTACCCGTAGGTACGGGTACTATAATACCCGTACCCTCCCGTATATACTACATGTATTTTTAAAAACCCATTTATAATACCCGCGGGTACCCGTTTATGACCCGTACCTGTGGGTACCCGCGGGTACGGGTTTTTTTGCCATCCTAGTTACAGGTACCAAGTTTTAATAGAATTGGAGATTTTTGGTCAAGAAATTATATGCAACCCTCAATGTAAAATAAATCATTTTAAACTTCGTTGCAATTCTATAGAAGTGTTCATTACTACATCAAAGCTTAATTATGTTTTTATCCCTCAGAATAATCCAAAATTTGATTTTAATTCCCATAATTTATTTTTTCATCTTGATCTTTATATTCAAAAATTTTAATTCCCATACCATTCTAATTTTGGTTTTACTACTAAAACCAAATCATTAAACTGAAGTAATGATTAAAAACATGACATATTTTTAAGAAATAAAAACATTTAAGTATTAAATGAATATAGAAAGGATTATGGCTTGTAATGCTTATAATAAGTAGCTTCAGCACTAATTTATCCAGTACAATTTGAAATGCATGCAAAGTTCAAATACCAAATCTTTGAAGTATATAAAAAAAACATAATTTAGTCAAAAATATTATCCTGCTACATGAGGAATGATAATGGTTAATCTCTTCAACTCCCTTAACTTTGAGCTGATTCTAATTTCTTCTTCCTTTGCTTAATAAGATCATGTTTTGCCTGCTTCCTATCATTAGATATCTGAATCCACACGTAAAAATAAGTCAGAAACTAATAAAAATGATGACTCCTAAATAGTAGTTAAGCGATATCAAATGCATACTACAACAAAGTTCGGTAGCACAATTCGATAGGAAAAACGGCGGCTTGGTGGATGAGATTCCCACATAGTGGGGTTAGGAAGGGCAGATATACGCAAACTTACACACACATCATGCCCCAATCAGAATCGGCCAAGTTGTCTACCCAAACGCAATCTAGCGTGTTTCGGTGAAGTACTTGATTAAACATTTATGGACTAAACTATTTTGGAATAAGTTAAAAAAACTAATTTTCTTAAATTTGTCAGATGAAATTACTAAAATTAACTAATAAGGGCTTATAGAAAGGTTATAAGCTATTTTCATTAGGCTACTTAGATAAGGCATTCTTAAAAAGCCCAAATAAGCTTTTCTAATAATGAGAAACTTGGTTGGAAGATATAGCATATTCAACATCAAACTAAAAATCACTTCAAAGCAATAGCATTTCAACAAATAAACTCAAGAATCTGTGGATCAAAAGAGGTACCTGCATAGCTTCCAAGAGCTTCCTCTTTTTTCGTGACATCAGAAGTTTACCCATGTCATCGACATTTTGTACATCATAACTTGACTCTTCTCCAGTTTTTGTCACTTCAGTAGGTACTTGTTTATCAACGGTGGAATCCGATGGAGTATATGTCACATGCTGAAGCTCCTTTTTCAAATCCTCGTGGTATTGCTTCTCCAACATCATCATCTGCAACCATAGAAATCAATTAACATACTAAGCACGTATTTAGGTACAACTACAATCGTCCAGAACAACTGTTTACAGGCACAAAAGCTGTTTTAGAGTGTAAGATAGTATGTTTGGGGAAATTGATTAAATCATAAAATAGCTTTAATATATATTATAAACTCTGTACCTTTTGTTTTAATTTACTATATATAAGTGATATCTTTAAACAAACCAAAATAATGATAGTGAGTTTAAAATATTAATGAACATAACAAGATCCTCTATACTCATTCCAACATTGTGATGCAAGTTGGTTGCAACATTCTTAACAAAGTAAGCATTACCTTTTGCTTTCTCTGAGCAGCTTCATTAGCTTCGGCTCGATCAATAACACCTTCTGCCAGCAGATTCTGAGGATCTTCCAGATCCTTTCCAACACCTGGAAGCGGTAGAATTTCTTTCCTTGCAGCAGCCTGCAAGTGCTTAATGGTCTGCGCATAATCAGGAACATAGGCTCCTTCTTCCTCATTGTCAACAAAAGGTGACAAGTGTGGTGGAGGAATCCTAATTACAAAATAAACAGTTTAACCAATAACATTTAGTAAGCACACACAAATTGTAACTCATAATGCATAATACATCTACACATACATACCATAATTCACAAACATTAAACATTTATACACACATACATAGGTATTCCTTTACTAGCAAGTGAAAGGTTTACATTGAATTTGCTTAAATGGACGGTCAGTAACAGAGTGAGTAAATTAAACAGACAATATAAAAAAGGATAGTTTGGTATGACAACTGACAAAGGAAATTTATTGAAGAAAATGATAGATATAGTTAGAACTTACTTTCCGACCACGTAATCCATTGTCGGCAAAATGATCCGTGCATTGACACAGTCAAATATCCATTGTGGTTGAACATATTCTCTAGAGAGGAACCTATGTCCTTGTGAATCTCTGTCAACAACCTACACACATCACAGCAGTAACTAAGTGAACTTGAAAGGAAGGGTTAAAAATTGACTTAGAAGATGGATTCTTTGACGCAAACCTGATGTGTGATGCTTTGATCAGATTCCCCAAAAGGACCTCCCTCCCCCTCCCAGGAAACAACCCCACCAAAAGCTGGAATAACGAAAAGCAATGATTCCCTTGGTACCTGAGAGTCGGAGCAAAATTACAAAATTAGTTTTACACTAGAAAGATATAACATCACTTCGTAAAAAATCGGATAAGATATGTTGTGTATATTATAATTCATATGACATCCATCAACTTAAAGTCGATGAGCTGAGTGCTGTTAAAAATTGTTCTTATTGCACTCAAAGTTGAGCCTTATTAAAGCATGAAAAATTAACCATGCCAGGGGAGTACATGTTTAGATTAAATAATTTAAGCTAAGAAAAGCTTATGATCAAAATGCTACAAAAAGAGCTTAAGCTGAGAAGCGGTTTTTGTGCAAAATTGAATCCAAACCAAACATGGCATAAGCAAAGTTTTTTGTAGTTTATGATAGGCACCTCCTTTTCAATAATGGAAACAGCAATAGAAAATATCAAAACAAACAAATATAGCACCAACTGCAATAGCTCTTCAAGGGGCCAACTTCCTCCCACCACATATCCTCTACATGGAACTTTCAGTTTTGACCAGATACCCAAACTAATTACACATTTCCACTCTCTCCCCTAACCTGCCATGTGGGCACATCACAAACCGATTCCCTAACAAATTCTCTCCTCCTTACACATGTGAGTGTGCAAATCCCTGCTGCTCTTCCATTTATGTGCTAAATCTTAATCAAACATCTAATATGCATACTGAACAAAATTAGCAAGAGTAGCCATACTAGTCCTAACCCTATACAAATTAAAATATAAACAGACATTATATACTAATCGTCTATTTCAATGAGACCTCAAAATGATTTTTCAAGTATGTTATTAGCATTGAGTTAAGTATAAATCATGAAGACATTTTGTTACCAAGTTACTAATTAGTTCTAATGTCATTAATCATGTCCTTTTTAAAACGTTTCCAAGACTAATTTCAAAACAACAATATCAAGTGACCAGATTACATACTATTCAAGATACAACAATTCCTAGCTATCACTGTTAACAGTATAAATCGGATTTTGGTCTGACCTCCCTGCTCAAGAAGAATTTCATATTTTCAAAGAGTTTTCTACATTCCCTTGTATCTTGATCCTCCTCCTCCTCATCTCCGGCAGCTTCTTCGACAAGGTGCATTAGTGCACCAGGTCCATGCTCATTAGATGGAAGTTGATGATGAAGTTGAGCAAGTCTAAGTTCAGATTTTTCATCTTCAGACTGTGCCCCACTTTGCTTGGCCTCAATTTGCTCGTGTTCAACTAAATCAACAGATTCAGAATTCACTGCTGAACGTCTGGTATCACGCCCGACATATCTAGATAATGCATATAGATCTGGAATATTTGAAAAGAAAATTAATGCATCAAAATAACAGCTTCTTTGGTTCAATTAAAATGAAGAGAATGGTACCTGCTGCCAAAGCTTCCAAACGAGGATCAAGTAACGGTGGATATTTCAAATTAATAGAGTGATAGAGACGGAAATTCACAAAACCAAGAAGAGGCTGCATCAAACCATTCATTAAATTAAAGAATTTAGTGAAAATTTCAACCAAATCAAATATGAATGTTTGCAATCTAATGATAATGGAGTGCATATTAAACAGTAAATTACTAAGAAACAGAAACGACGCAAAGTCGTGTGGGTAACTAAACGTTCTAATGAATATAAGCTTTTACATGATTAAAACACACACAATTACACTTCAGACGAGTACAAAGCCAGCTACGATGAAGTGAATATTAACGAGTTAAAACTTCTAAAAATAACACTATAGTATATATAAACATGAAAATAAAACTAACCTCATACAATTGCAGAAAGTTTAACATGGTAGGAAGGTCAACTTCTTCAGACACGACTTGCTGCAGGGAGTGAGGAGTTAACCATGTTATTGCCTGACCCTCAATGGCAGCCTGCACAAACAACAAATTTGATTCATAACATGTACAATTAAGATTAATGACCATTACAAATGCATCAATTGATACCTGGTAGTATATGCCTTTCACAGATACAAAAGCTTTTCTTAACTTGTGAGTGCGGGATATGAATGCTTGCCATTCATGTGCCAGTCTAGCATACACAATAAAAAGGAACAAATTAAAGAGATAAAAGATAATAACAAACGAAATTATATATTTTATAAGAAAGCAGGCAAAATATGCTAGTAACAATTGAACAAATCCGTCTCTTCGAGAGAGAGAGAGAGAGAGAGTATAACAAAAGCATATAGATTTCCATCCAGAATTTTAATATATCAAATGTATACCTCCGACACTTGTGGACACACTCCACATCAATTTTTTTGCTCTCTGATGCAGGTAATGCTGCAAAAAGATGTACCATTGAAAGACAATCATCCAATTCTCCAAGTGCGTCTACAAATCTTGGGTACCTATAATTCAAAGAATAATTAAATACATTTGAAATTCATATCTGGCTGTAAGACTTCAATTTAGACACATCTGTCAAACAAACCTCTGGCGGATAATCCTATCAATCTTGGGTTTTGGCGTCTGATCCCTCAACCTGTTTGCACGTTCAATGTTTTTCTTTGCCTCAGCTTTCTTTATCTTCCTCTCGTGCGTTTTTATTGCTCTATGTACTTCGAGCAAGGGTTCATGATGAAGAAAGGCAATATCCTTCACATGGTAATAAGTCTGATGGGTACCCTTGAACTTCTTTTTGGGCTCCCGAGGGGTTACACCTTTCAAAATGCATAGTTTCCTGAAATTTGCAAAGTCAACATTAGAATAACATCATCTTCTTTTACACCAAATCTTTTCCAAAATTTCATAGCCACACTAAAAACTGTGCAATTTCCAAGCAAAATCAAGTCTAGAGTACAACATTTTCACTGCCATTTCATGTCTTGACCGGATAAAGTTGATACTGAATTATATAAACAAATAAGTTAATAATGGAACCTGAAAAGAGGTAGACTGATTTGGAGCAGCTTGAGTGCTTGTGACCTAGTGACAAACTTCGCAGCATTTCCTTCCTTTTTCTTCCCCTATATAAGAAAACATGTGAAACACAAAAGCTTAACAACTTAAACATACCACTAACAAAATAACACAATATAGGTATGAGTTTTTTTTTGTAGTAACAAGGGTATCCCCTCAACTTTTTGGGTAAGGAACTAATCCCTTCCGGGGTTTACAGCTGCCCCTCCCAACAAGTGTCGCTCCCAGGAATCGAAACTTCGACCTTGGAGATATAGTGAGGCCTTACACCACTAGACCAACGTCTTGTTGGTTAATATGGGTATGAGTTAAAAGAGTGAAACTTAAACAAATTAAGCTAAAAACAATAACTTTGAAAAATGGGGCAAATTAGGAAAAGGAAGCATTAAAATGAAAGAGAGTAATCACCGGAGGTCTGTAGTGCTTTCCCACCATTGTTTACTGTTGAGATGAGTGAGAATCTGAAGATGCAATTGTAGAAGAGAATAAGACACTAAATGATTTTATTTTATATATATATATAGTCTAACAAATAATTTCAAAGACACAGGCATATATATACATGGTTTCTGAGACCAACAGTGGCAATAATTTTCAGTTAGCTTATTAAATTTGTCTCAGGCTTTGTATCGAACACCTTGTGTGCATAATGAATACGAAGATAATAACACAGAAACGAATTGAATAAAGAAGAGTGGGAAAGAGATTTTGCAACGAACCTGTGTTAGCGGCTACGTACTTCAACAACAAACTCAGTCCCAACTTTAAATACTAGGGTTTCTTTTTCACCTATGTCACATAGTTATAACATAAATATATACATATGTAAGAGTTTAATAATATCTTATCTATTGACAATATAAAGATTTATATAATATTACTATATTATTTATTATTCAATAATGATTAAATATGAATAATGGATGCGTATAAAACTCAAAGACAATCAATGCATATTATTTTTTTCTTAATCAATGATTCAATAATTAAATAGTGAAATTAGATTGATATATATATATATATTGATGAGAAATTTATTTAAGTTTCACCCCAATGATACCTAAAAGAGGTGATGAATGAAAAAAAGATCAATCTTAGATGACTTTTAAGTTTTATCACTACGATATGTTAGATTTAAGAAAATGAATAACTAAGACTTAATATAATTTAAACTACCCTTCCTCATATCTATATATATATTGATTTAACTTTTTTGTGTGTCATGTGTAAAAATCCGAGTCTACTATCGGAATTTCGTGGTCTGTCTCATTCATCATTCATTTATATTTTTAAATCGGGTCATACAAGGAATGGGTTTGGTCAAAGATTGAATGAGAAAAGCCCAAAACAAAAAGAGAGGGAAACACCTTTTCAACAATTTGATATTCCCGCCAAAGTAAGCTCATACACTATCTTTCACATTCATTCATCTCTTTTCTTTTCTTTCCAAATTCATATTCTTCCAAAAACTCAAAACCCTAATTCCATTTCTCTCTCTCTTATTCTCTCTCTCTTATTCTCTCTCTCTTATTCTCTCTCTCTTATTCTCTCTCTATCGCTCAATGGAAAACTCTTCTATTCCAAAACAATCTCAATCAATCTTCACCCACGTAGCTTCAAGACAACTCAATTCATTCCAATGCCGAAAACGACCTCGTTTCGATGGCTTCGTTTCTGGATTCAATGAAACTGCAGCAATCGCTGTTCAACATAATGCTGAAAACTCTATTCCCCTTTCTCTCTCTTTCTGCAAGGTACTCTATTTCTCTCTATAAAGTTTTCATTTTGATCACACCCTTTTTTTCTCGATCACGAAATATTAGATGGGTAATCCTTGATTTTTCAAATTGTTTCGCAGACTTCGAAATTTTCGCACATACTAGCTTTGTCTGATGAGGATGGATACATGAACTTGTTTGATACTCGCCGCAACTTGTCCAGTTCTACATCCTTCGAAGATAATGCAGGTTTGTTATATTTAATTTTAATTTTTTTATTTATTAGACATTTATTCCTTAAAAAATATGAAAAATCCCAATTCGATTATCATAATATGGTGAGTGTCAAGGTTTTAAATAGCGGTTGTAGTTTCTGAGATTGTAGCGTGTGCAATTGTAACATCTATTTAATACCTTGCTAACAAGACTAATGTCTGTAAAATCTTTACTAAGAAGAACTATTTTGACTTGCATTTGAGATTTTGAAATATCAAAGTTATTATTCTCGTTTTCAAGGGTTAAACTTGGGTCTTTTCATTTTTTTTAAAAATTGGGTGTTTGAAGTTTAATAATATAAAGTAGGAATTAAATTGATTTGCTTGATTACACTCTAGAACTCTTGTATATTAAAGAAGTTAAGGAATTAAGTGTAATTATATTCACATTTCTTTCGGGCTTCAGATGAGATATGTTTAGTGTTAATTGATTTTAGATGAACGTGAGTACATATTTCTAAACAATAGTTGTGTAATTAAGACAAATCTTATAAGAGTTCAATGTGATTTCTCCTATTTACTAATATGAAATTCATATTCTTTTGATATCAGAGAAATCTAAGATTTGCGAATGGGTTACGCATCATAATGCTGTTTTCGATGTCTGTTGGATTAAGGTAACCCACAATTTTGTTACTATTTCAATTTTTCTAGGTATTTGGATTCTTTGTTATTAATTTGACTAAATGATTTATAATACTCTGCAGGAAGATACACAGATTCTCACAGCTTCTGGTGATCATACAGTAAGTGATAATGCAATGATTAACACTTGTCACACAATTTACCATTGCTGACTCTAAGAATACTTGCATTATTGTGATTGTAATTTGGTACATTTTTGCTATATTACAATCAATTTATCCTGTTACTGGCTCTCAATGTGTACTTCCTAGACTTCGACTCTAAAGCACTGTATTCCTATTTTATTCAAGAACAGTAGTTGACTATTATCGTAGCCTTTTGAAAAACATGATTGTATTTCTGTTCATCTTTCATTTTTAGAAAAACTTCTGGTTCATATTTAACTGAGGTCAAGTCAATAGATATGAATTTCATGTGATTCAATTACAAATTTTGTTTTTAATGAATCATGTACCAAAAAAGTTGATGATATGTACCCAAAAAAATTATAGTTGGACAAATATTCACAAGACCTTGTAACTTGATATTAGTAGCTTCCTTCAAGCTAATTTCATTTTGAACATTGTTATGTTTCACATTTGCAGATGAAGGTATGGGATGTTCAAGAAAAGAAATGTATTGGAGTGTTGATGGGGCACACAGGGAGTGTGAAATCTATGTCTTCTCATCCAACCAATTCTGGTAATATTTGAATGCCATTTTATTTGTATCTATGTGTTTGTACACAACTCTGGATTTTCCACAACTGTAAAGTGATATTTTACAAAATTAATGTTCCTTTAATCTGCCAATCTACAGATATAATTGTCTCTGGTTCAAGAGATGGATCTTTTCGTTTTTGGGACTTAAGATGCAACTCCACTGCTAATAGGTTTGGGGACCCTAACATATAGTAAGTATCAGGTTTTCATTTACAGCAATCCTGTAATTTTCATTATCTTGATCTGTCGATCATTAGTTATTTATTTTAATTTATTATTTTTTAAAAACTTATTATCTCGTTGCTTCAGTACTTCGACGGAAGTTGTCAGAGGAGCACATATTTCGTCTCAAGCAAAACGAGTTAGGAAGAGCAAGGTGGGTTGCTTTTAACATATGTTACTTAGCATTTTGCAAGCTAAATCTTTCTAACAATTCTATCTGTCAGGCTGCTTCCATGAGCATTACATCTGTTCTTTGCCTCAAGGATCAAGTCTCCATAGCCACTGCTGGGGCGGTCGATAGGTTAGTTGGAAGCATTTGTCATGAATATAAATTTCAACTTTTCTGTTGTTTTTTTTTGTAGCTGAATTAACTGATCTTTAATGTCTTTGGTTCATTTCAGTGTGTTGAAGTTTTGGGACACTAGAAACTTGAAAACTTTTGTCACGCAGACATGTCCTCATCCTCAGTCGACAGAAAAGGTTCGTTGGAACTGCACTGTAAAGTGGATGTCTTTGTTTCTTTATACAGGCAGGAAGTTGCTAATTAATGGTCTTCTTGTATAAATTGAACCTTGAGAATAAGTTTAATATGGAATTACTAATCCGTTGTTTTTTGCTTTACCTTTCAGCGAGATGTTTAGACTGTTTATTTTCTAACCGATTTTGTTTAGATGTGTGATGACATGAAATGTTATTGTCGTATGTACCTTGACAATATTTGGCATTGTTATTTCAGAAAAGATTACATGGTATATCGAGCTTGTCCCAGGATGACAGTGGACTTTTTCTATCAGCCTCTTGCATGGATAACCGGTATCTTCCTTTAACCTTTTACATTTTTGATAAATTGAACCATGTTTGAGAGAGCACACTAATTACTTAAAACATATTGTTTCTTCCTTTTCGCAGAATATATTTGTATAACATCCTTCAACTTGAAAAGGGACCTTTAAAATATTTTTATGGATCTCAAATAGACACATTTTTTGTAAAGGTGAGAGTTGCACTTGTATCCTCAACCTTAAATTTTCGGCATCCAGTTTCTGTCTTGACTCATGACCTTTCTGATATTTGCAATTCCAGGCTTCAATTAGCCCTGATGCAGGTCACCTAGTCAGTGGTTCTAGTGATGGAAAAGCCTATGTTTGGCAGGTTAAATTTCTTACTTTTAAAAAGCTATTGTAAGCTTGGTACTTATGTAGCAGTCGGAAACAATTTAACCGATTTTTCAAAAATCAGGTTAACAAGCCTCAAGAGAAACCACTTGCTTTGAAAAGTCATGATGGAGAAGTTACAGTAGTTGACTGGTAAAGTACAAGTCTGGAACAACTTTTAAAGATCAAATTTTCAATGTGAGTTTTTAACAATATATTTTTGACAGGTGCCCTTCTGAAATTGGCAAATTAGCAACTGCTTCTGATGATTTCACAGTAAGTCCAACTAACTATAAATATTTTATTCACTCGAGTTGAGACCATAATTGACTTCTGAACCAGATTTTCTTGCGTGTTTTTTGCAATGTCTTCCAGTTCAGCACTGTCTTCTATATCACTTTTTTTGTTAATGTTGTATCATTGTTTGTTTTAGCACTGTAACTGTTTTCGTTTCCAGGTTCGAATTTGGAGTAAAAACAGTTATGTCTGCGATAGAAAGTTTCCATATTCCATCCGAAGAAGAGTGATGGCAATGCCCAGAACAGAACGTAAAGTGCTTTTAAGTAGTGAAGAAATGTGTCTGAAGTCAGAACACAAGGCTTTTTTATCCAATGAAACACTGCACCAACCAATTACATCAGACATTCCAATAACGCCACCAAAAGTACATACGTCTGAAGACCGTAAGGACCAACTTTCTTCAAGTTTCGATCCTACTGAATCATCCGAAAAAACTCCACAATCTACTTTGAAGAGCCCTTCATCTGTTTTGAGCCCTCCATCCTCCCTCAAAAGAACTATAAGAGACTACTTTTTAGCTTCTTCATGAATCTTTTAGGCTTATTATAACAATTAAAATCTTTTATCAACTAACAAGTTATACACATGTTGTATGGAGGGCATGGAATTCTTCAACTATGTTCTAGGGTAAGGTTATTTTTCCTCATCTTTTAAATGCTTCAATGTGTATTTAAATGTTAAACTATACTTTTGGTCCCTGTATGTGACACTTGTTGTATACATACCAATGTGAAAATAAAATGTAGGGACCAAAAAAGTACATGCTTTAGTCCCTATATATGACAATCATTTTCCATCTGGTGCATATAATTTAAGAAATGGTGTTATACTATAAGTAGTAAAGACCAAAATGAAAATAATTGTATAATATAGGGACTGGATTGATATTTTTTAATCTATAGGGACCAAGTTCAAAGCAAATAGCATGTTGTATGAGGACTAAAAGTATATAATTTAACATTATTTTCATTGTAACCTTGTTGTAAAGACATTTGTTATTATTTCTGCAGGTTAATTGAAATATGAAGTGCACAGAAGGGTTTGTTATATAGCTTTGGAGCAAGAACATAATGCTGCATAATTGTTTGCTTCTGGTTTATTTGATGAGGTTAGGAATTTTGGGTGTTAGAAGATTTTGAGCATATAATGACAAATGTGAAATGTAAAGCATTGCTTTTAATAACTGATGATTTGTTTGTTAGTGCATCAAACCCCTCTTGCTGAAGACAATGTACAGAGATTAGAGAGTACTATGATTTGAAACCTAGTTTTATAGTCATTGCATGAGTAGCTACTATAGTGTGCTTTATGTAGTGATGTTGAATGTTTTTCTTCCTTGATGATATATAAGATTAAAAAACATGGGTGAAAGGAGGTGGAACTAACATAATGAACTATGGTGAAAATGACATGTTCTTGACTAACTATGGCCGCAAGTTGGTCATGATATTTCGGAATAAAGTATTTCCTCATATGGAGAGATAATTATTAAATATGACACATGTCATGATTTTAATGGCTGAAGAAGATAATTTATTTTCTGATGATGAGATATTTTATTCTCATTCAATAATCATCATATTTCATTTTGGGAGCACATCTTTTGTCCTAAAGTTTATATCACTCTGTACCGTATGTTTCTCATTATTCAAAAAAATATAAAGTTAATATATATTTTACTTTTTTGACGAAAAATAAAATTAAAATAAAAATTAAAATGAGAATCCATCACTATCAACACCTTTTCATATCATAAATACATGAAAAACATGGTTCTCTAGAATCATGGTCTTATTCTAACTATAGTATACAAACCTAACAACCATAGTATAATATAAAATTATTGGTTAATATACAACTCTTGTTTAACTATGTTGTAGCATCCAATAAGGGTAGTTGGTTCCACAATAAATTGTTCATGAAATGTACCCATTCTCTTGCTACTAATATCAATACCAAGATCCTTAAAATTTGGCAAACCCTCTACTTGAATTCCATCTCCACATATCAGGAACTGGTTACCAATTATGAAGGATCCCGATACCCGGATCGCGACTCCGTCTTCACCGTGAGCGCGGCACTGAAGCTTCTTGACCACATGCACCAACTTTTCAGGAGGCCAATCACCAAATAATGTACTTCTAATACTTGATAGTGTTGTGAAGATGTTGTTAGGACCAATATGTTGTTTCCCTGAGAAACTGCAACATATAGAGAGACAATGTTGGTTAGAGTTCGAAAGAAGGTTTCGGAAGTTCACAAGGAAAAATTAATTGATCATATTCTAAATTGATTGATCATAAAAACTAAGAGTTAAGCAACCTATTTAGTCCCTCAAATCATAAGTAATCATCAAATTAGTTCCTCAGTTCAAGAAATTCATTTTGGTCCCGGAGTTTATAAGTATTAGTCATATTAGTCCGTGTTGACCGACACGTTATAATTTCAGAGACTAATACGATTGGTGTTTACAATTTTAAGAACTAATATGATGTTGATAATTCCAGGGACTAAAATGATTGTTTTTTTTACTTTCGGGACTAATGTGGTAACTAGTAATAATTTGAGAGACTAATATGGTGGTTCCTCTAAAAATAAGGTGCCAAGTTTGACCGATTGAAATTTCGTAACAGATTTCAGGGAAAAGTAGCAGCAAAGTGTTCGAAATGACGCATTTTTCCAGTGCGGAATTAGAACATACGAAAGACAAAATACCTGAAAACGGAGCTTTCATTATATAAGTTCCTTGTATGTTGCCACAAATCAACCGGTCCATCAAATAGTAAATAATAATGTATTGTCAACATCTGAAAAGAAAAATGCAAAGTAAAACATTGACCAATAATAAGAGAATCGATTGTTGTAACATCTCTAAATTCTTGACATAAGAAGCTACCATGTTTCAAAACCAATGTATCATTGTGAAACAATTGATTTAATGTTTTTGGTTTGAAGGCTTAAAATATATAATGCAGACTTAAGACTTAAAATAGGCATTATAACGTTTCGACTTTAGAGTGAAAAAAATTAAATGTATCCTAGAGAAAAAATGTACCCCCAAATTTCATTGCCGAGAAATGAAAAATCTCAACCGAGTCCTCAAGAATCTCGGTCAAATTAGTCATTTTTAAGACAGGTTTTAGAAATTTATTAGTCACTAAATTAGGAACTATTGACCCTCATTTATGATTCTTAGGTACCAAATTATGTTTTAAATTCTCAGAAACTAGATTAGGATATTTTGTTAGGGATGATCTTCGACATTGACTCTAAAATTTATATCATATTCTCGGAGAACTAGTCGACATATGTGAAGTGCAACATAACGCTCTGATGACCACTCATTGCTTGTATGGTTTTCGACTTACAGAACGACTTAAGAAAATAAGCATGACTGCTAAAATAATATAACGAGACAAAAACAAGTAGCTACTTACATCGGCCAAGTCCTTCATTCTTTGCGTAGGGTCGAAAACGCTTCGAACAAATCCTGCTAAATCTACCTTGGCAGTCTCATGCTTTGTAATAAAAGGGTGCAAAAGAAGCTGCAGGAGGACAATAACAAATAATTATGTTCGAACAATCATGTATATACCTAATGGAGTGTCTAAAGAAAACATTCTACTTTCTACAAGGCCATAATGCAAACGACAACAGAAAGTAAATCGAAGGTAATAAAAGCATCTGCACTAATGCATTTGTGCTTTAGGTAGACAAAAAGTTCAATTACTTGTAGGTCCTAAACTTTTTCGGGGTATCCCAATAGGTCCCTGGATTTCAAGAGTTCGTAATTGAGTCTCTAATCTTATATATATTCGTAGAACCGTAACAGATATGAGTGCAGAAACCATTTACAAATTTTAATAAGTTTAGGACCTGATTCCAAAGTTTTAAAGTTAAAGGACTTGGTTGAATTTCCCCAAAAATTGAAGGACTTACAAAATAAATACATGTATACAAAAACATTCAACCGATGGTCACAAAATTCCAAACCATAAATACTATACACCATGCTCATATCATACTAGGGTCTATGCATTTCTCTCACCTGTTCTGCTGTCGGCCTAATATCTGGATCCTTTTGTAAGCATGCATCAACAAAGGAGCAAAATTCGGGTGAAAATGTTTGCTTTGATGGCGACGGTGATGGATCATCCAGGATCTGCCACAAAACCAGGTATAATTATTTGCAGACATAAGAAGTACATGCATTCAATCCGATTACTATAATGGTATAGCATAATTCATCCATAGAAGAGGCTCATGCATTTTGTACATCACTGATCACAATAAGTGTCATGAACTATCGGCTCCGATAGTGTGCAATCATATCAATTATCTCATTCAACCATCAATAAGCATTGGCACATACCTGCAACATAAGATTGACGGGACCTTCGCTCGCCGTATACGGGAATTCTCCCGTCCCACACTCGAGGAGAGCAAGACCAAGGCTCCAAATATCAGCTGGATAAGAATAGCTTTCATTTCGAATTCTCTCAGGTGACATGTAAGTAACAGTTCCAACGAATGTAGCGCACTGCAAAGTTATATTAATTCTATTAGCATAGAATTAGCAGAAACAGTGAAGTTAAAATAGAACCTAAATTCTAGTTTAAAAGTTAGAAAATAGTAAAGGATTTATTTTTGACATAAAATACTAATTCTATTTATTAGCATAGAAATTAATATAGAGAAATAGAATCTTAATTCTTGTTAAAAAGTTAGAAAATAGTAGAGGATTAATTTTTGACATAAAATGGTTATATCTGCAGATCCTGGACTTCGATCTATAAATACAAATACGACTAAACATGAAATTGGAATTTGTAAACAAGTTTATAGAAGCAACAAATGACAATAAACTAAGACCGATGATCCATACTAACCATTGCCACGGAATTCTCTAAGCCAGCACTAATACCAAAATCAGTAATTTTGGGCTCCCCTTTGAGATTTACGAGTAAATTAGCAGGCTTTATGTCTCTGTGAACTAAATGTCTCACTCCGTGCAGATAGCTTAGACCCTTCCAAACGATAAAACACAAAGTCAGCATATCTCGAGTGGTTTCTGTAATGAAAAGTTTGAAATGAAAACATTACGGAAATTTTCCTCACATGTAGAAGCTTTTGAAACATGGATGAAAGGATAGGTTCGGGTATTCTTCTATGCTTTCTCAGTATATCTACAAGCGATCCTCCATCCATGTACTCCAATGCTATGCTTATTTGTCCAGAATCTGGAGTGTAAAATGCACCATGAAATTCTACAAGACCCTCGTAACAAGGTGCTTCACACAACGTCCTTATCTCGGTAAGTAGCTGCTGCCTTTTCTCCTATTTCGCACAAAGAAATAAAACAGTTAGAGGGCGTTTCGAGGAACTTATAAAGGGCTTACTTATAAAGGCCTTTTCTCGAGGTATTGATCTTCACTAAAAGAAGCACAGTTCTATGACACATAAGATTCAAAATAAAATCATAAGTGGTGAATTATAGCAAAATGAAACGAGAATTAAGTTGAAAAAGTACCTTCTCAAAGATATTGATCTTCTTCAATGCTAGAATCCTATGAGTTGGTATATGTATAGCTCTCTGCACAACACTACTAGCACCACTACCTATTGCCCCGAATATTCTCATCTCATTCGAAGCACAATTATATGTTTTCTCACTGTGTTCGCTTTCATCTGATGTGCACTTTTGCAACCCAAGCTCATTGATATTGTACACTCCATATGATCTGCTCAACAAGTTTACGGTTCCACCATCTGATAGCTGTGAAATTCCAAATTCAGATCAACCAATCAGAAATGCGAAAAAAACGGCGTTTGGTGAGAGGACAGAGCAAGATTAAAAAAGGGTATTCAGTTATGTTCTCTTTAGGTGGGACCAAAATGTGTACCAAACACTAACAAAATTTAACATCATTAGTCACAACCTTTACATCTTATTCAGTGTTTTGGATAGGTAGATTAAGCTAGTGTGTTTGGCAAATTAGACGAATAACCGAAAAAACTGTTTTAAGCTAAAAAAAGTAAACAAGAAAAGCTATTTCTGCTCCATCTTATATGATGTATATCTCTATCAGATTATAGATTATTATTTCATAATTTACTATATCAGGGATATTTTTGCAGACAACCCAATCAAAACAAATTATCTTACAATCACTTTTCTGCAAAACACATTTAAACAAAAACTGATTCTATCACAACCATTATAACAATAATCAACAAAAACTGATTCTACCATCATCATTGTAACAATAATTTAATATACTTTTAATTAATTACTGAAATAATCGAGTTTAATAACTAATCTAAACACACTCTTCATATATATATATATATATTATACTCTGGAATCTTCAATGCCTAAAAGAAAAGAGAGAAATAGAAAGAGAAAGGGTTACTAACAGTGTAAGAATCAGAAGGGTCTAAAGTTGAAGTTGTAGAGAAACCCTTATCAGCATCAAACAAAGGTGCAAGCTTTTTTCTCAATTCCTCTAACCCCGCCATTGTTATAACTCTTTCAAAATCAAAATCCAAAAGGGGTTCCAAAAATCAAACACACCCCAGATGAATTTTTCAATGAATGATAGAGAAAAAAAGAGATCTTTTTCAAAAAGGGTGTTTGAATTTATAAGTATCAAAGTGAAATCTTAAACAAGGTTAGTGTTTTGTTATTGTGGAAAGAGAAAAAAGAGAAAGATTGAGTTCGTGAAATTCAAGGTTTTGGTTTCTTGGTGTACTTTAAAAGTTATTTAAATTTTAAAATAAAACTTATAATATTCCAACAAATTAATTTGTTTCTATTTCGCTTACTATTTTTATAATTTTATTCTTATCGTATTTATTAAAAGAATAAAAGTGTAGTTATATTAAAGTAGTAATATATTATATTAAAAAATAATTAATAAAGTAGTAAAATATTACATTAATTTAATAAAAATATATATACTTTTTTTATTTTTTTATTTATCTCTAACAATTTTCAGTTAAATAAGAATACAGATAATACTTTGAGAAACAATTAATTTGTTTTTAATGTATATACATTAAATATCTTGATTTTTTTCATCACAATTCCTTGTGAATGAGATTACATATCCCTATTTTTAATCTTCACTAATTTTTTCATTCTAAATTGCACTTTTGGTTGCTAACATTTTACTATTATGTAACTTTAGTCACTCTATTTTGTTTGATGTATTCTAGTTCTTAAAAAGTATTAATTTGTATATTAATAGGGATAATGTAATATTTTTATGGTTCATGTTTGAATTCAATACTTATCTTATTATTAGTTAGACACTAATTTGCAAATTAAATTGTGTTTTACCCTTTTAGGGTGTAGATGAAGTCATAAGTAAATTCCAATTAAGGCTTCATTGAAAGCCCTTTAGCACAAAAATTGGAATATCATTATTAGTTGAATTTGTTAGTTAGAATATTTGCATTAAATTATATAAAAGGGTTGTTAATATTTATACAGATGAATTTACAACCATTCCTTCATACACTTCATCAACATACCATGATTAGTTTTTATTGGTATTATACTAAGGGTATTTTTTCACTCTTTTCGATAAGGAACTAATTTACGAATTGAATTCTTGACATTTTAATCATTTTAAGAAATTTAATAGAACCTTACACTACTAGAATAATACATTATTGATATATCGATCAGTTTGGGGAGATACATGCATCATGGAGAGGTCCTCTTTAATTTTGTTAATACAATAAAGTTGCATGTGGTATTGCCCCATACATGCCCACATGCATGTAAAAAAGAACATCATGCATAGTTTGGAATAATTAAGAACATCATACATAGTTTGGAATAGCAATTAATAAACTAACTAATTCCAAAATCATACATTATTTATAGCTTTAATTCCAAAATCTTGTGTACCGACACACTTTAATTAACTAACTTAGATACAACAATAGCAATTAATAAACTAAAAAAGCATTGTATTGTTGATGGCTTAATCACAACATATGGGTGGGAATTTGAATAATAATGGTAATGATAACAAAGAATAATGATTAGCATTTGAGTATGCTCATATCATAGACTAACGAACGTTGGTTCAAGTGGTACATACTTGATTTCCCTTAAGTAAGTTCTCGGATTTGATTCTTGTGGATGAAAAAATATTTTCTGAGAGAATTAACCCCATGTACCTATGGATGTTCTCGACTTAAACAAAATTGCCTCCAGTACAAGGATACCTATAGAAAAAAATATTGATTGTATTCTTTTGGGCTTTCGGCAGTATGAGTATGCTCATATGATAGAGAAAGAATAATGCTTATATCACATCACTTCATTATAGATGATAAAATAGGTATTGCATGTGGGTGTCCCTACACGACCCACATTTTTATGTGGACAAAGCATACAAAATTTGCCCATTATTAACAAGCCTACATACATTTACATTGGACAACAATGTTATATAATTTTTTATCTATAGAAAAATTATAATCTAGTGTGATTTATTCAATATCATATAAAATATCGAAGTTTTTGTCATTTTTTTTTTATCTTCAACTATTTTATTTAATTTATTTTTAGTTATTATATTAATTTTTTATTTTTTAATTATTGAACAATGCCCGTAGGCCGCCTACACATTCATTAGCCCATTTTAAAATGGACAAGATATTGAATTTTGTCCAATAAGACAATGCCAGTATATCCGCGTTCGCTTAAATTTTTGCGGCACATACAAAACCGGTCAGGCAGGCCCGTTTTACCATATTCGATCTTGACCCATCTCATGAACACCCTTGTCCTCTACTTAGACTTATGCACCATATTCTGTCTTTCACTAAGTTGAGGAATCCGCGTGCTAGCTGATAGATAAACCATCAATAATCAATAATGGAAGCTAGACGCTTTTTTCTCTGCTTAAGAGGTTCAAGAATTCACATCACTATGCTGTCCCATAATTGAGGAGGACACAACAGTGTATATATATATATATATATATATATATATATACCTTACATTGATTTGGACTGAATGTATTTATCCCTGACACACAGCTTTATGGAAATGAATCCTTAAATGTGGGTTATACAATAGATTATGTTCGAGAAGGAAGCACATTAATAATAAAATAATATGATGTGACACTTTTATTCTTAAAATTAAGGGTAAGAATAATAGCTTTTCTCTTTGATATTGGACAAGAACTATTTCCTTCAAAAAGAAGGGACTCTGAAGGGGAAGAACCTACTAAGCTATGTTGAATTGAAATTTTGGTAAAAAGTTAGGTATCATTTAGTTTAAATTTGACCAAGTTGCACCCCATGCAATATTATGTTGACCACCAATCTCAAGAATAACTTAAATTGAATCTGCTTATCCTGTGTCAATATCAAAAATCTGAAAATCAAATTCAGTTGGCGAATAAGTCAATTTTAATCATGTTCATCAGGAATTTCTCAAACTAATGAGTCAGTAACATATGCACACAAAAAAACATGTCTACCTTAAAAGGTGAGTTAGACTGTTAAAGTAGTGCTACTATAGAGAAACATTTGCATAGATATAGCAATGGATGAGAATGAGGAAGGTTGGAACGGGTTAAGGTTTGTCCTTACTGATCTTAAATGTTAGTTGAGTCATTTTTTGAACCCGGACTCGACCCTAACTCGAAGCTAACCTGATCTTAGATCCGACTAAATATCATACTAATTTTAGATAAAGTATTCTCAATATTATTTATTATTATAAATATGTAATTTGATATATATATATATATATATATATATATATATTTAATCATGTATATATGATAAAACATTTAGAGAATTAATAATATTTTTGATCAAAAAAGTGTTATAACTTTGTATATATTTGAATAGAGACACATACAAATATGATGAGTGAGTGATCATGGGTCGGGTTAAGCCGGGTCATGCTTGATCCCTACCAGCTCTAAATATCGACCAAATCTAATTTTTAAACCCAAAACCCAACCCTATTCGAATTCGATCATGATTGAGTCATACTGAATAAACGGGTAGGGTTGAGTCTTGGACACTACTAAGCAATACACACTACACAACATATATAAAGTAGTAATTATTGTGGTGGATTATACAAGTTAACCTTAACTATTCTTGTATGTATGTATATATATATTATTATTATAAAGGTTGTGTCATAGTCATTCTTTTTGACTTTGTAGCACCATTTATTGCACTCTTGTCTTTTGCTTTCTCACCAGAAATGCTCTCTGCCTCCTTATTATGCTCTCGAGTTGCTTTTTCTATTGTCATATATCACTTTATATTTGCGGGTTTCTCTCATCTTGTCCTACAATTAACTAGGGTTCATCCTTCAACTCTCACATCAAATAGTCTTTTCCAACATTTCTCTCTCACCCTTCTTCTTCTTCCTTTTCACTTTATTAATAACTAGATCTTCAAAATAAGGTAGTCTTCTACCAAAAGAGGGAGAAAAAAGGTATATTTTGATGCAAAAAAACTAGCTTTGATTCTATAAGGTATATGGTTTTTATCTCAATTATGCATCATTTCCTTTTTCTTTTATTGCAGCTTTGATTTTATATAATATATTAATGTTTTAAGGTTTATCACTAAAAAATGTTGTATATGGTTTGATCAGGAATATGCATAGGTTGAACTGAAGTGAAAGGAATCAAACTAAACACAATAAACTGTATCCACAGTTTTTTTTAATAGTTTTTTATATTTCATTTTCATCACTAATTGGTTGATCTGTCCAAAAAGAAAAAAAGACAAAAGAGGAAAGGGTTTAGGTAGTAGTAGTAGTAGTCTTGGAATCTATGAATATTAATATATATTCGGAATCAGTATAGATTGTTTAGGCAGAAAAAAGGTTAAAAATAGCATAACCCTAGTTGTAAAAATGCTCATGGAAAATTAATCTCTCAAATGGGATGAATTTATACATAAATTTTTATATTGATTGGTCATTAATTTTAAATACACTTTTTTTCCAATAAATCTTAGCATTTTCTTAATTGTAGTTTGAAGAGAATGGCATCTTCATCAAGCTATTCAAATTGTCCATGTGCAGCATGCAAGTTTCTAAGAAGGAAATGCATGCCAGATTGTGTTTTTGCCCCATATTTCCCACCAGAAGAGCCTCAAAAGTTTACAAATGTTCACAAGATATTTGGTGCAAGTAATGTGAGTAAACTTCTGAATGAAGTTCTACCTCATCAAAGGGAAGATGCAGTGAACTCTCTAGCTTATGAAGCTGAAGCAAGGATAAAAGATCCAGTTTATGGTTGTGTTGGTGCTATTTCTGTGCTCCAAAGACAAGTTATGAAGCTTCAAAAGGAACTTGATGCTACAAATGCTGATTTGATAAGATATACTTGTAATGAAATGCCAACAACAACAACAATAATTACTACTTCTCAAAGGGGTAGTGAAAGAGGAACTTCCTCTATTGCTCAATCTTCTAGTTTTTATTATCATTCTACTTGGAACAATGATCATCCATGAGGGGATAATTATCATAGTGGTGATAATTAAGAGTATAGAGTTTAAAATCTGTGCACTAAGAGTGTAAAGTTTTTTATACTGTCAACCCATCATCCACCATTAATTTGTATTACTCTTGTTCGACAGTCAATGATGATTAATAAATCAACAGGGGATGATTTGCCGACAGTGTAAAAAATACTTACACATAGTCAGTGTATACATATTAAATCCTCAAGAGTATGTGATTATAAACCTTTTATATATGGACTTAATATGTATACACTGACTGTATAAGTGTTTTTTACACTGTCAGTAAATCATCCCTCATTGATTTATTAATCATAATTGACTGTCAAACAAAAGTAATACAAATCCATAGTGGATGATGTGCTCATAATGTAAAAAACTTTACACGGTCAATGCAATGATTTTAAACTCTTTCTATGTATATATATATGAATTGTCAATGGTATTGATTGATAAAATTTCAAAGTAACCCATTTTAATTTAGGGTTTCTTATTGTTAAGTATTTGATGCAAGAAAGGGTATGATAATCCTCTCTAGGTTCTCTATGTATGGTTTCTAAATTAGTATTATATTTGCATATAGAAAAGGTTAGATACACATTTCAATCCCTCACATTTTCCTTATTTGGATATGTATAGAGTTTGTATAATTGATTGGTTTGATTAGACTTCATAAGTGAGTAGGCTTGGACAATGGAAATAAGTAAAAATGTGCCTCTCATCATATTTTGGTTGAGCTCAATAAAAATTCATGTTATGAAAAGTTCACTCTATCAAGTATAAAAGTAAGTTTGATACAAAATTTATACATTTTATTTTCAACCCATTTTGACTCCGTGTTTTCTTATTTATTTGTAAAGTCAATCTTCGAGTCTAAAATGGGTCAATCCAAGTTGAACCGAACCGAATTTTTTATAATTATAGTTACACTTGTAACTGAATCAAAAGTATATGTAAAAAATTAGGTGGACTAAATAGTCAAAACCATATTACCAAAATTATATAAATATGAAGTAATATGCATATAGTACTCAATTTGTTTCATTATTCTTCCTCAAATTGTGACCAAATCACACACCTTTCTCCTTGGAAACAAGATCAATATTTTTTTAAGAGAAAAGACATCAACTGAAGTATATACCTATACTCCAACCTATTACAAAATGAAAAAAAATATATCCTCTTAATAAATCAATTTTAACTTTTTTAATCATAAGAATATGACATGTATTACGTTCTATCCAAATGAAGTTAACATATATTAATTAAAATGACACATATCACCTTTATATAATTATAAAGATTTTTAATTAGTTAATTGTTAGGAAGATATAACATCATTTTTTCACAAAATATATTCCTTACCTATAAAACTACTTACAATTAATTGAAGCAATTCATATACCCCAGCAAGGCTCAAATCTAAGCACTTAGCCACTTACAAGATTAAAACAATAAAATAAGAACTGAACTTGGTCCTACCACACCTAACACAGCTGGAGTAACAATAGTAATAGTTGGAGTAACCTTATATCCTCGACACAAATTCTCTTACTAATTCTTTTATCCATAAAAAGTAATGTAACTTATATATCAATCATTAAAAATAAAGTATTATTTTATGGTATAAAATAATTAATAAGAAGATTTAGTAAGAATATATATCATTTTGTGTAGAATGCAAAATGCATACTAAATTAGTCTATCTCAAATGGCCCCCACTCATTGCATTCTCATATACCGACTATTGCCATAATTATTAAAGTCTGAGGTTGTTGAATAGAATCTCACATATTGCTATACTTTTTTAATTAAAATGGCTCATTATTTTTATCTTCCAATGACATTTTTATATTTATTCTCACCTAGCTACCTTTTCAAGCATGCATCCATCTTCCATGTATCTACTTATTCCTATTTCTCTAGCTGATGAAGATCTAAAAATGGCCCCTAGCTAGATACCTAGCCACCCATGTTAAACTATCTACATCTATGTTAAAGCTATATATATATATATATATATATAGGGATGATTAATCATTTAAAAAATGTGAGAACAATAAATCTAAGCCTTACAACTCATCATAAATGGTTAGGATTCAAAGTTAGTTATTGGTCATAAGATAGTTATGTGCATGTATATTTTAATCTTAATCATTTAATCAAAATTTAGTAGTCTATACTAAATGCTCTCATTTCTCACTATACTTATTTTTCTCACGGAGTAGTTCAATATATATATCGCAATCAATTCATCACATAGAGGGGGTGTATATAAATTTACCTCCTTTGTCCTCATGTATGTTCAGCTTTACCAATCTTTTTCATCACATAAAAGCATCTACAACTTTATAACTATAGATGATTATTCATTGCTCCAACATAACTTTTTTATATCATTTGATATTTTTATTGACTTAAGCAATTCAACTAAAATTCGATTCAAACCCTATAATGAGCCAATGAACTCACAATCTGAGGGTGAAGATGGAGGATATAAGGAATAGATTGAGGAGATTGTGGGTTCGAATCCCACCATAAAAAAAGGAGTTATAAAGTAGTTAATGAGTTAGGGTGAAGGAGGTTGAAGTGGAGTCTCACCCACAATAAAATATTAACAATCTAACGTACTAACAATTGTCGATAAAAAAAATGTGGAGTCCAATTAATGACTAAGAACTTTTAGAAAATGGAGCTTGAGGAAGCTCATGTGCTTCTCAATGCAACACCTTGCTGATACTCGTCATGATCAATGTGCTAAGAATATGTGTTGGAGTTGTTCTAATTAATTCAGTGGTTACACAAGAATAAAAGAGAGTGAGAAAAGATTGAAGTGCATTTTTAGGATATTCATTCACCTTGGATCAAATTCGGTTGTTTTTGCATAATAGTGTATAGAACATTCGTCTTACATTTTATCTTCATGGAGACATAATAGGTTTCAATTGTAATCCTATTTTAGGAACAAGATCCTCTGTCCCTTAAGTTCATGTTTCTCTGTTTTAGATTAATAATTTGTCAACAAATAAAAAATAATACTTTATTTTAATTTTATTTTTTCAAAAATAATACATTAAATTAACATATTTAGATATAAATGGACGTAAAAGGATCGTGAACATCAAGTTAAGACAGATGATCTTCATCCCTTTTATATGCGGGTAAGTTTCCTTATACTCTTTTAATACATTCTTTTTTGCTTAGCAAAATAAAATATTCATATTTTATGTTTTTTTTATTCTACCTCACAATCAAATTTAAAAAAGGCTTAATGTTAAGAAATATAAGAAGTGGCCGTAGGTGATTATTAACCTACTATATGTCTTATTGTTTTTTTTTTCCAAAAAAGAATTTTACCCATGATGTTTCCGTGAAAGCATATGAATGTCCACTCTGCATTAGAACATTATAATTATGAACATGAAGTATGAAATATGGATGTGAAGGAGAGTTATTTATGTTGAGGAATGAAGCATGTGATCCTACAATTATAGGGTACTATTAACCTATTTTGTCAAGACAAGTAACGTGCATGGTGCATATATACCGGGGAACTTCCTTTACTATTATTTGCTCCTACCTTCTCCATCTCAATGCTAATTTTATTTTAAGTAAATACTCATTTCATTCTTCATATTTTTTTGATATTATCAGTTTGATCCCTTAAAAATTAAAAAACTCAAAATGGTCCCTAAATTTTTTAAATGTGAGTCAAATTAGTCTGTTTTAGCATGTTTTATAATACTTGGTATAGACTAATTTGACATACATTTGAAATTTTTGGGACTATTTTGAGTATTTCATTTTTTGAAGGACAAAACTAGTAAAGTCGAAAAACATAAGGGACTAAAATGAATATTTATTATTTTATTTTTTATAACCAAAATTTATATTGAATAAGTGTGAGGAGGAGTGCTAGCCCCATAAATAAAAATGGGTTCAAACCCAAAGAATTGGAAAAACAAATATGTGGAATTCATATTGACCATATTTTCTCACAATTTTATGCAAAATGATCACAATCGTGACCACAATTTTTAAAATCATGGCCTTGTTGGGTATTCCAAGTGTGAATGAAGAAAATTTCATATTAAGCAAAAAAGGATGAATTAAAGAGCATATGAGTGGATGGACTCATAGACCTAATGTCTTAAGGTTTTTGGTCAAGATGTAGTCTCAAGTTCACTTATATGCTTCTTTCATTTAGCTCAGAAAAAAAATGTTAAAACTCATGGATGAAGATCTCCCAACTGAACCTTTGATATAAGGCGGAGGAAGGACAACACACTCTAAGTTTGTAATACCAGTTCATGTCCTAGAGAATTCTACTTGCAACATTCATGAAGGTCGAACTTGTAGAGCTATTAAAAAATAAAGTTAATAATATGGGATGAAGATATAGTGACATACAAGTTTTGTTTTGAATCATGGGATAAAACGTTTTTAAACATCATGTACTTTAAAACAATGACAATTTCAGTTTTGGTGGAAAAGTCGTCATTTTTTGTGGGGACTTCCGGAAAATTCTTCCATTCATTCCAAGAAAAAGTCGTTCCAACGTTATCAATGCAACAAACAACGACTCATATCTTTAGGATAACTATGAGGTATTAACTTTAACAAAGAATATACCTCTAGAAAATAGTATCCACAACAAAATGAAGTAAAAATTAAACAATTTGCTAAATGAATTTTAGATGTAGGTCATGGAAAATTGTCTGAATCAAATCATGGTTATGCATCAATTGAGATACATAATCAATTTCTAATAGCTGGTTAAGATGATCACATACATGTTATCGCTAAAAATAAGGGTGTTCAAATTCAGACCGATCCAACAAGTCAACAATAAATCAAAAATCGATCTAAAATAGTCCGAAACTGTAAAAACTGAATATGTTTGGATTGTGTTGGACTTATTTTTTAAAGACCGATTGGTCCAGTCCGGATTTTGGTTTCACCTCTTTGATTCAGACCAGACTGAAATAGTATGTAAAGTTTAAATGTGTAATACTTTTAAGATTGCTCTTATTTTGATCGGATTGGACCTGACATCTTAATATAAACAGACCAGACTGAACCAAACAACATGTTAATTACGTGTTTTGATCAGATCATTTTTTGCCTAAAAATCGATCCAAATGGACGTCGAACACCCCTAGTTAGAAGTACACATCCAAATTTAGCATATTGGTACTTGTATGAGAATTTCCTACAATGTAGAGCTATTTTTGCATCAATGTTTGAAACAATTGGTGAAAAAAATGATTATGTTATGTTATGTTATTGATTTCAGGTTAATATTTCAATCTCAAATTCTTTACATACAAATCCATGTTAGTACGAAACCATTAACAAATTCTTTGTAAATGCAGATGAAGAAATGGGGCAATTAAGTTCAGATTCTATTGTCAAATCAAAGTCTAATGGCAGTCATGTTATTGAAGCAAACCACAAAATTAAATTGAAAATTAGAACTTCAATAATGCTATTGATAAATATAGATCAATCCAAAGGATTATAAAACCGAACAATGATGATTATCAATAGGATGGCAAACCATGTCATCAAAGCAATGATAATGACAGATAAAAATTTTGTAAATATTTTTTACATACCATAAATAAGTTTGTCTCAATCACAATCATTATGGCCTTTCAAACTAACAAGGAGAAAATTTATGTTGGTTGTTCTATATGCTATGACAATCAACAAGTACAAGGTTAATCACTAACAAGAGTTAGGTTATACTTATCTCGACCTCTTTTCAATTATGGTCAATTATATGTTGTTTTTCTAGAGTCCATAATATGGAAGGACTCAAAATATTGATGTTTGACAAGGAGTAAAAACCAACTAACACTACAACTAATATTGTGTTTAATATGAACAAGTATATGTTATTTGTTCTACTTTTTAACCATACCAACCTAATTTTCTACATTTACTTTGTTTTCATTGCAGGTCTCCTATAAAGTAGTAAATGCTAAAAATGCATGTACTTTTTTTTTTGTAAATTGAAGTTTAATATGTAGATGTTAAACTACATAGGTAAAGAATTGCTTGACCTTGGTTTTTAATTAAATAGAGTCATGTATTAATTTAATTTAATAAGACAATATAAATATTAAAGTTATATGAGCTAAAACAAAAAATAGACATGTAAGTCAAAATGTTTACAACATAAAAGCATATAATAACTTTGAATCAACAATTTGAAGTGATAAATCTTAACAACATAAACTATATTGTTGATGTTGAATCTCAGTAAATCAAACTTCAGTTCATAATCATGTTCAAAATATTTCTTTTTATTTTTAGAATTATATTTATTTTACTTATTTAGTTAGTAACAATTTTTAGTTAAATTTTGTTTTAATAAATTAATATTTTGTATCTTAATTTTAGATCATTATTTTTATTCTATATACGAATATTTTTTATTTTTATCTATAATTTGCTACATTTGAAAAATATTTGTAAAATGGAATATTTGAAAGTTTTTCAAACTTTAAATCCCTTACACGTTACAAAAATATGAAATAGATAGGATTATGGTTCAGTTCTAATAGTTATTTGATTTTTAAATCCAAATATAATTATTTAAACATTTTGAAATTTGAATAGCATAAAAATAAGTTAGTAACATTTCTCAGACACAAATTCAATTTTCATGATTGCAGTTGTCGTAACCATATAATATATAATCAAACATCAAACTCACCCAACATTATTGTATTACAAAAAAATTATTGGTATATATGTTTAAGTCTATTAAGTATTGTGCAGTATACCTTTACATTCATTTGAATTAATACACATTATTTTAATATACATAATTTATATTAAAATTGAATTTATTGAAATTTTATTGTCTCATTGCTATAGAAATTAAGATACTCATGTATTAATGAAACTAAATTTATTAGAAATTATAGTTCCACCATTATTGAAATTGTATTTTATTTTAATGAATAAAGATACTAGTGTATTACTTTATTGTGCAACATTAAAACCTTAAATCTAATTTTCACATTCTCATTTTTTACCGTTTCTCTCTTCTAACCTTAGCACCCAATCCCAACCTCTATATAAAGCAACATCTGATTCGCAGTCAATTCCGTAATGCCTTATTTTTTTTTTTTTTTTGTATTTTTATATCTTCTTTTTCATTGATTTAGTATTACTTTTTTTTATTATTCACACTATTAGATTTAATCAGAATGCACAAATAATATAAATATATTTTATAATGTTAATAAATCATGTATTGACAGAATTATATTTGTTACTTTCATAATAATTATTATATAAGTCATATATAGAATGATATAAAATTAGTTGTTAAACAGAAAAAATTTTATATTAATAATGTAAAAAAAACTAAACTACATAAAATAGAGAAAAATATTAGAATTATTCTTTATTAATATTTTATTTTTAGTATTATATTTATTAACGTGTTGACAGAAACTATTGTGTCTATCAACCAACTTCTTATTGTTTATAACATATAGTTCTATTATTAGTTTAATAATTCACATTAATATAGTTTTGTTTTATTATACTATAATGATTAGTTGTCATGTTTCACATTCCATTGAGAGAAATAAAAACAAAATAAATTAAATTAACTATTTGTTTGGGGAAAGTAATGATTATAATGTAGGAAATAAGAATAAGTTAATCAAATAACATGTAAGATGTATTGAGTGGAGAAACATATTGGGTTATATATTTTTTTGGAAACCATATATTACACCATAGTAGGTGGTTAAAATGAGTTTTGACTTTATTAACTAGTATAGATTTTATAATTTTACTTATTTTTATTTTCTAAATAGTAACTATTTTAATTAAAATTTGTTGGAATAATTAAAATTTGTATCTTTATTTTATATCATTCTTTTTAACTTTTATATGCTTATTTTTTATTTTTATCTATGTTTTTCTATATTTTAAAAATGTGTGTAGCACATGAAATATTCGGTAGCTTTTTTAACATTGAATTCTTACATGTTATATAATTATGAAATAGATTTGATCATGTTTCAGTTTTAATAGTTATTTGATTTTTAAATCCAAATATAATCATTTCAACGTTGTGAAAATTGAATAACATTAATGACAAAAATAAAATAGTAATATTTCTCCTATGAAAATTAAATTTTCATAATTGTAGAACCATAATTGTGTAATCAATAATCAATCATTAAATATGTAATATATTGGAAATAAAATTACATCAGTTCAATTCTTATCATTCTGTTAAAGTTAATTGTTAATGAATATACCTAAATTAATGATTAAAAGGAAAAAAAAATTGATAGAGTTAAAGTTGATTCCTAAACAAATGCTAATTGTTTGTTACATGTGAGTGAAAAGAGAATAAGCAAAAACAAAAAAATGGAATGGAGTGGGTGGTTGGATCACACCAATTTGCTAATGATGTTGTAATTCATGGTCTTTTTAAATTTATTTAACATAATATGTTTGTGTGGAAAAAATATAATATGTTTATGTAAAAAATAATGATTCCTAAATTAATTGATGGTTAAAAGAAAAAGTTGAACACAAGAGTGCATTGTAACAAAAAACTAACCATCACTAAATTAAGACATGTGTTACCTATGTAGTCTTTTTGGCAAATTGCATTGCTTCCATCACTTCCTTCTTTTACTCATTTAATATCTTTTTTCAATTTTTATATGTTTATTTTTTATCTATGTTTTTACATATTTGAAAAATATGTGTAAAACATGAAATACTTGATGGTTTTTGTAACATTGAATTCCTTATATGTTACATAATTATAAAATAGATATGATTATGTTTCAGTTCTAATAATCATTTGATTTTTAAATTCAAATATAATTATTTCAATATTTTCAATTTTAAATAACATTAATGATAAAAAAATTAGTAACATTTATTTAATTCAAATTTAATTTTCATAATATCTATAGTCGTGTAACCTATAATCAAGCATCAAATATGTGATATATTATAAACACAATTACCTCAATTCAATTTTTATCATAAAATTAAAGCTAATTATTAATAGACATAACTAAGTTAGTGGTTGACTCCTAAATTAATTAATGATTAAAAGAGAAATAACGATTCATATAGTTAAAGTTGATTCCTAACACAACGCTAATTGTTTGTTACATGATTGAGAAGATAATAAACAAAAAATATAATGGAATGAGTAGTTGGGGTTACACCAATTTGCTAATGATGTTGTAATACTTGTTGTTTTTAAATTTATTGAACATCTCCCTCTAGTTAATCCATAATATGTTTGTGTGAAAAAAAAATCCTAAATTAATTTAAAAGAAAAACGTTAAACACAAAAGTGTTAAAAGAACTAATAAAAACATCAACCCTTTCTATTCATATTAATAATACAGTTGTAGATTATATATATCATTCTTTTTTTCAAATGAAAATTGAGTGTTATTAACCATACGGCAAAAAAAATAAAAATGATTTCCTAGTTATATAATAAAAATCATTCTCACAATTTTGCTTGAGCTAGAAAAAAGTTAATATATATCCTTCTTAATAATATAATTTCAAGAAACAATTGCTTCTAATAATATGCCACATGGTATATCAAGAATTTTAAAAATAATTTACTTATATATCTTAATTTTTCAAAGGATGAGTATTCTTAATTTCATTAATGTACCCAAAAAATATTCCTTATTCACGTCAAAGAAATTTAATGTCATTGAAATCCATTAATTTCTATATCAAATGGTTACATAATCAAATTAATTTCTATTTAAAATTATAAACAAAATAATAGTACATCAATCATCATTTTATTATTATTATTTCAAGCCTTATATCTAGAGATGACAAAACTGGTCGCCTGACCCGTTTAACCCGCGCCTACAAATGCCCGCAAAAATTTAAGCGGGCGCGGGCATGTCCATATTGGTTAACAGACAAAATTCAATGTGCTGCCCGTTTTAAAACGAACTAAAGGGCGGCCGGCAGGCAATGTTGAATAATTAAAAAAAATCATAAAATAAATGAAATGAAATTAAATAAAGTAGTTGAAGATAAAAAATTAACAAAATTTTTGATATTTTATATGAAGTTTAACAAATCACATTAGATTACAATTTTTTAGGGATTAAAAATCATATTACATCATAACTTATTTAAAATTTTTTTACTTTTTCCTTAAATTATGTTTATGGGCCGCCCCACATGCCCAACGAAAATGCCCACAAACTTGGCGGACAAAATGAGCCGTGCAAATAGACAAATTTTATATGTTCTGTCTGCAAAAAAATGCGGGCTATGCGGGCGCGCCCGCGGACAATACCCATTTTGTCATCTCTACTCATATCAGAGATTACTAAATATAAGTTAGACAACTCGAGATCTAATAAAAATTCTGTATTTTATATAAAAAAAACATGCAATATTATAAATATGTTAGAATTGTGTATTTTTAAATTAGAATATCATTACTAAAAAATAATAAAACATTTAAGTTTATCTTATTATTCAAATATTTGTAAATTAGTTTGATTAATATGTTTTGAAAATATTTTAAATAATAATAAAGGGGGATATGACTTGATGTTTGGTCCGACTAAAGTTAGATATCAACTTCTCTATTAAGTTGTAAAAATATAATTTTCATATTCAATAACTTCGTATGTATCAAAATTTATCTCATCATAACCGCCTAGATGATGAGTGACACATAGTACAAAGTGAAACAAAAATAAATTAAATTATAAAAAAACTCATTTTGTTTTGTTACAAAATATATCAATAATTATAAGAATGTTGTTTAAATATACAAAAGAGAATAATGATTCCGTAATCAATTTCTATATCGAAATTTATAAATGATCATTTTATTCTAGCTAATGCATAACCATTTAAGAGTTTATTACACTTGCCTCTAGAAGTTTAATTTAAAATTAACCTAATCACATCTTTTCTTCTTTAAAAGATTATATTCATTACTCCTACACGAATAACCAGTGTAATGTATTTATATAAATTGGGGAATTGGGGTAAATATGTGCAAAAAAGATGAGTTATTTGCTTAGTTTCACTAAAATTTAGAGAGTACAAATGTAATCCCTCTTTAAAATTTGGTTGTTTCACATTTTTCAATTTTAACATGATTTTATTTGAATATTTGATTTGATATTTAAATTGATATAATCATTGGATTTTTTTACAAATTTAAAACTAGGTCATATTTTTATATTTGGACACATCTTTTCAAAAATTGAAAACAATTATTTAAGAATTGTTTAATAAATATCAATAAAAATGTTAACTTGCACATTAAATGGGTAAAACTTTAGTAATTAACATAATTGAATGAACCCAATGATTTGACTTTGTTTTAGGATATAGATATAGTAGGTTATTTTGGTTCTGTATAGTTTATCGAAACATTAATTCCTTATTAAAAAGGGTAAAAATAACTTTAGTAGTACAAAAAAATATAGTTCATGATAATCACACCACAATTAAGTCCGTCAAAACCAAAGAATATTAGTTAAATTATATCATGCAATACTAGTCAAAATCGGTTTATTTAAGGTTTATTTCATGCATGGCTTATACCTCATCCCTCAACATTTCACAATATCATTCATCCTTCAACATGTCACCTTATCATTTTCTTCTTCTTATCATATCAATCACATTATCATTCATTTTCATTTATGCACACAATGATGGGTTTAGTGTTGAATTAATCCATCGAGATTCTCCAAACTCTCCACTCTATAATCATAATGAATCTGATTTTCAAAGATCTACCAATATGCTTCATCGTTCTATCAACCGTTTTAATTCATTAGCATTAATACCACAACCTATAATAACCAACTCAGGAGGAGAGTATCTCATGAAATACTCTATTGGCTCACCACCGGTAGAGATAATGGGTCTACTCGACACGGGTAGTGACCTTATCTGGTTACAATGCGAGCCTTGTATAAGTTGTTATCACCAATCTTCTCCGATATTTGATCCAATCGATTCAGATACTTATGAAGATATCCCTTGCTCATCGGTCCAGTGTCGTGAAGTACTAGGTAAAACTAATTGTAGCTCATCGAGTTGCGAATATGGTATCACATACACCAACAATGGCTTTTCAAAAGGAAATCTCGCCTTCGACACACTTACTTTACGTACAAGTGGGTCAAGTTCGATCAAATTTCAAAAAATGTTTATTGGTTGTGGTCACAATAACAAGGGACCTCTTTCACCCGGTTTCTCAGGAGTAATTGGTATGGGGTTCGGTTTGACCTCACTCGTCTCCCAAATAAGTCTATCAATTAACTACAAATTCTCCTATTGTTTAACCCAAACCCAAACCACAAGTAAATTAAATTTTGGAGCAAATGCAATTGTGTCTGGTCTAGGGGTAGTGACCACACCTCTTGCATTTGGACTAGCTCCTACTTTTTATTATGTGAGTTTGGAGGGAGTGACAATTGGGTCTAGAAGAATAGAATATTTCATTACTAAGAAAGAAAATTCAACCACTATTAAGGGTAACCTTAATGGTAACCTTAAGGGTAACATGATTATTGACTCAGGGACAGCATTGACTTTTATATCAAAACGTATATTCGATGAAATACAATCAACAATAAGATTGTTATTAAAATTGAACACTGTTAGAGATCCATTAAACCTTGGGAGACTTTGTTACAACAATCCATCACTTGTACTACAAAGAACACCATATGTTACTCTACATTTTGCTGGTCGTGCAGATGTAGAGTTGCATCAATCTAATATTTTTTTCCCTATGTCCCCGAGAACGTTGTGCCTTGCTTTCGCCCCGACCGTTTCCGATACGGGCATATTGGGAAACATAGCACAAACCAACTTTGTGGTTGGTTTTGATAGGAAGAAGAGGACCGTTTCATTTAAGCGTGCCGATTGCACCAAATATTGATCATATGTTAAATGTAAATTAATCATTAATAAATAATAAAATATTATGTTATAAATATTATTTTTGTAGAAGAGTATTTATTTTTCTTACTAGCAACAACATATCTTCCTTTTCAATGTTAGTCATTTATAGTATTATTTATTATTTGAAATGCCTTATGAATGAAAGTTTTTAATCATTTATTTGTTACTTATAAATAATTTGAATATACATCAACTATCACAATGAATAACTTTATTTTTATGGTAAGATAGAAAATAAAATACTTTTATGGTAGCTTTATTTGTATGGTAAAATAGACAAATAAAGTTAAGAATATTTTATATTCCAATATTATATCCTCTAGAAGAAATAATACAATAATCCTTTTTATTTATTTTTCTTAATATGTAACTAAATTAAAATTAATAGCAAAAACTAAAATAAAAACCACATGCCATGAGTGATGTAATGTATGAAATTTTTAGGTGAGATATCATGTAAGACCATCATGTGACTTCTCAAAGGCTTAATTAATATATTTTTTAACTCAATTAAGAAGTTGTTGGCCCAACACAACTTCTAGAGATACATTTTTTATAAATGCTCATCAATATAATTTTTGAGGCACCATTTTTTTTCATTTCTAACTCAAAAGTTGTATTAGATCAACATATAGACTAGTGATTTAATTGTTTATCCCCAATTAACATGGGGTCGATTGTCAATGTTCAATGATTTTATTTTTAAAGGTGAGAAGTTTATGAAAATTTGAGAAAACCACATGCTGACTTGTTCGAAATTTAGAATAGAGGGGAATTGTCGGGTATAAAAGTTTGGGTTAGTTCAATTTTGGTACAATTAAATTACTGAACCAATTAGTCGTAAACATAAAGACATGGTTTAATTCATCTTAATTAATTCCAAATTTTATTACAAGAACCAAACCAAACAGCTCATGAATGAGATTTCGTTCGGTTCTATGGTTTTTCTACTTTTTAAATTTTTTTTGCATATGTTAAAAGTTCAAAATGTATACAAGAGACATTATTTGTCCAAAAAAGGAAAACACACCATTTGTTATTATTATAAAATATAAATTATAAATAGATGGAGAAAAAATTATGATTAGTAATTTACATAATAATTTAGTAGCATATATACCAATTAGTAACATATATAATAATAACTTATATAGTATTATAATTCACAATTAATAACAAATATAACAATACATGTGCAACAACTTATGGTATATGTTAGTTTCAAACCCAATATCTTGAAAATTAGAAAATATGATCCAAAACATCAAGAAGTTAGGAAAGTAGCGCATATAACATTTAGTAAGTAATAATATATAAAAGTATCATAATAACATTTTTTTCCGATAGTAAACATGATAACAATTTAGAAACATATATAACACTACATTTCACACAAAATTAGTTGAAGAACTCAAATAAAAATATAACATTATTCTATAATATCCATTTCTTGAATATGTGGTTCAATTTGGTTCTAATTGTTCCTAAATTTCAAAAATCATGAACTGATCCGAACATAAATAATTCCTTTAAAAAATAATCAAACCGAACTATAAAATCAAACCATACCATATTTTACGGTTTGGTTCGATTCCATCAGTTTCGTGGTTTAACCCGAAATGACCTTACCTAGAATAGTTTGTACTTTATGTTCTTAATCCATAACTAATTTGCTATATAAATATTACACCAAAAAATTTACACTAAAAATGTATAATACTAAATTATATAGAAAAAAGAGAAAGATACCATACACTAGCTAAAATAACAAAAAGTATGTTTCCTATGTACCAAAAAGAATAATATATATATATATATATATATATATATATTAAAAATAGTCATATTTCTATTAACTTGTATCTGTACAAGGCATGAAAATTATTGTTTTTACCTGAAGATAAAATTTAAGGATTTTGCTAGCTCGGACGGAAAGCTATAGAACCTTAAAAAGCACTTTTTTCCTTGCCGTTATCCCCCTTCTAAGAAAGCTAAAAAATTAATATTATATACCTAACATATATAAAATAAATTTTTTCGCATGAAGACCCTATATTTGACAAAATTAACTTAAAACTATGAGAATAAAATTTATCGTTGTGAAGTTAATTGGAAATTATGACAAACAGCTAATAGGGATATAATGGTTAACTCGTTGAATTATTGTTTTTTTACAAACTAGTTGGTTAATTAATTGACTTTAATTTATTAAATGGTTTTAAAACACATGATATTATCTTATGTTATTATTTTGACAATTAATTTTTTTTGTACTACTAAGAGTATCCCTTCACCTTTTTGGTAAGGAACTAATCTTTTTTTGAGTTCGTGGTTGCTCCTCCCAACAAGTGTCGTTCCTAGGAGCCGAACCTTCGACCTTAGGGATTCAGTGATGCCTTACACCACTAAATTAATGCCTTTTGGTTTTTGACAATTAACTTTTGATAATTTTATATTTTCTTTTGGGTTTTAGACGAATTGTATAAATTAAATATAATTAAAAGATAAAAATAAAATAAAGTAGACAAAATTTATTTGTCATAGGAGTTTGTTAATTTTGATTGTTGAAATAACACTCTTATGTTTATTTTTTGATCACCCAAACTAATTTTTAGTTAAAAGTGTGTATGAGGTACAAGAGATTTATAAATATAGTGTAAGATCAAGACAAAAAAGTAAGGCATACCCAAGGGTTGAAAGTCTAGTTAGGATAACTTATTAAAGACATTTTGTGAAGCCTAATAATCTAAAGTTATGCTTTTATTTTCATTGATTCAATGATGTGCTGAGTAGAAGCCTCATGAGAGTTGAAGATGATATCATTTTACTCGACTATTTAAATGGACCTAATTGTAGTTAACCATATGATACTGTAGATTTTCCTACATCTTTTCTTGGTTGAGAGCCACATAAGCATGATGAAATGACTAAATGTGTCTATTGGGAGGACAATATTGAAACTAATCCAGTTGTAGAGCAATTGCCAAATTAAATAGGTGAACTTGCAAGTTGATAAAAAATGTTGGGAGAAATTTGGTTACTCTTTGCAAATAGTATATAAAGGTTCGCTTCCTTGAGATAGAATTGCCCTTCTTCTAAACATGACTTCTAGTATTCGAACTCTATCTCAAAAAATCTCGACGTGAAAGAAGTGACATTCATCTAGGCTTTTGATTCCTATAAAAGATTGCAAGGATGGTTCTCCTAGATCTAGTGAGAAGTTTGTCCAAGCTGGAACTTGTATGTTGATTTGATAGAATATTGGTTGGATTTATCATGTGACCACCTCCGAGAGTCAGATTTGTATCTCTAAAAGATGCACTTATGGATATCTTACAAAAAAACTATAAATAAGATCGAGTTCCCAAGTAAAGCCATTAAAAATTTCACTCCCACTCCCCTTCAAACCATCTTCCAAGATCGGTAGTAATGACTTCTTTAGAAGAACTAAGATTATAAAGTCTTCTATACCTATGAACGAGTTTCCTAGGCCCTACCTAGTTATCATGACAAAAGGTAATGTTCATCTCATCCCCTACTTGTCGAACAACACCATCCCAAAACCAATATGTGGTACCCACACCTCTTGTGTTGAGTTTATGAAGGTTTGGAAATCAAGGAAACCTTACCTATATGGTGATCAATCACAAAATAATTTTCATTATTAGGATATTCTACTTTGTGTACTCACCAACTAGTATATCATCACCATCGAATTGGAGTAGAAATATACCAACATCCTCCGAGCCTAGTTGATAAGGTGTGAATAAGCATTTGCCAATAGCATGTCTCATTACACTATTTCAGCCTCCAACTACAAGTAAAAAAAGAAAGGGAGATAGGGGTGAGCAAGACCCGTCCATAGTTACTCATCAGGCTTGATTCAATCATGATCGAGCCCAAATATGGTCAGGTTTAAAAATTATATGTAGTCATTATTTAGAGTCAGGTAAGGGACAAACATGACTAGGCTCATACACGTCCATGATTACTCACTCGTCATGTTTGAATATGTATCTATTCAATTATGTATATAGTACAACATCTCTTTGTAAAAAATATCATTAATTTTCTAATTTTTTCATCACATGTACATGATTAATAATATCTATACATATATCATTTCATATGTCAAATTACATATTCATAATAATAAATAATATTGAGAAGACTTTATCTAAAAGAGGTACGCATTATATTTAATTGGCTCTATGGTCGGGTTCAAAGGTTGTCACGATCGACATTTAGGTTCGGGTTAACTTAGGGTCTAGGGATAGGTCCAAGTTTAAAAAAATGACTCAATTGACATATAAGGTCGAATAAGGGACAAATCTTACCTAACCTAACCCGACTCATGCTCACCCCTCACCCCTAGTGGTGATGTATTCCACTATACAACCTCACCAAGTTTGGAAAAAACCCATACGATTCATCATATGGTGCGAGAAGCACCAAGAGATCAACTCGAAAGCTTTTTTCAAAATCAATCTCAAAAAGAATACATTATTTTCATGTTCTCTTTGCATGATCGATAATTTCATTGAGAATGACCACTCCCATTAAGAACTTTATGTCCTTTAATAAAAGATCAAGGATAACTTTCCCTAGCTATCACCTTCGTTTGCAAGCAACTTCACAACAATTTTGTAAAAGTTGATTTTCTTATGTTTATGTAACCTATGTTGATAAAAAAATTTAAAGACACTATGATTCAAGAATTATTGGGTGTTCTTATCTTAAAAAGAAGTGGAAAGTTAAGTTTCGAAAAACACAATTTCTCTTTATTAATAATTCATTACAAACTAATTAATCGAATCTATATACTATAATTGAAGAAATATGTTAAAAAAAGTTATATATATATTTATGTCTCACAATATAAACATGATTACAGTGGTGGTGGAGATCCCTCATGCATAGATGCAGCTGTATCCACGTAATGAGCACAACACAACAACTCTTCAGAATATTGCAACACTAATGTGTCAATACTAACCCCTCTCTCTCTCTCTTCATTAAGATAATTAAATCTACACCAAACCCAACTTTCATATATATATATATATTCCCATTTACTCTAATCTTTATATTTTGATATTACCTCAAAAACAACATAAAAAAAATAATATCTTTATTATTTAGATATAATAATATGATATTTTTATTCTTTAAATATAATAACATGAAGTTGGGATTATCTTTATTACGGGAGAAAGAAATAATATTTTTACATTAGTTTTAAGGATAAAATGTCATTATAAATATAAATAAAATAATATAATTGTCATTTCATTTTTTTTTTGCTTGTCTTGTACAATATTTCCCTCTACATTTAGTCTCACTAATTAATACAACATTTTTATGCTTCAATACAAGTGTAAAACAACACCTCACACTTAATTATTTTCTATTACATTCATACTGTAATATCCGTGCACTATTCCTGTAAATATTTATATATAGTCATTATATCATTGGCTATTTATTTATATTATGTTTTTTGAAGAGTCAGTAATAATAAAATATGATTAGTTTGTATAATATAATGATAATATATAAAACTCATATGCGTTTATTGTATTGACTTATTTTCTGTTATAACCAAAACTAAGATGAAACATGTATCTCATGCAAACCTCCAAGTCACCCATGCACGTGTCATGACTCTCCAACTCCACCTTTCTATAAAACACAAACTCATCACATTCATTCTCTATAATTATTCTCTTTTTCCACCAAATCAAAAAAAACAAGTATCAAACAAAAGTATAACAAAGTTTCTAGGTTTCTCTCATGGCTGCAACAACAACAGTGTCTGATCGTACTGCAACACCACAACATGTCCAAGTCCACACAACAACCACACAACGCTATGAAGGTGCTGCTACTCACCCAACACACCGTTATGAAGGCAGTGTTGGTCGTCTTGGTGGTGGTGGTGGTGATAATGGTGGTATTCTGTCTCTTTTCTCCTCTGGAAAGGGAGGAGGAGGGGGACCATCAGCCACGCATACCCTCGCGGTTGTTATCGGCGTACCCATCGGCGGTATGCTCCTTTTCCTAGCCGGACTTTCCTTTGTTGGAAGCCTAATAGGTCTGGCGGTAGTGACACCACTTTTCATCCTGTTCAGCCCGGTTTTGGTCCCGGCTGCCTTAACCATCGGCCTAGCGGTGGCCGGAATATTAGCCTCGGATGCTTGTGGTGTGATGGGGTTGATGTCATTCTCATGGATGGTGAACTTCATAATGCAAACACAAGGAGGAGGAGGGTACACGTCGGTGCCGGAAATGGCGAAACATAGGGTGGCGGATGCGGTGGAATATGTAGGGCAAAAGACAAAGGATGTGGGGCAGAAGACAAAAGAAGTTGGACAAGACATTCAATCAAAGGCTCATGAAGTTAAGAGAGCAACATGAGTTTGAAGAAGATGGTTGAATTTAAGGGTTAGATATGTTATGTGTCAAATGAGAAAATAAATGATGTATGTCATGTGTATCTTTTCTATGTTGGACCTTGATCTTTTTATTGTGTGTCTTGGTTCCTATGTTTGTCTTCTTGTTTCATTGTGTTGTTGGTGTATGTGTTCTTGTACTTGTGGACTCACATTGTTCAATTTATGTAATAATTAAGTATTGTATTAGTCCAATTTTCTTTGTTGATGAAATAATTTGTAAAGAGAAACTAAAGGGGTGATTCATCATATTTTGATGTTCACAAAGAATAACTGAGGGAAGGTGTATTTTCTAAAGAAGATGTATCCTAAGAGCAAAACAACCTTGCTGGTTATGCATGTTGTCAACGAATTCATTAATGAAATCAAAGGTTTTGATTCATACTCGGAATATTCCCTAGAAACCCATTAGGAATTATCTGTCTCAAATTGTGTCTCAGAATTATCTGTCTCAAATTATGTCTCATTCTCTGTCCTAATCATATATTGACATGTGAATAAAAGAAAAATTTTAAAGCACTTTTATTAGTTTGGGATAGGGAATGAGACATTGTTTATGACATTATGTTTATGACATTATGTGTTCCATATCAATCAAAATTTGCACAAATGATCCTATTGAAACAAAATGGTCCATAGGATGTAACTCCTCAAATATGGATTTGATGTAGAATTATGACAAATGTAGAGAATGAAGTTTATGTAAATATAGCTCCAAAATAACAGATCCGGTGTAGGCCCATCATGTGGGGTATCCAACACAAGAAGCCATTCCATATTTAAGGTTCTTTAGATTTTCCATTCTAAACACTTGTTTCATATACAACCTCACATGTGTTTTTTCCCAAAATACAAACTTAACCTTATGTCACCAATAAATGAGACTTATGATTTTAGGATAATGGGAGGAAGAACCAGAAAAACAAAGGCAGCATTTGCCACAGGTTTTGTCATGGGTTTTTATTATCATAATGATGTAATTTCATATTTTTAATTGTATTTCTTCTAGATATTTAGGACACTCTTTTACAAATGATTTATTATCACAATGGATAAATTATTTCATGTCATTATACATATATGTAATTAATTTAAAATATATATGCATATATAATTTTGTGTCAAATTATTTATCCATAATAATCAGCAATATTAACAAAATTTTATCTAAAGTGAAATGCATTATATTTAATAGTGTTTAGGGACGAATTCAAGTTCAAAAGTTAACTCACGTGATATTTGATGTCGTGTTAGTCATTGTGTCTAGGCCTAGATTAGAGTTCAAAAAATAGTTCAATCAATAATAATTGTCAAGTATAAGACAAACCTTACTCGACGCATATTTATCCCTAACGCAATTATGATTACAAAATGCAATTTAAAATGGTATTCATGCCCGTAACTATTTGGAGGATGAGTTGGACATAACAAAGAGGATTGTTACTTGTAATTATGAGGAGCACATTTGCTCCCTCATACCGTGTGTCCTGTCACTCCACGTATAATTTATTTATTGTGATTGATTGAAAATGTATTCTAATTAAAATTTTAATAATTAAACATTTTTTGACCAATTACAAATATTAATACATGAAGCAATACCCTCTTTTGCAACAGAAAATGTTCTCCCATGATTATGACATCACAAGTTGTCAAGTTAAGTATATCTACTTTTCAAGTAGGATAAACATGCAATGAGATGATGCTTATTTTCTCCATGGTTGGAAGTATTGATTGATTAAGATGCAATGTAATGGTTCACCTAGGAATGGTAATCCATAAAAGCCATATGTATCGGTGATCCCCCTTTTGAAGAAAAGAAAATATCCAAGATTTTTAGGATTAAATATAGGCTAACTTACCAACTAGAAGTTTGTCTAGTGGTGTAAGGCTACATTAGATCTCAGGATAATCAAAAGATCAAGGGTTCAATTCTTGAGAGCTACACTTGTTGAGAATGACAGTCACAAACCTCAAAATGAATTAGTTTCTTCCCACAAAAGTGAGATGATACTCTTGGTAATACCAAAAAACGTAAGCTTGTTTCGAATCCTCCTTTTAAGGGTTTAGTGATCATAAAAAAAGAAGGTGCAATTCGTCCCCTTTGAGTAAGGAATGAAAACATACTCATACACACAATAAAAAATCCCACATAAAAAGAAAACAATATTTTTACAAATTCATGGAACCGTAAAACGCAACATCATGGTTCAGATTTTGAATCTGTCATAACCCAAGAAATAAGTTCAATCCGATATGGTTTCTTCTAGAAATAAAACATAAGATGCACCATAATAATAATAGTAATTTTAATCTATTGATTAATGGTGATTATGCTTAATGTCACATTCGGAGTATAATAACTACTGAGAATAATTTCTCACTTTTATATATTATTCAGTTTCATTAAAAGAGTATTAAATCATCTTAATTTTTAAAATTACCAGTAACAATGAATCAAAGCAATGTTTCAACTTTCATGGACAATGGAGTTTAACTAACCACTGCAATTACATTTACTATATAAACTACAAACATAAAGGATAAGAGGTTCCCAAATTTTTGTTACATAAATTTTAACTTCAAAACTTTAATCCTAGAAGTGAATCAAAAGAAGGAATTTTACAAGTCTCAGACTCAGCATTGAGAAAAGGAATGTATGTAATAATAAAATTTCAAGAAATTGCAAAAATATGATCCTGAAAATTAATGTTTATCAGATTTAAAATTTTACCTCACTGTACAATTCTGAACATCACTAGATTCCTTAACAGTCATTGCTCTCAGGTGATTGTTTGGCACAGTGCAGATCTTCAACTGGCTCCATTTCCGTATGCTCCACGCCATTTTTGGTTTCACAACTTCTATGCTCATCATCTGACACGATATTTGCTTCTTGGTTTACAGAACTTGCACACTTTTCATCCGAGATATCATCAGTATCTAACGGTTCCTTCGGTGCAGATAGAGAATGCTCGCTGCTACCGGCAGCGTTGCTAGAGTTACTAGGTGTCAGCCACACAAATTTCAGATTATTGTCTTTCCAGACTTTACCATTAGCAAATGCACTCTCAGCTGCACCACGAGTAGTGAAGATTATACGAGCCTCTTGTTGGCTACTATCGTTGACTTGCACATCTTCTAAATCCACCGCGGAAAGTTCACCATATGGTAAGAAGTGTTCCTTTAAAACAGCAACCTACAAGAAAGTAATTAGTTAAGCAAAAATATTTTAAGGTGAAACTTACAAGATGATCATATAAATTCATACACTTCAACTGAATCAACTATTAAAATTCACTTTATCTCATCTAATAAAACAACAGACCTTTTCCCACTAGGTGAGGTCAGCTAATTAGATCATCTAACGACATCATGATGTTCTGTCTTAAATCATAAACTATCTACATCTCGTTATTCCATAATGGTTCAAAAGGACGATACACGAAAATTAATAGACGCAAGAATAAAATTCTTGTATGATTTTTCTCATTGGACATCGATTCTACAGGATGATATATTTCACTTGGCCTTTTAGCTTATCTCCTTATTCCTCTAGATCAATGAACAATGAACAATTATCAACTTCAAATGGATCATCACAACTTAAGGTGTATACTACATTAACTTTCATTAGTTGATTTTCCTTGACTTCGCTAATAAAATGGGGAAACCAAAATAAGGTACAGAAAAAAAGCAAGAGAGAATACAAATGCTATTAACTGAGACCCAGGACTGCACAGATACTGACCCCTTATCCTCTATTTATGTTAATAATGCTCAGCTAATGAGTGATACTTGTACACATTACTTGGAGTTCATTACAAGCAACCATTATCTTAAACCAAAGAAGTCTTAAACAGTTATTCATACTTAAGGTGTACTATAAGTATCCTTTCATGATGCCACAACTCAAATGTATGGGCTTATAAACATTTAATGTCGCTTTCTCCAATTGAGAAGGAATCTAAAGCTTGGAAGGGAATGTAACAGGCTGTGCTAAGCCTTGACTCACTTTGTTTTTCTCCACCCATTTCTGAGAGACAAGTGAACATTTAGAAAGGATTTAGATCTAAATGACCTCTCATAATTTTGGTTTATGATAGAAAAGAGTGGCGTTGTCTGATCCATGTAACCATCCCACCTACAGAAAAGGCTCTGATTGTTGTATTAATTGACATGGGGACTGGTGCTGCCACTTAAGTGGTGAAGCGTGAAAAGTAGAAAAGACAATATGATGATTTAGGAGATTATGCTTTGTTCTCACAATTGAAAATGACCAGAAGCAAAAGAAGGGCCGAAACCGCTCCTCCGCTATCCCAGTGCGATAGCACGGGATTAACTAGTGAGGAAAAAATACAGTCAATCAAAAGAAGGGATAACAAGACTATGAAATTTCAGTCTCAACCAGTCTGTATCTCATCTTTATATCTACAGTTACTAGTATCTTTTTCTTCATATGTATCCTAGATGGCTGAGACTTTAGTCAAAAGAGTAAAAACAAGTAAACAACTAATAAAGAATACAGAGAGACAGACTGCAAATTGATGGGACATTTTGGGTCTTCATATTTAAGAAACTAAATCACTATCTAATATATATGGACATATATGATATATCTGAACTCATTATTGAGTATTCTCACCGGGGATGTGCCTTAGTTAAATGGCAATACTAAAAACAAGTTAATAAACAAGGTGTCATTGCGAAATTCGCCTTTCTACAGTGATAGAAACACAGAGAGAAGACTTACATTTGCTAGACCAGCTGGCAAAGGTGGGATGACCCTAAAGGCAGTGGGCCGATTGTCCAATTTGTATCTATTAACAGGCATTGATGGTTGAATTGGCTGCTTTATGCCTGAAGGTTCTTGCGGTCTCATTGTTTTACTGGCTTTAAGGCTTTGGGATACAATATTTACCAGCTCTCCATTCTTATCAGATGTTGTCTCTTCATGTGCAGATGCCATACCAAGATCAGCATCGGACGATTGAGAAGAGGTCAATTTGGCAACATCAGATGTCGTGCCTATTTTAGGTCTCTTGGCAGCTTTCTCAGTAACTACTTCACCCTTGAGCCCTGAAGCCTGTGAATAATCAGAGTTTATATGATGAGAAGACGGCATCAATAAAGGAAGATAATAACAGGAGAAAGGTGATTGTCCCTAACTTCTATCTATATTTTTTAATAGTTATATAGAGCAAAAACCACGAAAACAATTTTATTAGTTGCTACCAGATATCATTGACTTGGACTTAAAACAAAAGGCAGCATATGCATAATTGATACGTTTTACCCAATACCAAACTAAGCATGCTACATACTACTAACTAAAGGCAAGGACGTTAAGGTTTTACTTGTTTCTCAAGTTTGTTCAACTGGCGCTTGAACTCGCTACGCTTTTGGTCCAACATTTCCTGCTTCTTGCGCAGTTCTTCCTTTAGATGCTCTAAGTTTTCAAGTTTTTTTTGCTTAGGAGGTGGAACCTTGGATGGCCCATCTGCGACGACAAGCTTAGGTTGATCAGGCGGTGATACTTCAAAAGTAGTTTTTGCAGCATCACCATTATGGATATATTTTCCCCTATCAGTGACACCAGGATGTGGTGGAGCTGATGCTTGCTGACGAGGAGTTACAATCACACCATTCCCACTGGTAGTGATATCGTTGCGAATGTTATCACGGTTAGCCCACCAGAGCTTGATAAAACGATTACCCATTACTGCATCCGGTGCCTTCAAAGCGGCTTCAGCTTCTTCCCTCTTGGAGAATTGTACGAAAGCTCTCTCAGTGTTTGATGGAATATAAATGTCAATAACTTCCCCAAACTTTTTAAAATGTGCAAGAAGATACTCCTTTTTGTTACTTTTCTGAGGTATCCCATTTACGAATAGAGTGCACAATGCCTTTTGCGATGATTTTCGTATGTGACGCATATTATCTGTATGTGGCCTGACAGAAGCATCCAAGGCTTTTAGATCAGCATTATCTGATATGATACGCTTTCCCTGAGAAGAAGCACTGTGAGCACCAACTAACTCATCATTATCTTCCGTTAATTGATTCTCAGAATATTGAAAGGAACTTACTGTAGAGTGAGTTTTTCCCTTCATGTCAAATCTGTTTTTCGAACCACTAACTCTGCCCCAGACAGATGAACTAGCACCCTGCGAGCTAACAGAAGTCCTGGTAGTTCCATCAGGACAGTCACTACTCACATGATGATGGCCAGACGTGTCACAAAATAATGGCTTGCTTTCATCAATGTTGGATGACTGAATAGTTAGGAGAGCATTTGATGATGCCAGACCACCATCATTCCAAAGGGGTTGATCAGGATCATAAAGATCCGCAGCACTTGTGCAACCAGGACCGGGATATGCACCATCCAAGGGAGAACCATCATCACTGACTAAAGACTTGCGAACTTTTCCAGGTATAGACTTGTTCATTGAAGTGGTTGAAGGATTTACTGAATGTAGAGATCCAGATCCAGCAGGTGCTCCGATAACAGGAAGGTTGAACTGTGAAAGACTCTGAATTACGAAAAAAATAATCAGTGAGTTTAACAATGAGACAAACCCTATAGAAAATAAGTATGCATCTGATCCAAACAAACAGACACTGTATAACCATGATACAGTGCAAAGTTTGGGAATGTAAACCATAATTCAATAGAATGCATGCAATAAAAGTAATACTTAATAAGCACAAGTTTTATGACATGCAAGTTTATGTTGCAAATATCCAATTTCACATAATACAAGCACTCTATGAAAAAATGTATGCAAACATGTACATACTAGGAGGAATGATGAACATAAGTCCAATGCTAGCTTTTTTTAATGAGGTTCTTAATTTAGCATGAATTTGAACCACTTCAGCTTAGCCTTATGATTTGAGTTTGACATTGAGTTTTATGATTGGAATATTTAATATATAACTAATATAATGTGGATCACGCTTCAATGTCAGACATGCCATTGATCTATAAGCTCTTGTTGCAGCAATGTACCTTGCAGGATAAGTAATAGTGCGAGGAAAGATTGTTTTCTCCTTTGATAAAACAAAGTTCGATTCATATTCAAGAGACATAAGAAACACGTAAAGGAGAAGGGAAAAAAGCTCTTAGAACATAAAAAAAAGTAGGAAATACAGCAGTAAGTCATCTACAAGTTTTGCCCTAACCAAGCTAGCACGCCGTAAATTAAAACATCCTTGGCGTATCAACAACTGAAACATAGTTTTTATTCAATAATTCTAAATTAATCTCCCCTACAGTCAGTCTATTCTTCATTTAAGAGAAATGATGAAATACAACTAAAATATTCTACTTTATAATACAATTCCTCAGGCAGTTTGAACTGTAAACTTCAGTTTACTTGGCTAAACAACAGGAAATATCTTAAAGAAGAAGAAAAAAAGGCACCTGAACATCTTCGATGACAATCCGATTAACACCATGTTCCATAGGGCACATGTCCCCTCTAAGGCAAAATCCCCGTTCCTCAAAATCTCTACATCGCTGACGAGGAATATTCGCACTTAAAGATGAGGTAATAGGTTGTCTGAGTTTTCCTTGTAAACCCATTGGATGAAGCATATCTAGGCCACCATTGGGTACTGCTGGAATTAAACCAAATGTATTCCAGGATGCACTTTGTGCATTTGAAACATTTGGTAACCCGTGTCCGGTATAAATACTTGGATGAATGGGCCCATGCTGAACCATTTGTGAAGTAACATCAATTGAGCTGAACCTAGAGTCACGTTGATTCAAAAAACCAGATTCCCTGCCTCTTCCCCTGCCAGCACCAGGACCTCCAGGAAATGGTTGGTTTTCCCATAATCTTTGACTCATATCCAAAGGTGTGCGAGGACCTGAAGTCATGCCAGGGTGCCTTCTATCAAACTTGGGGTAGAAATCTTTATCTGCAGGGGCATCACTGTAATTTTTCTGTGTCCCAAAGGCTAGATTTTCATTTACCCTGAAAGGATTGTGATTCCCATAAGGTTTGGGACGCTTTCTGAATGGCCTGCTAATAACAGGTTCTGAAACATCTCTCTCCAAAGATTGAGAATGAGCTTCCCGCCTCCGATGCTTATGATTCCGATCATCATCATCATCTGTCACTTCCTTTTCCTCGGGATCACTGATGCCATCAGATGGAGCAACAGACTCAGGTTTTGGAGATAAAACTTTCAGCTCCATCAATCCTCAAATGATGCAAGTTTTACAGTATCCTCTTCCAAACCCCAACTATAGATCAGCTTCTGTTGTGTGAAACAGCTCCTGCACCAGTAGAGAATTTAGAAGATCAGATATAAGAAAATTTGATGTACCCACAGTAAAAGCACAAGGCACTGGTTACTTATATATATATATATATATATATATACTTGTTATGTGCTTTTGAAGACTAGTTTCATAGTCATGTATACTAGCAAGTAGCACTTGCAAGGAGTATGTGGCATAGACAATTTGCAAATCTCAATTTACTAGTTGCTGGAAATTTGTAAATATACTCTAAATTTCTAAAACGCATTAAATAAACATCAAAAGATTATCACAATTGGGAGTTACATATGCAGCAAATCATTGATGTTATTCCTATAAAGCACCAAAAATGAAGAACAGGGTCAAAACCTTTGAAGTCAGTTTACAATTTCAAGAAAATAAGCCAAATGGGAAACAGTGTTCAATGGATAACGAGCAAGAAACTCAACTCGAACAACTACTTGCAAGAGAATAAACATATATGAAACTCACGTTCTTTTGTCCAAATGTAGGAAGAAAGCTTTCTAAAGACATACATAGATAAAAAGACCTGGTTATGAAACACAAATGTGGGTATTGAACACATCAAAAGACATAGATAGTAACACAACAATATCAAATACAACCCGATACACAAGTATGTGAATACAGAAAAGCTGGGATGTGTTGAAACCACGGTTATCATATTGTGGATAAAATAGCAAATTGGACGGCTTACTTTTAATTGTGAATCATAATTTCATGATTAAGCATTAAATAACATAAGTTATATCTTTAGCACAATGAAATGCTAAAATTATATAGAGAAAGAATCGTTTCTTTATATATTTAGTATGTGAATTAATTATTGAGATTCTTTTCAATTTTATATCTTAAAGTTAGTTGACATTTATTTACTCAGGTAAAATTAATCAATTGCTATTTATTAGAAGTTTAAAAGAACCTCCACTATTGGTGTTTCTCAAGAACCAACTTTCCCCAAAGCTTGCTATTCAGGTGAAGACAAATGTATGGTTCTATATATGTAACAGTTTTTCATATTTTTCACTCACACACATTGAATCGCACGAATCGAATCAGAATGCATGTGATTCTGACTACCATATGGATTACCTATGCTACTAGGTTTTACAAATTCAGCAAAGTCAAACAAAGAAATCTATATGCTTGAATAGCTACATTGAAAGGAATGACAGGTTATTCATGAATTGCAGCAGAGATGTTACAACAATTGCTGAGGAGATCAAGAATACTATCATGATACGACTACGAAGTTGTTTACCTAGGAAGATTAGACAAAATGAAATTCATTATGTTTCTAATTTAGGATTTCTTCTAGTCTGATAGATTTAATGATTGTCATTATGATTGTAGTTTTTCCAATCAGATTTTTTTTCAGATTACATTGAGGGAACCCTTCATAAATGGTGGCTCTCAATGTTAGTTTTCGATTGTTATTGAATAATGCAATGTTCTATTGGTAATACAAGTAAACATGTTTACAACAACAACCAAACCTTATTTCCACTAGGTGTGGTCGGCTACTTGTATCGAATGACGCTTATGAGGAACTTTTCCACCCTTTTCTTTCCATCTTCTCCATTCCACATTTTTGTGAACCGGTAAGGTGTTAAAGAAAATAGTTCATGAGTATGATTAATATTGGCTTTGGCACACTTACAAGTAAATCAATGGAAATAGTAGACATCACGATTAGGAAGAAGACTAATTGTATGTGTCAATAAAAACTAAATGGGTTGGAGAAAAACACATAGAAAGTAGACACTTCAGGTTTTAAGCATTGGTACATTGGCAAGGCAAAATCTAGAAACATGTTTTAGTCTCTTTTGGTAGCAGAATGTGAGACAAAAGTATAACATAGTGGTTCCATTAAAAAATGGATGGAACCAAAGAAAACACTATAGAACATCTTGTTCATTGTTATGTGCTTTTGAAGACTAGTTTCATAGTCATGTATACTAGCAAGTAGCACTTGCAAGGAGTATGTGGCATAGACAATTTGCAAATCTCAATTTACTAGTTGCTGGAAATTTGTAAATATACTCTAAATTTCTAAAACGCATTAAATAAACATCAAAAGATTATCACAATTGGGAGTTACATATGCAGCAAATCATTGATGTTATTCCTATAAAGCACCAAAAATGAAGAACAGGGTCAAAACCTTTGAAGTCAGTTTACAATTTCAAGAAAATAAGCCAAATGGGAAACAGTGTTCAATGGATAACGAGCAAGAAACTCAACTCGAACAACTACTTGCAAGAGAATAAACATATATGAAACTCACGTTCTTTTGTCCAAATGTAGGAAGAAAGCTTTCTAAAGACATACATAGATAAAAAGACCTGGTTATGAAACACAAATGTGGGTATTGAACACATCAAAAGACATAGATAGTAACACAACAATATCAAATACAACCCGATACACAAGTATGTGAATACAGAAAAGCTGGGATGTGTTGAAACCACGGTTATCATATTGTGGATAAAATAGCAAATTGGACGGCTTACTTTTAATTGTGAATCATAATTTCATGATTAAGCATTAAATAACATAAGTTATATCTTTAGCACAATGAAATGCTAAAATTATATAGAGAAAGAATCGTTTCTTTATATATTTAGTATGTGAATTAATTATTGAGATTCTTTTCAATTTTATATCTTAAAGTTAGTTGACATTTATTTACTCAGGTAAAATTAATCAATTGCTATTTATTAGAAGTTTAAAAGAACCTCCACTATTGGTGTTTCTCAAGAACCAACTTTCCCCAAAGCTTGCTATTCAGGTGAAGACAAATGTATGGTTCTATATATGTAACAGTTTTTCATATTTTTCACTCACACACATTGAATCGCACGAATCGAATCAGAATGCATGTGATTCTGACTACCATATGGATTACCTATGCTACTAGGTTTTACAAATTCAGCAAAGTCAAACAAAGAAATCTATATGCTTGAATAGCTACATTGAAAGGAATGACAGGTTATTCATGAATTGCAGCAGAGATGTTACAACAATTGCTGAGGAGATCAAGAATACTATCATGATACGACTACGAAGTTGTTTACCTAGGAAGATTAGACAAAATGAAATTCATTATGTTTCTAATTTAGGATTTCTTCTAGTCTGATAGATTTAATGATTGTCATTATGATTGTAGTTTTTCCAATCAGATTTTTTTTCAGATTACATTGAGGGAACCCTTCATAAATGGTGGCTCTCAATGTTAGTTTTCGATTGTTATTGAATAATGCAATGTTCTATTGGTAATACAAGTAAACATGTTTACAACAACAACCAAACCTTATTTCCACTAGGTGTGGTCGGCTACTTGTATCGAATGACGCTTATGAGGAACTTTTCCACCCTTTTCTTTCCATCTTCTCCATTCCACATTTTTGTGAACCGGTAAGGTGTTAAAGAAAATAGTTCATGAGTATGATTAATATTGGCTTTGGCACACTTACAAGTAAATCAATGGAAATAGTAGACATCACGATTAGGAAGAAGACTAATTGTATGTGTCAATAAAAACTAAATGGGTTGGAGAAAAACACATAGAAAGTAGACACTTCAGGTTTTAAGCATTGGTACATTGGCAAGGCAAAATCTAGAAACATGTTTTAGTCTCTTTTGGTAGCAGAATGTGAGACAAAAGTATAACATAGTGGTTCCATTAAAAAATGGATGGAACCAAAGAAAACACTATAGAACATCTTGTTCATAGTTACATGGTTCACTCATTTAAATTACGTACCACACAATACATACAGGGTTCGTTATAAAGAAAGTCTTGTAATAATAGCCTTAAAAGTGGCGAAATGGTACAAACCAGTCACCAGAACTGATACCATATACCATATAACTACGTCCTTTTACCAATAGGTTATGTTCTCACACAAAATACTGCCTAAGCTAACACAAGCTGAGTCGACTCCAAAACAAATTGATCAATAGCTCAAAGTTTCTAGTTAATCAAACATTAATCCCCAACAATGAAGGAAATTTCAAAAAAACAAAAACAAATTAAGCATTTAACAATATGTAATGGCTTAAATATGTTTTTCTCCCTAAAAAGGTACCAAATTTTGGTTTCGACCCTTATATATTAGAAATGGTTTTAGTCCCTAATGAGATGTGGCTCACACCCACATCTCATACTAATTGATGAGGTACCCAATTGTGGTGTAGACACATCATCAACAGGGATTAAAACTAAAATGGTCAACTAAAGTAAGGACTAAAAACAAACGAAAAAAAATTGAGGGGCTAAAATGAAAATCACCTATATTTGCATGGATTACACTAATTAACACAAGTAATAACCTAATTTTGAAAGATCCATGAGTTTGCCCTAACTATTAGTTCATCATTCATTCCCTCTTTTAAACCCTTACATAACCACACTCTATTTGTATCTTATGTAGTGAAATCATCAATAACCAAAGTAATGAAATCATAAACCTCCTCAAATCAAAACACACACACAAAATAAAAGCAAAACATGAATTCATATAGCTATTACATCTAACACGTGAATAGATATAGGAATTAACGAATTACAAGAAATATATCGTGTTTTATCGTATAGTGAGAAATTGTAATTGAAATTGAAATTGAGTTTGAGTATTGAGAGAAAGGGATAATGATAACCTGATAGGAGTGAGTTATGGAGTCTACTACTGTATCGCGAACGGCGATGGAGGCCGGAAAGTGCGCGGCGGCGGCGATGATGAGGTGCGACGGAGAGAGAGAGAGAGAATGAGAGAGAGAGATTGAAAGGGGAAAAAGGAACACTGCTTAATCAATTTTCCCCTCTTTCTTTTTTTTTCTTCCTTCATGTTGTTTGTTTGGTATGGCCATGTTGGACCTTGTAGAGTAAAACTGTGGCCCAATTTTCGAGGTTTTTATCGGGTAGATGTATATTGTCTTATTCTTACAAAGTGAAATAATTGTTTATCAACAAAGCGTTGATCAATGCCTACTGGATCCCTATAGTCAAGAGTTCGATTCTTGTAAACGACAATTGTTGGGAATGGCAGACACGAATCTCGAAAGAGATTAGTTCTTTAACAAAAAATGTGAGAGGATATATTTGGTAGTTAAAAAAAGTGAAGTGATTGTTTTCAAGATTTGAACACGAGATTAAAAACAATTTTAGTCTTGTGTCAAGTTCACCCTCTTAACCCTTGTAAAATAATTTAATTATTAAATTCAAAAAATTCATTTAAAACATGTTAATATCTTTCATGGATTTACTTGCTTAATCCTTTTGATCATCCTTTTCTAATCAATTATCTTACTCAAAATTATTTTCTTATAATTTTCATTCCTTTTTAATAAATATTATTCCCTACATCAACCCTATTGTAATAATCTTTATAATATGTTAATTATTACGTTAAGGCACTATATATTGCTAAATTTATGACATTGTTATGCATAATTTAACTTATTAAGTTATGCATGTATTAATTTAATTTATTACATTTTGTCATTTCAGAATTCGTTTAGTTTTATAGTAGTTTGAAAACAGAAATCATTTCAATAAAAAATGATAATTAAAAACTTTAATTGTCATTTGATGTTATAGAACAATTTGAAACTATATTAAAAGAACATATTTGAGAATTAAACCATTAATTTAAATGCTTAAATGTAGTCTATTATATATTGGTTACTATATATAAATTTTGTTTAGTTAACATAAGATGATAAATTGATCATAAAGTTCTATTGATATTTTATTGATCTATTTGACCTAATTGATTCACATTTTATAAAATTATTATTAGGAATAATTTTAAAATAAGTTAATTTAGAATGAATGTTTTAGTTCATTGTCAAGTTTAAACTTTTTTCATAAGAAGTTAAAATTAATTAATCACGTGAATCATCTACTATTAAATCAACAATGTGATGTTTAACTTGTCTTGAGTCCATAATAAGCCCATGCATTAATAAAACTATCATCACAAATGTTAACTAAAGATTTCAACATTCTCTTAAAAACACTACAATATGGGAGGATACTTTGTATATACAACTTCTCGTACCAGAATATAACTTATCTCCTCCGACCAGGAAAGATATATGCACCGACAATATATCAATTTTATACACTATCAATACATCATCTATTATTCATTCATATTTACTCATCATTGACTTGTCAAAAGAAGTAATACAAATGAATGATAAATGATATATTAAGTGTGTATAAATCTTTAATCGAAAATGCATAGAAATTAATAGGTTACATTTCTACCACTCATAAACTAGAACAAACTCATGATTTCTCATGTATATACTCAATGGTTAAAATCTTCAAATACTTTTAGCTTAAACTTCAAAGTAATTTTGAAATCCACTTCTATTTATTGTGAATATACAGAACAAGATCAAGATAGTCATAAAAAAGAGAAAAACAAAGCACACCACTTCCAAATTTCCAAGAAACAAGAACAATGGCAATAAAAAGAAGAGTTAAAATGTGAAATTTTGCACAATCATATCATAAAGTAACCTTCATCAGAGGAATAAGTGATCCATTCTTCATTACATAGTTCAATGAATCATCACATGCTATCTCCCACCAAACCAACCTCTTGTAGGCTGATTTTCACCTTCAGTCATAAGCTTATCCAGCACTGCATTTAAGTCAACCGACTGACCGTTATCCGTCAGCTTCCGAACTGTTGCCCGGACATAGTCTCTAGGGAATCCCATACTAGCAACTTTGTCAACCACGTCATCGATAGAAACTCTGTTTCCAGCTCCAGGGGAACCTGGAGCACTGCTTGCCGTGGATGCAGTAGGCAATGCCTGTGGGAGCACTCGAGCGGTTGGGAGCTGTGGGTAACCGGTTCCCCCACTTGAAGCAGTAGGTAGTTGTTGTTTCGGAGCTGAACTGCCACCATACTGGCCTGATCCACCATAGCGATATTGATCAGCAGGCCCGGATACAGTACCGTATCCAGAAGAAAAACCTGAACCAGGTCTACTCGAGGGTGGTTCATATGCCACATGGTGTGGTGGTGGTGGTGCACCATAGAACTGTTGGGAAGGAGGAGGTCCACTTGGCAGTTGAGAAGGTGGCTGCCGGAGATTGGGAGGATAATTCTGAGAAGTAACATAGGGCGTTGGTTCCTCCACAATGTGACCACCTAGGGAAGATTGTAGCTGAGGTGGATTTATCGGTGAATGCGATGGCTGCTGTTGAGGTAGATGAAGTGGCGGCTGAGGAGGGTACTGAGAATGAGGGGTCTGTTGATATTGTTGATTTGGAGGAGGTGCCCCGGGCTGAGGATGCGGCTGCTGAGATAAGGGCAGTTGGTATTGCTGATTCACGGTTTCCTGAGATGGAACAGGTGGTACTTGTTGTGGGAAGTATGGATCTCTCTGAGGAGCAGCCGGGATTTGGTTCTGAGGGAAAACTGGAGGCGGCAAGCCCTGTTGAGAGGGAAGTTGAGGTGCTGCATTCAGGGGAGGAACCGCCAGTATCGACTGTGGAAGATTACCAATGGAAGGAAAGTGTTGTTGAGATTGCAGGGGTGCAGATGCAGCTTGTTGCAAAGGATCTGGAATCGCACTAGTTTGAGTGTCTGATGGTTTGTCCGTCTCGGCCGACACTTGAAGCTTCGCCAGCTGCAACTGAGCTTCCACTATATCTTGCTTGTCCTTCATAGTCTGCACCCCTGTTTGCACCTGTATATTTTGTGTAAAACGTAATAGTTAAAATAAACAAAAACAAACAGAGAATCAACAACTATAATACACCATGAACGAAAGCTTAGAGCTAAAGTTGAAGCCAAATAGTCAAATTGGGGAGATATTTTAAGCTTATCCTTTCTGGACTACAGTGTGGTCAGCAACAAATAATCGAATTCAGATTAACATCCTCATCGATAAAGGGTCTACTTAGTTATAGGATGTTGTTAGATATATAAAACTATCGATGTGCCTTTACCAAACAACTTAAGCTTTTGGGAATTGGGAGAGCTGGTTCTTAACAGATGACAACTTTCAACCCTTGTTTTCCAGCAAGAGTCCTAACTGGGTTCATCGGATTCTATGAAAACACACTACACTCCAACATGGTGAGAGGGAAGGGCTATAAAATCAAGAATCGGGAGAGAACAAGCTAAAATAAGCTAGACTAGAGGGAGCAAATGAATCCTATAAACTAAATAGACGAGTTAGCATGTTAAGGTTGTTGCCTTATGACCTAATTCTCGAATGTTCTAGTTGCAGAAACAATGCAACACGAATAGTCTCAACACTTACAGGGATAAGTCTGTATACATCTAACAGCTCTATAATGCAAACCGCACAATGATGGACGAGTACTGTACAATAAAAACGGTGCCTAGTGCGCAAGACTCCTACCTAGTGAGGTCTGAGGAGGAAAGATGTAACATAGCCTTACCCTCACAAGTGAAGATGTTGTTTCCAGTATTTGAACTCAAGACCTCCAGGTCATAAGGCAAACAACCTTACCGTATTTGTGAAGTGTACCAGGCTTTTTTATTTCACTCAGGAAAATTTATCCTCGAAACTTCGAATACAGAAAAGAAAAAACATGAAATAAAGACCCTATGGCTATACTGAGAGATCGTCCTAACATCTGGTGCTAATAAAAAAATGTTAGCATCAAATAGAATAGTTGAACCACAAAAATTGTTTATAGGGTATAACTATTTATGCTATTAATTATATATTTTATTTTGATATTTGAGAAACCTTATATTATATATATACAGAATAAAATAAATTTTGATAGAGGATTACGAGATAGCATGATAAGAAAACAAAACAAAACAAAACACTTAGGAGCTAAGATATTGTGTCATGTAACAAAGAAGGTTACCTCTCTGCATATATATAAAAGAAACACCTCTACGGAGACTATGGGAAGAACAAAATTAACCCTATCCCATATTATATATACACAACAAATATTTACATCAACCGTAATACCGTATGCATTCATTCAACATTCCAAACGATGTTGGCTGTTAAAGTTAGAACAAAGAGAAGACAGAGAATGACTGAGAATGACTGAGAAAGTACCTCTCGAAGAATATTCTCCAACTGCCTCAATTTTCCATCAGTGCTACCATGATTATTTCCAACAGTTACCTTCAAATCATCAACAATATTCTCAAAACGGTGAGTTCGGCTTTCCAGTTGTGTTAACCGTGCACTAAGACCTTCCAGAACATGAAGCAAATTGTCTGTATGTTTCCTCATGGTCCGATCAATTTCAGACAAGATTGTAGACTCAAAAGCATTTTGGTCCTTTTCTGCAATGACCTTTGCAGGTTCAATAGAATCCAGTGAACTGTAACTCTGCACAAAATAAGGACGAAAGCTTAATATTTACGAAGGAATGTACACTATGCCAACATTGTACAATAAATTAATAACGCCTCTTTTTTTGTCCTTGCTAGGGTATCCCCGCCTTTGGACGATGGGCTAATCCCATTCAGGGTACTGCAGATGCCCCTCCCAGCAAGTGTGCCAAGGATCGAACCTTGGCCTTTGGCCTGGTACGATACTTGGTTATCTAGCTTTCCTCAACCACTAGACCAACTCCTTGTTGATAAATTAATAACACCTCTTACAAAACACTACATATGATCACCAGATTATTCAAATACATGAAATTTTAATGCAAGAACAAAATAGCATCACAATTCAAAATGCATGTTATAGAAGTATGAAAAATGTAAACACAATTCAAAATCAAGAAGTATAATGTTAAACAAATATAACTAATAAGATAGTATAAGCTAACTCTTATTACTTTCACAACAACATTCGGAACCTTAGAAGACATGTATCCCTATATCAACAGTATTCTACCGACAAAAATAAAGAAAGAACTTAAACATGAATTTTGACTTGCCTACAAAAGCCCACAACACTGAATATAAGATTTCATGGTCAATCACTCAATCGGAAGAAGCGCTCTTTAGTAAAAACCACAAAATATCGTGTTGAAGTTAAGGCTTCTATAAGGAATACCCTCGGATCTTACAAACTTATCTTACATTTTCTTTGTCTACTTGCAATTATGAATATAATAAAAATGCATAAACTTAAAATAGTAATCATCAAAATAGAGTGAAATGCATATAGATGATGTAGTTCCACATTAGATGCTCATGAGTCTAGTGCAAAAGTCCTACATTGGTGTGGTTCTCCTAAGATTCTTCTAACAACATGTATCAAATGATAAGAACCTTAGGATCCTTAACATAATTTTGGCATAAAGAAAAATGCCAAAAAACCCTTAGGGTAGTAATTTTATTGATTGAAAATTTCGGACTTTATATTGAATTTCATTGGTCTATAACACACTGAAATAGATAAACACCATGCACTTATTCAAAATTGAAACAAAAACTGAAAAATGTAAACTCAATTCAATAAATACTGAATAACCCAGATCAGGAAATAATAAAAAGATTGAATTTTGATGGCAAAAAATAAGAAAAAAACATACTTTGATAACCGGATTCGAAGAATTAGGAATAGGGTTAGAGTTGGAATGATCAGAACTATTCCATCTTGGGTTAGAAAAAGTGGTATCGAGATTAGGGGCAGAATTGTAATTTGAAGCAGAGAGAGGACGAATAGGTTGAAAATCATAGCTTGGAACGATGTCGTTTTTGTTGATCTGATTCTGTTTGGTTTCTTCAATTTCATGATGTTGTTGAACGTCGTCGTTTTGGGTTTTGATGAGATCGATGAAATCCTTTGTTTGATGATTGTGTGAAGAAGAATCGTAAGTTAGATCCATTATCTGTTTGTCCATGAACGGCGTCGTATTCATGGATAGAGAAGATCAACACTCAAAGAGAGAGAGAGAATAAGAGAGAGAGTGTGTTTCGCTGTTGTTAATATTGTTTGTTGTTTTTCATGAATTTATATTGTTATATATATCTTCAAAAATCGAATACTCGATAAGATAAAAGTTTATCCTACTCATATTCTATTATATTTTTATCGTTTTATTATTGGGTAATGTCTCTTATTTTGAAGTGATATTTAATTGAATAGATAAAATATAATTTTTTAACATTTGCATTAGAGTCTTATTATTTGAATAAGATTTATGTTATCTTATCATATCTTGTTTTTTTATTCTTATCCTTTGAGATAAAAATATATTCTTTTACACTTTGTGTTAGTAAATTGTTATCGTGATCATTTCATAATTAATCTTGATTATTTAGAACAAATTAGTTAGAGGAGGATGCTTAAACAAATAGAAATAATGAGATAAGAAATTGGATACATTATAAATTTATAATCAATGAAATACTCCATTGACATTTAGAATAAGCATTGAGTAATTTGATATCAAATTTGAATTCATTTCAATATAAATAAAAATCAAATATTTGATTAATAGGTTCAATGAATAAAGTGATAAGGAGGTTGAATATTTGAGTCTCACACATTATATTTACTAAAAATATAACAATAATAAGTGTGGAATAAAAGAATATAAAGTGGAAAAAGTGAATTTCTAGTGAACACTTTTTGCTTGTGAATTTGGTTGTTGGTCCATTTCTATTTAGGAAAAGCAAAACACAATTCATTTACCACTTCCATGACACCATTTGTCATATCATTTAATTTCAACCCTAATTATTTTCTAATCAGTTAAGTGGAAAAATATATTTTCTTCATATAATAATTAACTATTTGATAAACAAGGAAGATGAGAAATTTTTGAATGACTTGTATTCTTGTTTTATTTTCTAGGATAATAGTTAAAAGTTAAAACCTATATCTAAAATATTAAATACCAAATATTGAATAATATGTCATAGCCATATTTATAATATATATACAACTATGAATTATTGTGTGGACAAAAATTAAAATAATGAGCTCATGGAGAAGTTAGATCACAAAAGTAATTTAAGGAGAAACATATATAGTTATAATTAAAACTAAAATTAATATTCATCCTAGATAAAATAAAATAATACCATTTATTAGATTAAGATAGAAACATGCCCTCACTATACTAGTAAGTATGTTATCAAACACCAAAGGGATAAAATAAGTCCCCTTAACACCATTTTTTAAGACAACGACAACCAAACATTTATCCGAGTAATCGGGATCGACTCCTTAACACCATTCTATATGGACAATAAATAAAAATATGATTGTCATAATTCCCATGCTTAGAATATATAGTGAACATTGGACAATTTTGAAGAACTAGGCCATGGAACTTGAATTACAACCATGTTATCTTCATATTCAAAATCAACTTCTTCACCATCAATTCTACAAGTTCTTGGTCTCTCTGAGGCAAAGACTTTCATTTCCCCTTTCCCTCTAACTCCAACTTCAACCAAATTCTTAGCTTCATCAAAAGCTAATGATTGAATTGCTCCACCATTGTTCAACATATTTACCAAACCAATAGGAGCAAATTGCACAACAGATGATGATGGTGACTTGCTATGCAAGAAAGCCACCGGCGAAACAGTTATGAGCTCGAAATTGAAGGGCTCTAGCGAAATTTCTTCGCTGTCGGATTCCGATGAGAGGACTAGCTTGTTGCTCTGGCTGAAATACAGGGCAAAAAGTTGCACTCCTTCAATTGAAATTGGATTCTTGGCTCTGTTCCACTCAATGTCTTTGATGTTGGTATTGGTTGATACCGAATGAGAAAACTTTGCAGCACATTTGTTTGTCCTTGTTTCGCGAAACCAACCTCCTCCTTGACAGTTAAACACTCCAATGACTCCAGTGTACTGCATCAAAAAGAGAAATCATAAGATATATGAGTTATGTTCAATATTTGGTGTATTTTATACATAGAACTAGACAAGATATGAGAGTAAAAAGTATAACATTTTGGTTTCATCTTAACATTTCGGTTTTATGTTCTATATTTGGTGCTCTTGTTAAGGTTGTATCTCAAAACGAATTGCTCACGAGAGAAGTAGTCCATTCCCGAGAAAATGGGTAGGCAATGTGTAACTTACTTTCCAACATGCCATATTCACATAAGTCTGTCGGATCAGGCAAAGGGTTACCTTTGACCCATAACTAAAGGACATCTTTTGGCTCATGACAAATGGAAAGAAGTTGAGCTTTGACCCTGATACCGTGTTAAGGTTCCATCTCAACCAATTGGTCATGAGCATGTAATACTTGCCATATATAGATATAGAAAATGTTATGATTGGTAAGGATCAATTAAATTATGAGACATAAGAGAAGGGTAAGTGACCTTATTGAGGTTCCATATTTTGAGCATTGTTTTGCCATCATGAAGAGGGTCAGAAAAGAGACAGTCCCTAGTTGGAAGGGCATAGTGTTGACATCTAAGTATGGTTCCATCAGGCAAGACCAAAGTCTTAAGAAGGTTAAAGTTATGGTTCCCAACAGTGTCACTAATGTAAATAGGACCACCAGAAATGGCTCTAGAGGCTGCATGAAAAGCAGCACAAGGGTGTGTTGATTGGAACATGTCCCAATCTGGTTGAATGAAGTTACCCATCCATAAGCTGTTGTATGCACAGTGCACCATGTGACATCCTTGTAGCCAAAATGTTCCATTTGGATCACCATATGGGTCACTGCACCAGAAATCATCTCCTGTAATAATAATTTCAATCAAAGTCATCATCTTTTTTCATATCGGGTAAAAGGGCTCAATGCACGTAACTTCCACTTAATGGAGTCCGAGGAGAGTAAATATATGCTCCCTTATCTCGCAAGAAAAGAGGTTGTTTCCAAGAGTTAAACTCGTGATCTCGTGATCACTAAACAACAATCTTACCAAAAGTATATGTTTAGTAGGTTGAGCAGGACCCAAATAGAGTCGGTTCTCATCAGATCTAAGGCCGAATTCAGGTTTAAAATTTAGACTCAGTCAATATTTAGGACCGGGTTGTTTACTCAGTCATCATATCAGTATGTGTCTCTGTTCAATTATGTATGCAGTAATGACATCTCTTTGGTCGAAAATATTATTAATTCTTTAATTTTTTCATCACATATACATGATTAAAATATATATTGAAAAAACTAAATAATATTGAGAAAACTTTACCTAAATTATGTATGTATTATATTTAATCAGACCTAGGATCGGGTGCATAGGCTAACCTAATCAATATTTATAGTTGGGTTAGCTTCAAATGGTCTAGGCCCAGATTCAAAAAATAATTCGGTCAACATTTAGGGTCGGGTAAGGGATAAGCCTTACTCGTTGCAACCCAACCCTTGCTCATTGTAATGTTTAGGTATACAAAGTATAGTTTTAACATAAAAATATGTTATGTATTATGTTGTGTCCTAAATGTTAAGGTAAGTGACATACCAACACGACCAAGAGATATAGCTTCAGTTCCCAACAACATGAAATCATTGCAGTGTTCCATGCTGGCAATAACACCATTCCCATTGAAATGTTTTCTCACTGAATCTGTAAGAGCCTTATAATATGCTTTTGCCAATTCTACTCTTCCTCCATATTTCTCACACACCATCTCTAGTAACTGTTTTACACAATAACAATTAATCAAACATAACTAACACAAATTCAAAGTTCAATCAAAAACATCATCATAGTAAAACTTACATGAATAACATCAACCTTAACCCCATCAATCCCACAATTCTCCAAATGTGAATGAAGCCCTTCATACATTTCATGAACCAAATTTGGTGCAACCAAACCAACACCATTATTAACAATCTTATCCACAGCAAGATCCTCCATAGTTGTCTCCAATCCAATACTTAACTTTGGTTTCTCAATAACAGCCTCAGGCATACCATAAACATTAGGTCTTATTCCACCCCAATATCCACATAAAGCATGCCAAACATAAACATAGTCCAATGTTTCAAACTCTTTTAACTCATTAACAAATGCTTTTAAACCCTTGTCACCTTTGGAATTAACATAGTTTTTGAACTTGTAGTTTTCTTTATAGTTGATTAATCTACATGGCATTTGTTCACCAGCTATAGTATGGTTCATGCCTTCTTTGGTTATAGGATCTTCATCATGGCTTATTGATTGCCAACCATCATCAAGTAGAACTAGTCCTGGTGGAACACCACCATCCACTAGCTCCTTTACACCTTTTCAATCAATAATAATAATAATCATACCATCAAAAATCATATTTGCACACTAAATTTTATCGAACAAGTATCATCCGTCTTATAATCTTTCGTTGTTCCGGGCATTCAAATGTTGACACGTGGAAAACGATATATAATTTTATTTTATAACTTTAATATTATTAAACAATTTTTTCAATTTCTGTGAGCGACAATTGTTGGGAGGGGTAACGCGAACCCCAAAATGATTACCTTTAGTAGTACAAAAAAATAAATTTTCTATTATGTTACTCATATTCTCCTTGTGTCTTCTATGTGTCAACATTTGAATGATCTGGATAAGAACATGAGTAGAGTCATGGGACTGTTGATCCCCATTCAAATTTTACATGATCAATAAAAATACATAGCAAAAACGATAAGCATATTTATCAAGGAAAGAAAGAAGAGTTTTAATTTCATGATATGATTATTTTAGTGATGATAAGAAATAAATTTGGATAGTAAAATTAAGAAGAAAAAATGATAAATTATTTGACTAATCTTCATACATAAAATATAAGAATTGTAAATAAATTTTATACCTTCCAAAACTCCACGAGGGTGTACCGTAAGGTAAAATGCGTCCCATGTGCACCAACCAAACTTGTCCACAATACCCGGTGGATTCTTCTCTTCAAGAAGGTTGAAAGTTCCTAAGTGGGCCCTTACTACTTTCATTGCATCATTCACCAAAACAAAAGGATTCTCACCCGCATGCATGTACACGACACTCTCGTAGGACCTACCCTTAACTTTGCTAGAACCACTCTCAACACACACATCTATGTTGTCGTCTATACCACCTTGTAATGAAGCCCTAAATTGTCCTTCTATGATAGGAAGCATAAGTACATAGGGTCGACTCGAACCATAACTTGACTCCGAGTTCTCGATCATTAGAAATTGGGTCTCGATTTCAAGGTCTCGACCATTGGAACCGACCCAGTGAGTCGTCCACCAAACCTTAAACCTAAAGATACTCATAAAATTTAAGTTTTTTAACTTTCCTAAAGATGCTACATGGCGGCTTTGAGGCTCTAGAGCCTCAAAACCGAGGAAACAACCTGTGGTAGAGGTGGTGGTAGTGGTGAACGTGCATGGAGTGATTTTTATGTTTTGAGGGACTTCTGAGAGGATCACATGTTGATTGACATATAGGTTTGACCCAACTAAGGTAAAGGGTGAAGGGTTGAAACCATTAACATGTTTGGTGATGTTGTTGGAGGATATTTTGCTTAAACTTGGAGCCATTATGGTTTGATAACTTTATGAATTACAAGAATAATATTTTTGTGGAATGATGGAGAAGGGTGTTGGTATATATATATATATATATATATATATTGTGTTGGTGTAGGAAAAAGAAAGATAATAATGTGATAAAACTTTGCTATAAAAAACTACGTAAAACCTTAAGAGATTTCTTTGATGACTCTATAACGAAGGGAAGTGTGTTAATGTGGTTAGAAATTGGTGTTGACATTTATAGAGAATTGCATGAGTGGGGACCACTTTAGAGGAAGGTGTTATGATGAAGATTGGGTTTCAAATTTTGTATGGTTGAGTTTTTTTTTATTGAGGAAAAGGTTAACAACTTTCCTAAGATATTTTTTAAGGAAATCTTATTTTTGTTCTTAATCAATATAGACATTAACACAAGTTATGTTTTCTTTTGTCTTTTTAATGTTTGATATTTTTATTAAAAATAACATATTTGATTTTTATTTGGGGAAGGTGTGGTGACTGTTGGATCTTAGAATATTTTGGTAATGTCATTTCATAGTAAAAGAAAAGCACTATTATGTGAGATCATGCAAAAACTTAGTTATTAATTTTTTATTAGTTTGCAAGAAAATAAATAAATAAAATAGTATGAGATCCTAATAGGGATGACAATAAGTACCGGACTCGCAGGTATCCATGAATCATATCCGTAATAGATCGGGTACAAGTTTTTTGGACAAGTAGGTAATTAGGATAAGAGATTTTGAGACATGTTGTTAAATGAGTCAGATTCCACATAATAAAGTATTCAGATTTGCAAGTGTTCAAAGTGGTTATTCTTTCTTAAATATGTATCCAGGGAACGACTCACATGAGAACAATACACTATTATGATAAAAACAATTAATATTAATCATTATATCATATTTGGATAAGGAATAAAATATCACTCTAAGACCAAAAAAAAACGTAACAAAGTGTGAGGAGAAGGAATAAGAATCAAATTAAATGCAGTTTGGTTTAGATATGGTTATTAATTTTTTTTTTGTTTTTGGTACATTATGTATAGATACTAATCCTTAATTCTTTTTATAATATATGTGGCCCTCAAACCATTACTACCCCAAATTAGTGAATAATAAAGAAAGACGTGCACCGACATAACTGTCACGTGTATGTTTTTATGGGTCCCATCAACCGACATAACTGCCTAATTGTTAAATATATATATATTATGGGCGACACGTTTTGAAAATACATAATACTCTTTTTGAATATCCCAAAGATAAGAAGATAGTATCAATACTAAAAATTATAAGACTGCATCACAAAGTTTTATTTCTAAATACTAACAAAACGCTATCTAGTTATATAAGTTTGTTAGATTCTAAAAAAGATCAAAATGTCAAATGTTCGATTTATGAAAATGAGTCTTATTAGAATGGATAATCACAACTTCGAAATAGACTAATTTTTTACTCATGAGGTAAGAGAATATCTTTGGTAGTATAAAAAATATTTTATTTCTGAATTTTCCTTTTGAGAAAAAAATGTACGCAACAATGTAAGAATTTTTACACCATTACTGAATCGTCCATCGTTAAAATTTAATCATCATTGGCTTTTAAATGTAAATAATACAAACAATAGTAATTACATATAAATTTTTACATTGAATATATATATATTACACTCATCTTAACATCACCTTACTAATTACCCTGGATATGTGAGATTAAATCTTTACATATTGATCCAATTTAAACCCAATGCTAATGTAACATCCTATAATTTTTTACTATCACATTGTGTAACATATGACATTTAACAATGTGACAGTAATAATCCATTTATATTAAAAGAGTAATATTTATATATTATCAGTGTAAAAATTTATACACAATTAATATATTATTCATCATTCACTTTATTGAAGCAGTTAGGATAAGTTGATAAGAGTTGTTGAGTCAAGAGTCAATGCTGAATATACATGTTACAAACACTAACTATAGCGTGTTGGACCATTATCCTAGAACAGATAATAATAACAATTGGTTAGTTAAAAGCTTCTAATTATGTCTCAAAGGATTCAAACAAAAGGACCCTTATCTTATGCCCAAAATAACGGGTAACGCTTGGATTATAGTTATAGGACGGTCACCAACTATACTAACGTCATTCTGTATGCTTTAAATATACTTCTAATAGCAACAATATGTTTGTTTAATGGTGTAAAATTTCACTATATTCCAAATCGGCTAAAAGATCAAATATCAATTTCTGAAAGTAACATTTGTTAAGAAAGACAGTTATCTATCCCAAAAGAGATTAGTTTCATACACGTTGGATGAGAGGATACCCTTAGTTATTATACTAAGAAATATATACCTAACCAAAGTATTGAATATTCATTCATTTGGAAATATAAAAACATACAATTCTTTTTTTACTTAGTATTAGAAGCCACATATACCAACAAGGTGTTGGTATAGTGATATAAGGCTCCACTAAATCCCTAGGATGACCAAAAGGTCAAAAGTTCGATTCATGGGAGCGACACATGTTGGGAGAGACAACTACGCAACCCAAAAGGGATTAGTCCAAAGGTAAGGGAATACCCTTGTTGGTTAAGAAAAAAAGCCACATGTCTCTTCTCTTACATTTCTACATTCTATCACCATCATGTAGTGAAATAGTTGCAACTTAAGCTTAAAAAAAAGCTTAAATATGTTTTTGGTCTATGAAAATTTATTGAATACATTGCATATACATCACAAGCACACTTTATAACTTCCTAAATATATTATTCATTACATATAGTATAATGTAAATAATCTTCAACAACTTTTACTTTCTTTTCTGCATTTTATTTCTCTACTAACCACATTTTCTGCATGTATCAACCTTTGATAATGAGCATTTTGTTCTCTTAGTTGAAGTCTCCTACAACAAACTGTGTCCAAATATTAGAGCAGAGAATAATTAACATTTAACAAACTGGATTTGTAATAAAGAATAACCCTCATTGCATTTTCTCCGAAGACATAAATCGCGCCGGTTAGCTCATTAAAAGTTTCCTGATCGCCAATTTAGTCGTTCGAAGATTTAAGACGTCGGAACATAAGTCATTGAAGGACTTAATTGGTGACAAAAGCTTTTAATGATCCTATCTGACAACAAATTTATCTTTCAATGATAGAATTAAGGTTTCTACTAAAATATTTGCAAGCTCGCGATCACTCGTTAAGAAGATTTTTCGGTATATGAACTTACCATGTTAATAAGCCGCAGAGCAGCCGGCCGTGTAAATTTTCTTGCAAAAAGGAAGCAAGTAGATGGTTTACCCTTGCTGCTGCACCATTCTCTTCGGTATTCGGTCTCGTAGTAAATGTTGTCTATTTCCTGCATAAAAACCATCAAATTTTACATATTTTCTTTGATGAAAGTAGAATACACAACACTTTATATGCTTGTCTTAAACTAACTCAATTATTTTCTTTGATGAAATTGTGTCTTTATAGTTACTTGAACTTGTTTTATTTGCTGTAATGAACCGGTTATGCATGCGAAACCGAGTTAGTTGGCTGATAGGAATGATAAATTAAGATGTTGCATAATTCGAAGACGATTACTTTAATGAGAAACTGAAAAATTCTATATTACATTACAATATTTTTACAATTACAACATGCTAAGGTTGCACCTCAAAACCAATTGATAATGAGAGAATAGTTCAGAAGGTATTTAAACTACGCCTAGGAAAATAAGACAGGTAATGTGAGACTTACTTCCGAACACGACAATTTCAGACCTTTTCGTTTTTAAGTATGTCGATATACCAATGTGTAGTAGTAGTCAATAGCCTAACACAAATGCACAATACCTACCCTTGGTTGCTTTTGTTTTGGATATGAGAAAGTAATCACACAATGAAAGTAGCTTCAAAAGAGTGATTTTGGAATAGGAGTGAAGTAAGAATCAAACCTTTATATATTTTATAAGCATTGGTGTTGCATCTGAGTACTTATAAGTCACTGGATGCCATCCTCGGCGGTCACGAGCCTTGGAATTGGAAATATCCCAGGCAGTATGTGTCAACGATCTCCGTGTCAGTTCTCCTTCAAGGCCTTTTTGCTAGATTTCGGAAGGCAAACACACAAAAGTGTAAATTAAAATGAATCTGGTGATCACAAGTTTAATTTAGATGCCACAAACTTGGTTCAATTTTCTTCAACCGTGTGATTTTTATGTCAATACTTTAGCAGAATATCTTATGCCAAAGTGTGATTCTAACTCGGGATTAGGAGATAGGAACCGTAGTTATTAGCAGCTAAATCGTAGGAACATAGACGGGATCATTCTCTTTATCTCTATATGACACACCAAGGTCAGATTCTAATAAGCACAGATATTGCAAGAGTGTGAGAAAGGAAAAGATTCTTACAGTCAGTAGTGTCTGAACATAGTGTTCATCCGGTATGCAGTTATGTATCTTAGACGTGTCAGCAGGCTGTATGAACGAACATGACATCACGTTAATGATCACAATGAAATATTTGAGTTACTTCACGACATTTTCCGAGCAGAAGATATCATTTCCGTAAAGCAAAGAATGATTGGTTGAAGCTAATTTTTTTGCATGCTATTAGAGCACTTACAATGTGCTGATCCCTCCAAAATTCTGGTAGCGGCTTTTTCTGCATTATTAAAATCACAGGTGAAATAAATGGAGATTAAAAAAAAATGAGTCTGTCAGCAAAAAAGAAGAAAAGATTATCGACTTAAATAGCGTTCGGAAGAGCTTATAGAGAGATTATGAAAATAACCTTATGAAAATAGCTTGTGAAAATACCTTATGATCTTCGTATAAGTTCTTTTTAACTTATTTCAATACGCTAGTCCAAGTAGTTAATGAAAATAAGCTCTTTTTTGCTTATTTCAAAAAGCTAATTGAATAAGTGCGGAATTAAGTTGTTTACCAACCTTAAAATACTATAAGGGAGACTCGAGATCCGAAAAACTACACCTGGATTCTACCCAGTTAGGACTCTAAAATTTATCGGCCTGGGGGATAACGAAAAGAACAAACATAGAAATAACTTATACAACTTTCCGATGACAAATTTGAACATTTTGTAAGGTCATCACCTCATTTGATGTATAACTTTCATTGTAGAGGAGTACAACAATTAGAGGAAAAGTTTACATGGGATTAAGAATATTTTTATATTCGCGAACACCACCCGGAAAAGAGAGACTATCAATGAACCATGATGTCACAATTACCTTGCAATATTTTTGAAACATCGGAAAGACCGTTTCATCCTCCACTACAACAATGGCATGCTTTCTGGTCAGAACACCCCACTGCAAGAGAATACATAAATAGATCGGAATAAGCCGCATTCTTTGGTAACACATGTCGTGTATTTTAAGTTTCAGAATGAACAGTAAACTTAGCACTATATTAGACCTTTACCTGAGATCCTTTCCTCCAGCTACGAACGGGAATAACAGGATGCATTTTCGGATTGTAACGTCCGTCTTTCTTGTCAGCAAAGCTGCTCAAATTTGATAGCCATAATCATAGTAAATAAATTGTTGGAAAATAAAGAGATAACTACACATGTATGTTGAACTTCGGAAAAAAACATACCGAAGACTAAAAAAAACTTAATAACTACCAATTTAGAAAAAAATGAGAACGATCTTATAATCAATCCCATCATTTTTGCGTCCTTCTTCCCATATTTTCCATTTTCTTCTTATTTGAAACAAAGGATTCTATTCTAAAATCTTTAAAGATTTACTCCAAAAAAATCGATTTGAGCTCTCAAGTGGCTACACAACCCGATAGCATGTTGCCAAGAAGGTTCTCCGTAGATGCCATGCAATGGAATCATGGGTTGCCACTGCCAGCATGGACATGAAGGTTCCCTATAAGTTGGAAACACGTAATATCTAGCATAGTTTTGATAGTTTAAGATCCGACCGGACATTTTCTCGGCCGTGGATGTAGTAAACATAAGGGGCCCCCGATTTATCAAAAACTTATTTTTATTAACAATAACAATTCAATAAAGAGAAATTCATTTACATCCAATCTCCAAAACAAGCCAAAAATCCAATTCATTGCAATTGCTCTTCCAACTCAAATCCGAAAATGGATTCGCTACGGAGTTGGTCCACACACCTTTTGGCAATTAGAATAGCAATAATAGGAAAAGGTATACAGCTGAAAGGAAATAAACAAGTACGCATCTTCACCTGTCGACGAAACTAGTTGGTGTTGACATGATGTAGTCATATGTATAGCTGAAGTTGTACAAAGGTATACAGCTGAAAAGAAATCAATCAACTGAAATCTAGTGAGGTATTCGGCTCGGTAATTAGAGTAATATCAATATGGTTAAACTATACTTTTGGTCCCTATACATGACGCTAGATTTCAACCTGGTTCCAATACCTTCAAAAAAATCAATACGTTCCCATATGTACCATCATTTTCGACATGGTCCCCGTCGTTTATTATTGTTTTAACGCTGTTTCGTTTAAACAAATTACATATTAGGACCAAGTTGAAAATGAGTGTGATGTAAAGAGACCAAAAGTATACTTTAACTTATCAATGTCGTTTCTTCTATCAAATGATTAAGCAAAATGAAGTACAATCAAGTGGGGATCATGCTTCCGAAACTGTAAACTTTGGTCCAAAAGTTAAGGTAAAAGGATTAAAAGTTTATAGATGATAAAAAAATTAAACCCTCACCTATCCGAGAGAAAAACAAAACGGTCATTTAAAGGATCACTAAGCGCATGTCTAAGCAAAATGCGCTCAGCCTCTATCATGCTTGCTTCTCCCCAATCTACCTGAAAATGTGAAAATAGATTAGATGAACATAATATCATTAAGTCACAGATTTAATATGGTGGGAATTATAGGTTTGTAATAACTTTTCCGTGACGAATTTCTAACAAGTTAGAAGAAAGGGCGGCCCAGCACACGAGCCTTTCAGCTGGAGGGGCTTGTGAGGGTAGTAACCTTAGTTCACTTTTCGAAAAACAAACAAAAACTCGGAGACAGTCTTTATTTTTATTAATGAAATTAAAGTTCGTCTCGTGGATCTGTTTTCTGCCAACAACAGTCAAAGCCTTTTCCCGCTTCGTGGGATGGGCTACATGAATTATACGCCAATGTATTCTATCAAGAACCAAATTCTATGATAGGCTGTTTTCAATAATTTTTCGATATTTAATAAAGAAACTAGACAATGTTCTTTGACAGTAACATGGAGATTAACCACTAAAAAGCACCATCGAATCCAAAATATTCAATAAATGCTGCTCAAGAAACTGAGGACATTTTTAACATAACTTCAACTAACGCCCCCTCACTCTTTAGAATTACGGGTCATGTGTGGAAAAAGAGAGAGAAGAGTAACCTGTATGCTATCATTCACTTGACGATTCAAAAAATATGTTGACCTAGTCGTTGCATTGTTGAACAGAAACCCGGGCCTTGAGTGGACGAAAATTGAGAATTTATTATTACCTCCCTGAAGAAACGGCACAAATGCATCATTAAGCATTACAAACATTTCAATTGTAAACAAGAAGCATTCTGTAAAATCACAATGTGAAAGAACTAACTAATATGTTTTATTCTCACGACTTTTCAAAACATGAATGGCAAGATAACGACACGTCCATTATGAAGTTATATAAACTTGCAATAATGACGAGGAAGGTTGTTATCATAAGCTAGGTAAATAAAAACTCTTACTAATATGAATTTAATTGTTTTACATTTACACTTTAGGACCACTACAAATCTAGAATACTCGAGTTTCTATAAAATGATGCTTGAGCATTTTTGTGATATCATATATGCTTCCCTTAGGCAACATCTTTCTTATTCATCCGGAAAGCATGCGGCAGTGTATTAAAACGAAATTTCGATTGAACTCCATGGACACGCATTTAACCTCTCAATAAGGAAGATAACTGCTTCAGAAATACTGTTTTGTTTTTCACCAAAAATATTTCCGAAGCTTCTCAAATACTAAGCCAATGCCAACAAACTTAAACTACCATCTCTCTATAAGTAATCGCCCTCACACTAACTAATGGTTGCAGCATGCACATCATGGTTTAAAACCAATTATAGAAATCGCTAAGTTAACAACGCATTCATGTAACATCGACACCAACTTCTTGTACGAGTAGCAAGGAGCTCGGTTCCCCTTAAGCAAAATTTCGGGTTCCAATCTTGTGAATGAATTACTACAAGTAAAACTCCTCTAAAAAATTATTCAATAGTAGATCAAAGTGTTGTAAATAGGAAAAGGGAACACATAGGCTCTGATTAATCATTAAAAGTCGAAAATTACCGCAATTATCGCACCCTCCTTTATCCTCCAAATAATTTGGAAATCCACACTCCACACACACACAAAGACATTGAGATCAATAACAAGTCAACAACAACAATGACAATAAAAGTTTAATTTTGATGCACTATGAGCTAAAGTTTTTTACATTGTCCACTAAAGAAATCACTAAGTTTTAAAGTAGTTATGAACTTATCATACAAGTCAAACATTTTCAATAATGATGAGGAAAAAAGACAAAAATGAAAAGAAATTACCCTAAAGAATGCATCCCAAACCATTTCCAAAGGAAGCCTATTCCTTGCAATGAAGAGAAAAGCAATCTTTGGGATCTGAACTTGAGATTGAGAAACCACTTGGTGTTGAAATGAAACCAACCCAAAAACATCATTGTACCTTGTTTGAACAAACAACAATGTTGCAAAACAAACTCCAACCACAAAGATCAAAGTCAAAATCTTTCTCTTCCATTTATGCTGCTGAGATTTCTGCTGATGAAGAATCACCTTCCTCTTCATTTTCAAAATCTAACACTGACCCACCATTTCAAACTGGTTCAGAAGCTAAATCACAGCATAAAAAACGAAACTTTGAACCAGATCCATTGTGTAATCCAATAATCACAACAACCCACTTGAGAAATTCACTTTAAAATACAAAAGATGTGATTTTGAAGAGAATAGTAGTGGTAGTGTGTATGATAAGTGAAGAATGAGAGACTCGTGAGTGAGAGAGAGAAGTGAGAAGTGTTTATGTTATTTGTTTGTTCCTATAACTGAGTTTCAGTGTCGTAAAGTAAGCTTATTTGTCTCTGGTTGCGTGTGATTTGAGTAATAAGGGAAATAAGTTAGAGGATAAAATGTAAAGATTTATACACATGCATCTTATTATTTATTATTTATTTGGATTTTTATTTAAAAGTCAACAATATTTAAGTATTGATCGTGTATGATACAATTATAATATATAAAACTCATACACTATCAATATATACATCTTTCTCTCAATAAATTAACAACTATATACAAAGGGAATCTTAAACTCAAATATAAAATGAGTTAATATTGTAAGTTTAAACATTAAAAAGATTCATTTTTTTTTTGTTTGTTTTTAAGTCCAAAGTCACATCTTTTTATTCAAGTGTACATGTTTGATTCACTTTAAGTAAAGTTTTTTGTTCGAGTTTTGTGGATGAGAAAAAATATGTGTTAGAATAGTTAGTCACACATACGTGTAGATATTTTTAGCTTGGACAAGATTACCTTCAATGCGAGGATAATATGTGAGAAATAAAAAAAAATCATTTATATTATTCTCTAATTTAGAACTCATCTTTTAAGTTACTGAAATATAAGAGTGTAGAGATAATTTGCAAGACTTATACTTTTTATTTTAATAAAGTTAATTGCTGATAAAAAATAGGTTATTTAATACAATCAGTTATATGATTATAGATTTTGTTTATGTTAATTAAGATTATCTCTTTACCTTATGGATACAAATATAATCATATTCAAATTATAAATCATAGCATGTTGAACTTTAACCTTTGTTTTCCATACAATACCCAAGAATACATAACAAGTATGTATATTATATTTTGATTGGTGAACTATTTCACATGCTAATATTTTTTATTGGAAAATACATCATAAGCATAATATCACAAGCATAATGTTTTATCCATAAAATAGTGAGCTACATGCATGATTTATATAATATTTTAGAACAATAACTTATTTATTTACTTAATAATATTTATTTATAGGATATGGTTAATTCTTTTTAAAATGCATTTTAATTTTAGAATTTAAAATACATCAATTTAAACTAAAGAATATGATAAGTGTTAAAGTTATTATACCTTAATTAATAAATATATACTAAAATTATTTAGAGAATTTTCTCTCTTATTATAATATTTCTTTCACATTCTACTCCATCTCTTGGTCGATATTTATTACAGAAAAAAACATGGAAATGTCACTTAAAAACCGAACGAATTACACGTTAAATTAAAAAAGCATTTGATAAAATTTAAATACCCATCTTAATATGATATTACATAATACACCTTGATAGATAGGGGCATGTTGACACAATAAAATACTATATGTTATGTTATGCTTTGGAATTTGTTGAATTATTTTTAGCCAAACTTTTTATATTACATGCTAACAAATTTTGATTGGGCATTAGAGTATGGTTGATTAATACCCAAGATTTTTATATTTGTATGTTTGGTGGGTATGTTGACTTAATGGATTTGGGTGTTTGATGGGGGAATAGTACCTAATGGAGGTTGTGTAACCAATCACTCATCATGGCAATTTCATGTGGCTACTTTCATTAGATGCTATTAGTCTTAACACAATAATCTTTTGATAATTAAGCTAAGTGAAATATGTGTGAATAACAAAGAATTCACTTTAAGATCTTGTTTTTTCTTCATTATTGTTGGACTTGGATTATTACTATATTGTACAAATTTAATTTATAGCAAAGAAGTTGTTGAATAATATTCAAGTTTGATATTAATATGATACAAATCAAATAGAAGTTTTAACCTAGATTTTGATCCTAGTCCAAAAAGAGTTGGAAATATAGAAGTTTTGTTTAATGTTCATCCATAATATGAATCCTGAAATGTGATCATGTTAACAGTTTAATTTTATACTGAACATTTTCATTTATCAAACACTTAATTGTTCTTTTTGTATTGTTTGTTTATGTCTTCTCTAGGAATGATTTTCAATTCATTGAGAAAATCGTTGAAGATGTATCGCGAAAGCTGTATTTGCAATAACCGATTGAACAAGAGGGTGAAGGCCTTGATAAAAAAATTTCTTTTAGATTCAGGTTTAGTTCGAACAGATATCAACATATGATAGTGTATGCTTCTTGGAAAATATAAGAGAAGAATCGAAAAGGTTTGGACTAACATCATTACATGATAAGCTTCTATTCGATCTACCAAATGATGACAATCCCAAACTTAATCGTATCGGATCAGCATTGATTGCAAAAATGTCCTAAGAGGGGTATGAGGATCTCTTAAAAACTGCAGTTCATTATGCAGGGGTGTTCCTTTTAGCCTTAAAAGTTTCCGGTTCGAATCTTCATTCTAGAAGTATTGAATTTTGAGACAGTGAATTGAAAAAACTCAAGAACTATCCTTGTCACAACATTCAAAATGTGTTACAAGTAAGCTTTGATGGATTAGACATTCCACAGCATAAAATATCTCTATACATTGCATTTTGTGGAAAGGATCCACAATGCAAGTGATTTCTATGTTACTAGTGGAATAGTTGTTCTTGAAGAAAAAGCTCTTATAACTGTTTCAAAAGGCAAGAGAATACAAATGCATGACTTGATTCAAGAAATCGGTCTGAACATAGTTCGTCAAGGCATCAAAGATTCTGGAAAGCATAGTCAATTGAGGGATATTCGAGAAGTTTACGATCTACTTGAAAATAAAAAGGTAACAAAAATACATATACTTTTACTTAACTTGAGTGCTGACACATTCAATATGATGACTTATCTAAGATTTCTGAAATTGTTATCCCTTCGGGTAAGAGATCAGGCAAAGTGAACTATTCTCGAGCCCTTGATAAACTATCGGATTAACTGAGGTACCTTGAGTGACATGGATGTCGTTTGAAGCATCTTCCATCAACTTTTTGTGCAAAGATGCTTGTTGAGATTCGCATGCCGCATAGCCATGTTTCGGAACTTTGCCAAGGCAGTTCACATATGAACAACAAAATCCTCATTCACTATTACTCCCCTCACCTAAAGATAGATTACATGACATCATGTTGAGTGTGGTTCTTTCGTCTCCATCCGAGGAATTGAAGAAGCATGGTGCTATAATTTGGTGTCAATGCTACTTAGATGATGGTACAAAGCTCGAACTTCCATCATCGACATTGGATCCGAATACATGGTATCATAAAGCTATCACAAAGTTGAATTCAGATCATGTTTGTATAAGGTGTGACACAAATCATTTTGACAACATCTATGAAGGTCATGGACATGATGTTACATTTAAGTTCTATGTTAGAAATGATAAGAAAGAACATGAGGTTTTGGACATATGTCCTAAAGAGTGTGGAGTTCATTTCATATTTGACTCACAAGGTTTATACCAATCACAACATAGGGAAACCTTAATGACCAAAATAATCAACAACAGGATTTCAGCAACAATTGTTCTTGTACTGTAAACTGCTTTGCTTTTCTGGTAATTCTCTTCTCTAACACCCTTTTACACCAACTTTATAGTCTAATCACTTATTAAAAGATTTCCTTTTATTTTTTACTTTTCTCCATAAGTTTGGTAAAGAAGAAGAATAACTAATACTGTTTTCCCCCAACTATAGTTCTCACCAATTTGGATCATAATGATACCTTAAATAAAAAATGAAATTATTTGTTCCTATAAGTCACAGTTTTAGGAAATCTGAACAAAGTAGAATAACATTGTTCTGGTTATTTAGGGATCTAATTAGAAGATTGTTGGAAATATAGCCTAGTTATTCCTTGATACCCACACAAGCCTAACTCAAATTTAACACGTAAAACTTGCTTCGACTTTGTTCGGGATTTCCTCGAGTTAAAATACTAGGTTCAAGGTCATGTTTGGTATATGTGATACTTGACCATGAACCCAATTTATATATTAAAAGAAAAATGATAATATTATCCTATAACAGATGTATAACACTCAAGGGCAAAAAAGTTCAATTCGATGATAAGAGTGTATGCTTCAGGTCGAGGTTGTATGACCCGAAATCCGACACAACTCTATAAACACTTCGAGAAGTACTTACAAATTACTCATCAACAAGGTCCTCACGGTAACATCAGGATTTGATTCACAACCTCCAGGACTAGGAGTCAATTCCTTACCAAAACTTCGGTAGTGAAAAAATAATGTGATAATGAAATGCTTTTGAATGAACGCAATCAATTTAGATGCCAAAACCTAACATAAGTTAATGATGTATACATTTATTTCCTCCTTTCCTCAACGAAAAAAACTGAACAACAATCGGTTAAATAGACTTACACCAATCTTGACTTGTTAAGAAATGATGATCGCGGTGGGAAAATTTGCATCAAGCATCACTTAGAGCCATTCCAGCATTCTCAAGCTTTCATATCTTCGGGGAAGGAGCACAAAAGTTCAAGAATTGCATGGACACATTCTGCAGCTCAATGGTGATTAAGCATTTTCCCACTAAATGAAGTTATAAACCCATTGATGTCATTAGGCTCTGTCAATAACTTCATATTCAATGAAATCATTGGTTTTGTGCTTTACACAGCTGCGAGAATTTCTTCGAACTCATGGCGGTGTAAATCTATGAGCTCTCTCATGAAAGGAATGAACACAAGGGAAGTTATTCGTTGTCGACCAAAGACAATACTGGAACTCCCTTGCTATTAAAGCTTGAGCACACAACTCGCAATTCGTCACCGATGTTAAAATCACTTTTGTTGTTTTCCTGTGTAACAAAACAAGAAGAGGTCAGAAACTCTGCAATTCTCTTTGGTCCTTACATTATAGGTGACATTCATTTTCAACATGATCCCTTTTTGTTTGGTCCCTAACTATGACAAGTATTTTCAATTTGGTGTTATAACAATAAACAAAAATGACCAAATTGAAAATAATTGTACAAACAGACTAAAATGAAACTCCTACGAATAGGGACCAAGTTAAAAAACAAGAGCGATCTATAGGGACCAAAATAGATGGTATGAAAGTAAAGGATTCTTAATTGTATCTGTAAAATGTTCAAGAATTGGAAAGGAAGAGGAAAGAAAAAGAAAGAGGCGTCAATTTGTAAGCATGAAAACTCATGTGTATCAATTTGAAATCAAGCAATGCCAATGAGAAACATATAGATAATGCACAACGAATATGTCATTCTGGAACACTAAAAATAATCAATTTTTGTTTGAAAAGCTACTCATAAGTAGCTTCTGATTATAATGAGAAGTAGAAAACAAGTGCATTTGTTGGTATGATAAGAAACTATATGTGCTAATTGGCAAGACAATATCTCTTCAACAGAAGATCATGAGAAAAGATACAAGGCAAAACATACTCTAATAAGAAACTATATGTGTCCTTCGTTTGAGATTATTCCTCGACAAAGTCACTTGTTTTTTTTTGGTAAAAATCACTTATAATAATTGCTGTATGTTAGGTCAAGAGTCAAGACTTTTTCAATAATCAGAATCTCTAGATAATTAGACTTCTGACAACAATCAGAAGCTACTTTGAGTACCTTTTGATTAATGAGTAGATTTTCAAATAAAAATTGATTATTTTGATTTTAACCAAACACAAATAGATTATGCTTTACACCAAAATCTATAAAAAGTTAATCATTTTTTACACAACCTAAAAATCACTTTTTTAAAACGTAAAACAAAATGGCCCTATGTCACACAGGAATAGGATAAAGAGAAGATGAGTCATACCTTGAACCGGTACATGCCTCGAAGCCCTCCACCCAATTCCAACACCAAGCCATGTGCACAAACTTGATAAACAGTGGCGGTAACTTCGGTTCCAAGTTTCAGATCTTTGGCAGTTACTGTTGCCTTATCATCAGCTTTTTGTATTGAAGGTTTGGACACCTTAACATTTTTATATGGTAAAGGACCTGAATCAGAAGATGGAGAATCAGCTGTATTTTTAGATCGACGAGATTTTGACTTGCGATTCGACTGTACCCCATTATTAACGGTAGTACCCTTTGAAGACAGATCTACACTGTTAGACTTCTCCTCATCATCACACTCTGCAACACTTCGTATTAAAATAACCGGAATTTGGGAGGCAGCAGATTTTGATTTCGCTTCACTTGCTTCATGTTTGCTTCCTATAGGCAACTCGGAAGCAGAATTTGATTTTTCTTCAGTGCTAGGCACATTCCATACAGGTGCCCAAATGTTGGCTTTCTCTTTTGCAGATGCAGCAGATCGTTCAGCTACAACATTAGTCTTGAAACTGCCGGGAGAAGGCAAAGTTGCTTTATGAGATAATTTAATGTTACCGCGAATATCTTGGCCTATGCACATCACATCAAGCTGCTGGCCAACAGAGACAAGATCCGAAATTTGGGAAACCTAAGGAAAGGGTATATAGAGTTATCATAGATGAATCAGGCTACAAAAAACATTTTTTATTCCCGTCGGCAGTGGACATGACAGCAATATAGCTCTTAGTGATGAGCAATTAAGATATAGGTTTAACTGTACTTTTGGTCTCCTATACGTAAAAAGAAAAAATCAATTCGGACTCTATATTTACAATCATTTCAATTTGGTACTCACCATTTATTGGAATTAAAATGTTGGGACCAAAACTGAAAATGACTGTTACGTCTAAGGAACGTGAAATTGATGTGACAAAAGTATATGTTGGTCCAATATTTGACAATCATTTTCAATTTGGAATCTACATTAACTCCACCAAACAGAGCTATAACAAACTCTGAAAGACCAAATCGAAAGTAATTGTACATAGAGGGATTGAATTAGAAAAAAGTACATATGGAGACCAGGTTAAAAATGACTCACTTATAGGGACCAAACGTATACTTTAACTTTGAAGTATTTAGTGATGAGCAATTAAAATATAGGTTTAACTGTACTTTTGGTCTCCTATACGTAAAAAGAAAAAATCAATTCGGACTCTATATGTACAATCATTTCAATTTGGTACTCACCTTTATTGGAATTAAAATGTCGGGACCAAAACTGAAAATGACTGTTACGTCTAAGGAACGTGAAATTGATGTGACAAAAGTATATGTTGGTCCAATATTTGACAATCATTTTCAATTTGGAATCTACATTAACTCCACCAAACAGAGCTATAACAAACTCTGAAAGACCAAATCGAAAGTAATTGTACATAGAGGGATTGAATTAGAAAAAAGTACATATGGAGACCAGGTTAAAAATGACTCACTTATAGGGACCAAACGTATACTTTAACTTTGAAGTATTTAATTTAAACATACCGGTTCATGTGACAACTCAGAGATGTGGAGAAGGCCCTGCTGGCCACCATTTAGCTCCACAAAAACTCCATATTCTTTTACAGAGGTGACAACACCTTTGTAAGTCCCTCCAACTTCGATTTCTCGGCCAACTATAAAATCAATCTGACAAACAAGAAGGCCACACATCAAAATGTAGAGATTAAATTAGCAGTACAAATATGTAAGGAAAACATTACTACATGTCACTCTCAGCACATAAATTCCTAACATAGGACTGAGATATTTGTCCTAGGACTACAAGAACACAATTCTGAAACGGAAAGCATCATTACATACAGATTAATGGTGCAGAAGAATAGAAGAACTACCTTCTCTAGTATTCTCTCCATTACAGATGCGTTCTTCGCAACTATTGTAAGAGTTCCATCACCTACAGACAGCCTGGCACCTGATTATAGTACATAATAACATGGTCAGTAGGCATAAAGTGATATGAATTACTTTTTCTTTGGTTCAATACAAATTTGTTAGGTTCCACAGTATATATATATATATATATATACTGTTAAAAGTGCACCTATATTTAAAAGGCAAGATATTACAGTATTTTAATGAGTTTCTTAGAGAATTTAGATATGAACATTGCAAGAAATTTTATAATTGACAAAACAAGGTCAAAAACTTAATATCTAGAAGGCCACAATAATGTGAAAAAGTGAGAGAATCTCAAGATGTAATCAAATAGTTAGGAGAACATGAAATCAAATACTTAAAGATGGAAAAGGTTAAATTACAAAATAGGAGAATGATTACTTATGAGTATTAAACAGAATTTCATTTATAAATGAAGTGTAACGAAATTCTAACTAAACCACACTATTTTCTTGGTAAGAAATGTTTTTGGGGGCAGAGGAGGCTACCAAACTACTCCAAGGCCATGTCATGCCACAAGCCTCAGCTATAGATTATAGAGATATCTACTACATATGTTTATTTCAATCCTTACCTGTTCAACCAACCCATTGCCGATCCACATATCACTTTCACAGTTTTACATCATCAATTGAAATTTTAAAAAGAAAGGGCCAAGTTTCAATGACTACATGTACGAAAAAGAACAACCAAAATATTAAAGCAAAAAATTATTTGATTACAAGAACCAAAAAAGGTGATACTCAAACACTGTTAATAACAAGACAATAAAAAACTGTTAAAATAACTTTTTAAGACACTTCAAATTTAAATTTACCTGTTTCCTCTTCCAATTTTCTCTTTAGAACACCCATTGGCCCAACTAAGCGACGAAGAGCATCATTGCTGTACTTTAAAGTGACTGCATCGTCGATGATAAATTTCAAACTTAAAATGGTATCATAAATGATCAATGAACGTAACTGAAAACAATGCCAAAGAAATAAAAATAAAATAAAAAAGTAACAGATCTATACCTAGTCGTGGAGAAGTACAGTCATTCTTGATGCGAGGTACGGTAACTTCTTGTTCCATGTGATCCAGGATATGAAGACGAGCTTTACGAGCAGGTTCTAGGCATTCACATACAATATCTATAGGAATTCCAGCGGGCTTCATATCCAACTGAATAGCAGTAACTCCTTTTCGAGTTCCAGCAATCTTGAAGTCTATGTCACCCAAATGGTCTTCCAAGCCCTTGGAAAAACTAAAAATTAATACTTATGCAAGAAACAAATAACCTCTTTTTTTATTCAATTTGTGCTTTTACTAATATAGAAACACATCAGCATTACATGTAATTATGTAAAGAACATGTCAAAAGAGCAACTATGTAACTTCCAAAACAAATATTTGATAGTCCAAAGTAGGAAACTAGATTTATCAAAAAAGTAACATGTACACAGTCTATATAGAATTATATTCTCAATAAATATATAAGTAACTAAGTTATCACGAAGCCTACCAAATATTTTTTAATAACAAATTCAAGCCAATCAAATATCCCGGCTTTTCTCTATCTCTAACTATTGGGCTATCCTCTGTCTTATCTACTAACCTGAGCTTCTATGGTCTTCTCACTTGACAAATTATAAGGCAAGTAAAATACAAATTTTAATTCAATGTTGCATGAAACAGAAAAACATGAAGTTCAAGAAAATACCAAAATATCAGTCAATATACGATAGTCTGTTATTTTGCCAGTGGATGGATCAAGTTCAGTAACAAGACCCACAGAAACACCGGCAACATGTTCACGAACTGGAATGCCGGCATCCATCAAAGCCATACTACCTACAAAACAGAAAAATCATAGTGATTTTATCTATTTATTTTGCCCATAGAAACAGGCCTGTAACATAGGTTGAAAGAGTACCTCCACATACTGTTGCCATTGAGGTGGAACCATCTGAAGCCATGACTTCTGAGTTGACACGAACAGTATATGGAAAATCATCTTCAGGAGGCAACACAGCAAGAAGTGCTTTCTCAGCAAGAGTTCCTAAAGAAGTAAAACAACAAAGTCAACATCTAATCGGTGAACTTTTTTTTTGGAAAAGCAAATTCCGAATTACTTAGATTTATAAGTTCAAGATTATTAACAAACTTGTTTTTGTAGTTTACAGTAAGGCCATTTGTTTAATATTTTATAAACCACTGTAGCTAAAACTAAAAGATGGGGTCTGGAAAAGTCAATTGGTGTAGTGTAACCTTGTTGTTTCACATAAACTATTTTATTTTTAATCCTTTCTATTGATAACTTCAGTGCCCCTATTTAAAATGACAGATTAAAGCCATTTATAAAACTATTGCATTTATACTTAACAGTTAACACTTCCATGACATGAGTACTGAACAAGGATAACTCATACACAAAGAAATGGTTTCTAAACAAAAAGTCTTCTGTTGCTCGGTGAACATGAGGTCACAACTTCAAATCCTTGAAACAGTCCCTCCGCTTGCAGGGGTAAGGCTGTGTAGATCTAGTCTCCCCAAACACCACTAAGTGAGAGCCTCATGCACTGGGTCTCCTTTGTTCTTTACATTAATGTACTCTTGAGACTTGAAAACAACGCATTCCTTTTGTTCTCTCTCTTCTCACCCCTCCCCCCATACTTTTTGATTTTCCATCCCCAAAAACGATAACTAGGCACAGATCTGCAGCCAAAGCCAGCCTCTAAGGAGATAGAAGATCCAACCTTCATAGATTTCCTGTATTCTCTCTTAATCAGCAATGGTGCATGGCCCAAACTTCCATACAAAGACACCATGTTGCTAATTAATTAAATGACAGCCGATGAAATCTTCCATTCCTATGCTATGGCCACAAAAACTCATCTTATAACAACGAGGGAGTACCCCTCTAGTAATGCCCTAAAGGAAATTAGTATTTCTGCAAAATGTATTAATGAACATTTTGAGGGAAGATGATTTTATAAAAAGAAAATATAATTGCAGAGATATTGCCATTTGGAAAACACATGAGGTATCAAAGTGAGTAAAAAAATATTATGGATAGTCTGAAGAAGTTAAGACAACAAACAATTTTCACCAGGAATTTTGTGTAACTCATTTACCATGTCCAACTTCACGTCTGTTCAGACCACCACGTTTTCCAACTTCGTTGATGCAGAAAGGTGGAAAACTATAGTGAAGCATGAATCGCTTTGTTGGAGGACCAACTAAAGAATCCAAGTGTTGAGCATCTGTTGGTGCTCCAAGTGTTACAGTACAAAGGACCTGTCCATGATATCAACCTACATCACCTCATATGTAACTAAAACCTCTAAATTGATTATTTCACAATTATCTAACTTCCAGCAACAAATGGCAGAAAAAAACATAAAATGCAATTACCTGTGTATCTCCACGGTTAAAAAGTGCAGAACCATGCAACATGGGTAAAATTCCAGATTCACAATACAAAGGCCTAACTTCATTCAGGTGTCTTCCATCAAGTCTGAATCCTTCTGCTATAATCCTTTTACGGACCACCTATTTTTAATGTAAATATAAACACCAATCTTCAACAAGTTCTCTTGAAATCAGCATGAAAAAATATATATATATATAAGTTACAAAGCAAAAAGTTGACAAGTTATGTTAGATTACATACACAAGAATATGGGAATATTTACAAAAAAGAAAATAAGTTTCTATATGGTTGGGATATGTCTGCTAATATAAAACATCTCGTACAGATTTACAAATAATGTCACCAATAATACTCTGATTAATAGACAGCACAGCACAATCATCAATTTTCTTTAAGTGCCTTAATGAAAACGAAAAAATATATATAGTAGTACTAAGAAAATCCATAAGCGAAACAATAAGAATGATTTAGAGATTAACGCTTTTTCAATGTCTCAATAAATATGATCTATGATAGAGCATTATGACACCATTTGATCCATATAGCTGACTCTACCTAGTGAGAATACGGCTTTGTTGATGTTGTATATGAGTTACCAAGAGCAAATAAACTTTTCCCTATGCATTCATCTTCAACTTTAGCACTAAAACTTGATGAAAGGAACAGTTTTTAATTCGTTGGAAACTTTAGAAGATATGAAATAGACCAATATCTCACTAGAAATCCACAAAAATATTTAAAAAGATAAATTTAATGCAAATAATTAAAAATAAGTATGTTAGTCTCTAAGTTTCTAACTCACTTATCACAATGATCCATACCTTCTTCCTCACTGTGTCTACAGCCTTTGGCAAAACTTTTAAGCTTTCTTCATCACCTTCTTCTTCAAAAACTTTCCTCACATCTTGTGTAATATTTTCTAATGCTTCTCCACGTTCAAACTGAAAGTAATAATAACACAAAATCCACATACAACATTTAACTTTCTGAAAACATAAAAAGCACACAGCAAAAAAGAGCGAATAAATAAAAGCACCTTTCCATAAGCAGGATCAGTAAAAACTTTTTCAATGGATGATTCTGCTAATTTAGCAACTTTCTCCACTGTTTTGTCAGACAGCATAGACAATTTGTATTCCTTCTTAGACTTACCAGCTTTAGCAGCAAGCCTTATTTGAGGTTCAATATACTTGATTGCCTGAACAATCAGAGCAGGACATCTTGATGAGCAAGACATCTCAAAAACATTTGATTATTGAAAGAGATAGACAAATGAAAAGTATTGAATCACCTCTGGATGAGCCAGTCTTAAAGCAGACTCAAGGTCTTTCTCAGTTATCTCACGAGCTTGTACATCAATCATCAAAGTCTTGTCCCGTGTGCAAGCATATATCAAGTTAAGATCACTTAAACTTAGCTGCATTGCACAATGAGAAACCATGAGAGAATGGGAAGAAGACTATTCAAACAACGAATTATAGCCATTGAAAAAACAATATAGTATAGTCTTCCAACACAATGGATATTGCTTAAAATCAAACTAAGGTACAAAACCTACACATGCTTCCAATAAAAATAATTCAGTAGATAATCACTATCATTATAAAACATCAACAATGGCTATACAAGGAACTCAACAAAGAAAGCAGCATTGGCAATTCAACTCGTATTTCAAATTTAAAAAACAAGATTAATACAGAGAATTGATAAAGGAGTTTCTAGATAAACTATCAAACATACAATATCCTTTCAATTTTGAAAATCTACCAAAATAATATTGAATTTTGAAACTCCAAGACACACACAAGAAATTAAATTTCAAAATACTGACAAACAAAAGCAATGTAAGCGCACAAAAGATCTTGGGATTTGGATGAATCAGTAAAATTGCGAAACACAACAAACGATGCTTCCAACCCATGATGTAATAACAAAGATGCAGTTAACTGATATAGTCAAAGATGTCCAAAATTACCTCATCCATGGTAGGATTTACAATAAATTGGCCATGTATCCTCCCAATTCGAATCATTCCTATAGGACCACCCCAAGGAATATCTGATAACATAAGAGCAGCTGAGGTTGCATTAGCTGCGAGTACATCTGGATCTTGTTTCCCATCCGAAGAAAGAACGCTTGCCAATACCTATGAATCAGCCATTCTTTTTTTTGTTATAAAAGGGCAAATAAACGGAACACCTAATTCACAAAAAAAAAATAAAAACCTCATTACCTGAACTTCATGATAAAATCCAGGCGGAAACAATGGGCGAATCGGACGATCAATAATTCGACCACATAATAGTTCACGTTCCTTAGGAGCACCTTCCCTCCGCATATATGTAGCTGGAATCAGACCTTGTGCAAATTGCTTCTCTTGATAATCAACCTATTCAACATCAATATCATCAAATAAGCATCTATAAATCACGGATACAACACGAGACACGAAAATCATATAACGTTAATGAAAAATGACAAATCATAAGATTAACATAAAAACACAAATCTCAAAACATAAAAACTAGTTCAACAAAATCAACAAACCACAAAGCATGACAATGAATTATTCTTTTCTATTGCATCACTACAACAAAATCATAATGTTGATGAAAAATTGAAAACTTACAGTGAGTGGTAAAAAATCACGAACAGCATCTCCTTTAGCGGAACAAACAGTGGAAAGAACTTTGGTTTCATCGATTCCTAAAACGACAGCGCCGTTAGCGAAACGCGCGATCTTACCAGTTTCGAGAGTGATCAAACGTGAACCGATTTCGAATTGTTCATTGAAAGTTTCTAGAACCTTCGTAGTTGAAGAAGAGAAGATTGTACGGAAACGAGGAAGGGTTCGAAAAAGGGTTTGGTTTCTTCTGAGTCTAAGGAATAACGACATTGTTGTTGCTGTTAGAGAAAGATGAAGTTAGGGTTTTAGATTAGGGTTTTAGTTTTATGAGCTTATTTTCAAATCAATATATTTTGCTTTTTCTTTTAATTTAAATTTCATGCAAAGTAGTTTTTTTTTCATGCTTATTAATTTGTTTTTGTTTAAGATTCAGTATAATAATAATTAAAATAGTAAATTACACTTAAACCCGTGAATATTAATAAAGTTATATAAATCACTTTTTTTTTAAACCTACACAAATTCAATAATTTATATACATATATTACACCACTGATTACTCATGCTAGGGATAAGAGTAATTATTGTTATACTATATTGTAACAAACTAAAAATAATGAAGAGCGATGGACTCTTATCCTACTTATAATATATCATATTTTTTTAACTTAATTATGCTTATTATCGGTTTTTGTTTAAAAGATTATACTTATTTTTCATGTAGAGTTAGTTAGTATAATGTATATTTACAAACTAGAGTGATTTGTATACATACAAAAATCACAGGGGTGGTTTGTATAATTTAGTCTAATTAAAAACATAAACAATATTATAGAAACTTATACAAAATAACTAATAAAGATTATTTAATTATTTTTGTGGCTTATGTTTTAGAAAATTTGTAATTTGACATTTTAACTATGTTTTATTATCTTGTTAAGCTTTCACTCAAAACTATTTATATGTGCTCAATGTCATAAGTTATCAATTTTAGACCCATACAAAAAAATAGATATGGTATTAAGCAATTGATGACTCACGTAAAACTTCATTAAATCTATATGATATAGATGATGTAATAATATTAATACTAGGTTGTTGTTAGGAAGTAACATCATGCATCATCATAGTACATTGTCATTTAAGCAATGGTGGATGCATTGATGTTTAAAACCAATAGTGCTATAGTCTCAAAATAAACATACTATTTTTTCATTTTCCCATATGATTATTATCCCTTATGATAGCCAAGGGTCCTAATTGAATGATGGTGTTTGAAACCATGATTCTAATCAATAGTATAGTCATTTGTAGTTTACATGATCTCATATATCTTCTTGATATCTCTTAGTATAAGGAGATAAGTTATCTTCTTCAGCCACCAAAATCGTGACATGTCTTATTTAATTATTTTCTACAAAAATATTTATAAAACTAAACAAAAAAGTACACATGTCATACTTTTATTGACTGAATAAAATAAGTTATATCCTAATACGAGGAGATATTTTATTCTCTTTTTTAAAAGCAAAAGTTTAGACATGGAAGGAAGAGGGAAAATTATGTAGTTGTAAGTTTGAACCTAAATGTTCATATTTTATGCTCAACACATTATCTAGGTTAATACAAAAACTCATCACTACAATTCTAGCAAGCAAAAATTTAACAAATAATTCCCAAATTTACTCAATGAGGGCACATGAATAAACTCACAATCTTATTTGCCAAAGTTGTTTACATATATTTCCATTTTCATTTTGCCAAAGCTCCTTCATTGTGAGGGGCACATATCTTAAGCCTGAAATCTTTTTACCCTTCAAATCATGAGAGGAATTTATTGGATCCATATGAAATATAAAGTTTAGCAAAAACTAACAATATAAAGGGAAATCATAAAGACTCATCTAAAATGAATTTACTTGTGCATTGAACTAGTAAGAATATATCTACAATTACATTATTTAGTAGAGTAAGATCCTTCTATACACTTTATTAAACCATGAGTGTTACAATCCCACTCAAGTAAGTATCCAAGAGGATAACACAACACAAACATGAAGATAAATCCAACCATTTTGAACTACCCACAAGAGCAACCAACAATTAAAGATTAATACGGCACTGATCTACTGGTATAAAACTCCGCTAGATCACGAGAAAGACAAAAACGTCAAGGGTTCAATTCTTAGGAACGATACTTGTTAGAAGGGGCAACCACACACCCCAAAATGGATTAGTTCTTTTTCCAGAGGAGATCTACCAAAAAAACCAACAACTAAAGGTTTAGAGGTGAAGTAGCCACTCTAAGGAGGGTTTTATGCAAACATTATCCTTGGTCTAAGCTTATAACCCATCAAAGAACAAAAAAAGATTCTCCTATCATGTCTTTTTGGTAAGAAACTAATATCTTTGGGGGTTTGTGGCTGCTCCTCCCAACAAGTGTCACTCCCAATAATCGAACCCTTAACCTTGGGGGTCTAGATGTATTGATTAAACACACAATATACACTAAATAGTAATGGATTAGTAAAAGAAATCAGAAATGTGAAAAGATAAACAAAAATTATTGAATCTGTTGCTTTTCCTTAGCAACAAAAATGAAGAACCGTTTGTTTCTCTAATGTTTCAAGATATATAAAAAGATCCTACATGTTTGGATTAAATTTAGATACAGATAAACAGAGACACATGTTTCTTCACAGAAAAACTCATTCATTTTTTACCATCATATTCTTTACCAAGTCTAGAATACGAAAGTAATCGAAAAAGAGGGAAGACTCTTTACCCTCAAGTCCATCCCTGCTAACCCTATTGCTACCAGCCAGGTTATTACATGGACTACCACCGACAACGAGATCAAAACCACCAAATGTGTTCATCAGCTGCTCCAAACGCTCACCGTCTAGCTGCTGCACATCCTCCATATCAATCAAGTTACCTTTCTGGTTTGTTTGCTCCCACCAACTTCTTACAATGTTCCTATTCACTTCTGATTTTTCTACCGATACAACAGTCTTGAGAGGGATACCGAGCCGATGAAGGGCTACTTCAGCACCACCAATTCCAGAAAAGAGGGAAAGAAGATTGATCCCATTAGGATACATCTCCTTCAGAACTGACAAGTGGTATGCCACTGTGTCAACCTGAAATAAACATAACCCATAAGGAAAGAGAAATGTATACTAAAACCTAAATCCATAAACCACAAGATTTTTAGAGCAAATCACCCTAATTAAGTTAAAGTTCAGACTTTAGAAATCAGCGTCTAAGCATGAATAACATTGAAAATGCATATAAGTTTCATATAAAACAGTAAAAAATTATTAAAACAGCATATAATTTCTGTCACCTTGACAGCATTATTCTAAGTATGAATAACATTAAACATAAAGGTTAAAATATACTTTTGGTCAAGTTGAAGTTTCATTCTGGTTTTGTTGCTGGTTTGTCGCAATCTCATCATCCAAATGGCATTTATAGCATCAGTTCTAGGGACATATGGAACAGAGGGACTCAATCTAAGATGATAATGGCAGGACTATTATGAAATTAATTCAATGTACATAAGCACGCTTTCATCACTTGACTAGCAGTTAAGAATAGATTCCTTCCGATGGATAGAATGCTTAGGATGGACCTAGGAGTGACAAGTGACCTATGTGTATTGTGTGAAGAAGTTCTAGAATCCAGAAATCATCTATTAAATCACAATAAAAAGGATGAAGAGATTATTCTCATACCTGGAATGAATTGCCGAGAGACTTGTATCGGTCAGTCCTACTTATTCCACCTCCCCTTGTATGGTTCCTTGGGAAACCCAACAATGTTTCTACCTCATCGGGTTCTAATGGAGCAACCTTATTTCTTCCCACCCAAACCAGATTCCATTTCCGACATTGATCGAGAACATACTTCTGGACATGTTGAGGTGGCTCTCCATCATAGTTTTCTACAGCTTTCCTTATTCTATCAGTTAGCTTTGCACTGCCGATACACGTTTGCAAGCAATTGAGTTTGGTCCTAGGGTCCCACGATGGCCACCACCTCCTTGTTAGGGGGAATGCCTCACTGATTGTGCGTGGTGGAAGAGGAAGAAGAGGGAACCTATTCTCGATCGGGAGATTGTGAATATAGCCCCGCTTACGGGCAGCAGCACAGAAATACTTTGAATCCACAAACTCAGGCTCAACATCATACAAGAATCTTGAGATTGTTTGCCAAACCCCTTTTGGCGCAAGGGCCACATTCTCATAGTAGAAGTAAGGAGGTCCCATGGCTTCTCTTGGAATTTTTCGGTGTGTTATGAAGGTTGAGTCGGTAGGAGTCCCGAACCCAATCATCGGGTTTGGGAGATGAACTGCTGCATCCTCATCATCTTCGTTGTTTAATATTCTCTTTTCACGTATCTTTGGCTTTTTCCTTCCCAACACTTCATACTCATAATATCTTTGCTTTTTTAGCTTAGCATGGTCACCGTACTGTGGCTGTGAAAATAAAGTTTGAAACTTTTATACATCTGATAGATATTGAAACAAAAATTAAAAGATATATGGTACTATGGGAGATCATCATGATTTTAAAGTAGCAAACAAATTGCAAAGAAACGGAAAAACTAAGTGCATCCCAATGCACAAGGCTCCGACCTAGTGGGGTCTAGGGAGAGTGAATGCAGCCTTACCCTCACAAGCAGATAGACTTTTTCCAGGAAAAACAAAAAACTATAAGCATTAAAGTTTTATTTTATTCATCTCAAGACACTAATGTGCTACCTGATCTTCGGGGGGTAGAAGAACATCCTCTTCCTTTACTATTTGAGCAACACTTATAAAATCTACCAATTCTTCAAGTGAGGACTTCAAACCTGCAGTATTTTATTAGAACAATGAGGCCAAAAGCATGATGGTAAAAACTTAGGAACAAAAAGTTCTAACGTAAGATTGTTATTGTGGTTGACCATGTTCATTTCATTAAGATGTTATTAGGCAGAACTACAGAAGAAAAATAATTATGATCTATTAATTTGTTATAAACCTTAGCAAAAACTTGACCAATATACTGAAACAGTAAAACTATTTAGAGATTATTATATAACATGATGTGTTGCTATAAGTAGAACTAAGATCTAGCCAAAATGAGGCACAGATACAGGAACAGTCCGTCCAACAAGAAATGGATACTGCATCATTTTAATTCTTTCTTCCATCCAAAACTTCTGATTTGCATCAAAAAAATTGATTCAAGAAATAAAGACAAACTCAGTTTGTGAAAATGGCAAAAGGAAAATTGCAACAAAGCATGCCGGTCCCTATGCATGTCTAACCAAGAAACATCACTAAAAAGCCCATGTATAGAGCACCAAAGGCATGCCAAAAAGGGTATGATTGTCCTTGGACCAAAATACAGCAAAAAATTGCACCACTACAGAAATTCAGCATCCTTAGAGATGCCAAAACCATTAAATTCTGTAAGATAATAATGTTTATTCTTCATTCTTCAATTACATCCCAAGCTACCATTCTTGTTCATACTTCATACAATTATTTATCAGGATGCTGAATGGAAAAGAGCTTCTTCACATGTCTCAATCAAACATAGAGAACTAAGTATGAAAGGCTCATCCAAAAAAACACTTTCAAGGAAAGCATTTTAGAAGCATGACAAAGTTTGCACTTAGAATGCATATAAAATATCAAACAGCAGACAATAAAAAGAAATTCAAAACAAATACATTAAAAAAGTACAAAATAATACAGCGAGTCTTTTTCGTACTTTGATTCTGGTTGCCAATGAGACACAAATCAAGAAAGTGGAAATTAAATTAAGTTGGTGAATCAGTGATCTAACATTCTAACAACAATAATAAGATAATAAAGGTCTGACATGTTTTGCAAAATAACAAGCTAGCTAACAACAATGACTACAAGAATGAATCAGAAAAAATCACCTAATCTTTCTATGGCAATTAAAGCCTCCTCCTCCTTGTACCCCATTTTCACCAAGGACAGTAGTTTACCATCATTTACAGAAACAGATTTTGTGGTTTCCTGCAAGATAACCAATAAGCCCCTTAATGTCATATGCATAACAACAACAACCAGAGCCTTTTTCTACTAAGTAGGGTCAGGTACATTGATCAAATGACAATAATGCATTTTATAAAAAAAACCAGATCTTCTGAGAGGCCATTTAGATCATCAAAATCGATTCTATGGTTTCACCGACAGATTTCCTACAACTTAATTGGTTCCTTGCAAGTTTAAATCCAAACGTCTCATAAATGCATGAAAATGCAAAGAGTTTTCTATGAAGTAAGCAAAAGAAATTTTTTACAAGATCCAAGGATGCCCGACAAAGTGAAAGAAGCCGTACTATTTATCTCATGTTTGAAAATAATTGTATGTCAATAACAGTACATCTTATTGCAGAAACCTCCCCAGTAGATAACAATAGAGACGTAACAGCAAGATCATAAGATGAATCAAATCATACAAACTCTAAACACAAAACATCAATGAAGAAAGAGCAGAGACTACCTCATAATCAGAGGAAGTATCATCAGAATCTGATAAATCGCCCCAGGAGCTAATTGCACAGTCTGAAGAGCAGGGATCTGGCTCAATTTTCACTGGTGGCTGAGGAGCACTTTTTAGAACCTGCAAACAAGAAAACCAAAATGTCAAGATAATTGTAATCTGTAACATCATTAGTTAAAATTTAAAATATGCAGACAGTATATTAAATATGTCAATGAAAAGTCACCTAGAAAATGTCAGCAACATCAAAAGACCCAAACTAAAAGAAGAGACAAGGGGGAAAGAGGTTCTTCGTGACACAATCATTTACAGAATTTCTTGGTGACACGATCCATAACCCCTTTTACATAATTTTTTTATTGAAGGGAATATAGAAGGTTTGAAGAATAAAATCCTACTCCATAAGGAAGTAAAACAACAACCAAGCCTTAATACATATTGGTTACAACACGGATATAAATATAATGATTCCAAAAAACAGAACTGTATCTAAAATTTAGGAAATATGAGGTCAAACAACTATGGCATAGTGAGGATATAAGATATTGGTTAATACTATAACATATAGTAGTTCCATAAGACAAGGTCAAGACAGAAAACAATATCAGCTCACCGAGTACGTCAGAAGTTCTTCAAGTAGTTTATCTTCGTTTTCCTCACCTGCATGTTCATCAGAGCAATATCATTCATGAAGCTTATAGATCAAAATCGATACAGAAATGGAGTAAAGCAGTGCTTTTACCATGCTCTTGAATCACTTTGCAAACCATTTCTACAGGAAATCCCATACCAACAAAGTGATCAGATAGCTTGGAACTAGATGAGCCTGCAGATGAGCTTGCCTTAAGAGAGAAAAGAGAATTAAACATTAGTAATTTAGTAAGAAAAACTCCACTTCCTCTGTAGAGTCTTGTCTCTACATGTTCGTTCCTCAAAATGCTTTCATAAATAAGGGTACTTGAATAAACTATCAAGATTTAGTGACATTAGTTAAAAATAACAAATGCATCTTTATCCATAATGAACCTTTAATGAAAGAGAGCAGTAAAAAAATCTTCCATATTTTGATGTGTAGTCTCAAGTACAAGAAGTGGCAGATATAAAAAGAAAAATAACAGCATGAAAGAATTTTAATAATACATCTTATATTGGAATATTCCACTGTAGCCTTAAAATATTGACCAGATAAACTATGGTTTACGCAAAAAGGGAAGGAGGGGAGGTTAAATCAGTAAATAAGTCTATATGAAAGCTATAAAAAGGAAGGTAATTGATTCATGAAGAAATTAGCTATAAGAAACAAAAAACTACAAAATCCAAACAGTAAATACATATTGTATAACTAACATTGTAAGATCTCAACTTTCATAACTTTCTTTTTGCATTACTAGCAAAGTTAGTTAGTTCGATTCCTATCACTCATAACAAATCACATCAGCAACATTTGTGATGAGACAGGGCCAAAACAAAAATATAATTGTGTTGCCCTTGGTCTTAGAAGACAATTGTACTTTGCTATAAAGACATTGTATTTGGTTTATCTTTTAAATTTCAGGATTCTTTTATGTGTCATCCATACTCTGTGTAATTGGTCCTCCAATCTGATTTCTTAATGTTCAACAAGCATAAAAATTACCCCGTACAAATGTAAGGTGCCTAAAACCCTACCTCTCCAGACCCTGTAGTAGCTTCGCCATTAGGAACAACAGTTAAACATGAAGATGAAGACTGAAAGTTCTCAATTTCAAGCTCATCTTCAGTGTTCCAATCAAAATTGTCACTCTCCACACCAGAATCATCCTGCAACAATTGTTAGACATTAGAAGGAGAAGAATAAAATTAAGTTGCAAAAAGGAAGATATGAAATAATTAAGGAAAAGGGAAATGAGAGAAAATAATAGTTTTCTAGAACTATATTCTAATTCTCCTAAAAATCATTGCAGTTGCACTTGAAAATGAGGATCCATAATGCAAAAAATATATACAAATACATGGCTGTGATTTTGAAATAAAAACAAAACATACCATCTTCTATCTCTCAGCTTTGCAAAGAAACAGATCCTCAGGCTGCACAAGCACAGAAGGAACATCAGTCACTGCCAAACCAAGCTATGCAACAGGCCTCATAGGTTCAATTCAATAAAAACTCAAGCAAACTACAAAAGAAAGCAGGTACTAGGCATAGTAAAAAACTGAACTCGTATTTTGATCAATATTTGAAACTCAAGAAGTAAATAGAAAATGACTTAATGCTGAAGGGACTTTCCTTATTTTAACAAGGACAACCAAGTTTTTTCCCACTAGATGGGGTCGGCAACATGGGTGGATCAAAACACCCTAATGTCATGTCATAACTCATGTTTATATACAAGCCATTTAATAGGCATTTGGAGGAGCTTATAGAGAGCTTTAGAATAGTTTACAAAAATAAACTTATGACCTTCGTACAAGTTCTTTAGTTAATTGAATAAACGCTTAACTGAGCTGATTAAAACACACCCTTAAAGCTAAATCTTTCTTAATGGTTTAGTTTATAATTTTTCATGGCTTCCCTCTACCTTTGACTACAGAGGCAGTACCCTCTATCTAATATAATCTCCTTGCTTCTACAAGTTGCTTGCACACCCAGGTTTTTTCTACTACTGTATTACTATCACTCGAGCACAAATAAAAATTATGCATAAGCGCTGGTATGGTTACAAAAAAGTCCTCAGGAATAAAAACAGATTTTGCACATTTCCAAAGCAAAACACACAACAATAATCCTTACACATTATAGTAAGACTAACTCTTTCTGTGTGGATTTCTGGTTTTCTCCATACACTGCAATCGAACTCAGGTCTTATTAAGGGAAAACAAACATATACCACTTAACTATAATTTAAGACCAAGCAAACCAAGAAATGAATACACAAATACTAAAAGGTCGACCCAGTGCACAAGGCTGCCACTTGGTATGGTCTGTGGAGGGTAGATGTATGCAGCCTTACCTCGCAAGCGGTATATCACTCCGGCTAACTTTTATGTGAGAAGTTGAAACTTAAAAGCTGATCTTTTTAAAAAATTCGAGACAGAGGTTTCAGGTAAGAGCCAAACTTAAACCAACATAGGAATGTCAGAATTAGTTCTTTCATAAAAAAAAGTTTTTTTATAAGAAAAAACTACTTTTTAAGAAAGAAAGAAAAATTAAACAAAAACGGCTCTTCATAAAATCAGACAATCATAACTCTTTAGATGCATGTTTGGTACAAGCTTAAATTCAAAGCTCAAAGTGCTTATTTTCACATATTTGAACACAAAATAACCTAATTCAAGAAATTCACAACCCATAATGAAGAAACGAAGAAAACAACAAACATAAATGAAATCTCCACCTTCCCAATTAGTAAAATGCAGAACCTGAGAGAACCCACCGCGATTCCAGAATCAATTCTTCCTATATCACAAAACCCACAATAATCCAGAATTCAAACATTCACTAGCAGAAACGAAACCCTAATAATTTAAATTCAAATTAAACCCTAATATTTCCATCTTCACTAGCAGAAGGAAAACCCTTCAGCTGGTGAAGAAGACAAGGAAGAGAGAGAAGTTGAAGAGAAAGAAAGAAAAGAAGAGAGAGAGAGTTTTGAAGGAAACTTACAAATTACCTGAGCAAGAGAAATGTTTGCAATATCACACCAACACGCTTCTTTTTAACATAGTCGGGTCCACGTAATCGTGGATCCACGAAATCAAGAAGCGTGTTAATATATTATTTTATAATTATTAAGTGTCATATTGTTATTGGTCGGGATCACGTGTTCTACAAAGAAAGAATGAAGTCATGAATGGACGGAAGAGTGCAAATGTGTTTTCCACACTCGCGCACTTCCTCTAATGAACTTTCACTTTCTCAGTGGGGACCACAGTTGAGAGAGAAAACTGATTTTTGCATGAATTAATTCTCAGCCGTTAGATCAGATGTATTTTTATGTTTAATTATATTTTTTTTGTACTAACATTGTATTTTTCATTTTTTGTTAAAAAAATATTCAGTTTTGGGATTCATAATTGTTTATTCCAACAATTGTGACTTTTAGAAATTAATAATATTTTAGATTTTTTTAAGATCTGACATGACCTTATATTTTGTTTATTTATATGAGAAAGAGTTTTGACAACATATTTGTTGTCTCACAAAATGTGAGACTTTATGTACTATTAGTTGTAATTGGTTAAAAAATATATTTAAATTAAATATTTTAGTATTAATTATATTTATGAACAATTACAATTGATGATATGAAGTGTTATACTTTATGCATATGAGATGTGCTCACTTTGAAGACATTTTTATGGCGAGACACCCAATTAAATATTGATAACAAATAAAAAAATTAATAAAATATATTTCTAAATGACATTAACAAAAAAATATGTATACATTTGTATTCAAATATTAGGTGGGGTGGATCAAGACAATGAGCGCTAATAGTGCTTTCTCATTCCCAAACTTGTAATATTGACACTACATGTGAGGGTAACAGATATTAATGGATAACCCAACGATTTTTAATTTTAATTATATATTTGTATAATTTATAATAATTAAATATGTAAAAATAATTATTATATGAATAATATAATATTTATAAGATAAATTCACTATCATAATCAAATATATATAATTTATTATGAAATAATAATAAAGTATATGATATATAATCTTAAAATAATAAAAAAAAATTATTATATATATCAATTTAATTAAAAACTAAATTTATAAAGTTATAGGTGCCTATAGGATGAGTATCATAAAACTCATTCATAACCAAAAGTTATTATTGCATATTTCCATTGTGAGTATATTCAAGGATACTTATATGTTCGACTTTTTTCCCATTCTTATAGTGGATCTAGAAGTTTTTCTATAATTATATTTAGGGAAGAGAAATGAACGGTGATGATGTGAGCGAGTATGATACAATTTCATACTATGGAGCGTGTGGGTTAAGTGAAAATGGGAATCTCAACTTTTTCTCATTTTCATTTAACAATGAAACAGAGTCTTGAAGACTGTGATGTGATGTTGACATTCGGATGAAATTCATGTCAAATATTATCATTTTAATATATTAAGTTTAATTATTCTATAATTTTAAGAATTTAATACATATCTACTTTTATCATAATGTTTTTAGTAAATCATTTATTATTTATATATTATTACTTTATTTAAAATTAATATATAAAAATGAATAACATAGTATAATATAAAAAATTGTGAGACTATTATTACATATATATTACACTATGATTTTAAAATATTTGGTTTCCATATCCGTTTTTAATCTTGCATTAGTTAAGCTTAATATGTTGTGAGAATCCAAGCGTTCCGATTAATAACCGGACTTGAAAATGATTCTGATTTAGAGTTTTAATTGAATTAAGGGTTAAACCATTTTGAATTGAGAAAATTCTAGTCCAACTATGTTAAGTCCGATTAAACTAGACGATTAACTTAAAATTAAAAGAACAAAACACTACTCTAATGTTTTGTTTTACTCCGATCTAAAACAGATGGAGAGATGTTACTTTGATAAAACTATACATAATTATTAATTATATATATTATGTATTTATATATAATTATATATTTATAGATAAAAATTATTAATTATAAGAAAATATTTTAAGTTATTATATTTTTACTAAACTATCTCTATTTACTTTTAATGCAAAGAAGAAAAATAGAAATAATTAATTGTAGGTTACTTATTAATTGGGATAATATTAGAATGGAAAAAAGTTGATCAACCCTTAAATATTATAAAGTAACAAAACTTTTAAAATAAAATTAAAGAAATGAGAAATACATAAAATATATTAAATTTGAATTCTCTTATTTTGAAATATGTGATTTCTATATACTGAATCTAGAAAATATATGTTTTCTTAGTTTTTTTGATCTATTGTTAATAGACCTCTAGATATTTATCTCACATAAATTTTATATAATTTGATTTCTATCCATTAAATTGTTTGCTCTACTTTCTATACTAAAGTATAGTTGTGTGTTTGTATGGATAGTTCCATATAGCTTCTTTTGATCTTAAATTAAAAGTACAATACTATAAAATAACTCACATTGAAAAATTTGAAATGATAATAATGAATTACATAACCAACATTTTGAATCTTATTATTTATATTTATGTCATCTATAAAATTAAAATATTGTGTAACTACCACCAAGAATTAATTTTTATTCCCTATTTTACTATTAATATTTCTTAGTTTATAAAAGAACTCATATCATCATAACTAACTACCATTAACACGATAGCTACATATCTCACCTTAAATTGACGTTATAATAAATACAAAAAATATAACATAAAGTACGTCCAATATAAAAAACATTCTAATTGTCTAAGATAAAATATATAAAAATTGAATATTTAATACCATAAAATAAGAATGTGGGTGAACAGAGATGAAGTGTCTGTTGGCACTCTAGTTAATAATAATGGAGAAATTGTGGGGAAGAAAATATGGAGAAGTTGTGAGGGAAATAGAAAAAATATTAACATGTGACAAAAAGTAAAATGAGTACGTGGAGAAAAAATGTTAGAAAAACCTTAGTTGTGAATTCTTCAGTTTGTTAAAATTTTATCTTAAAAAATTCTACATGAGAAGTTGTAAGGAAGTTAGACAATATTTAACATGTGAAATAGTAAAATGAGTGACTAAAATGAGAAAAAAATGTTAAAATAGTATGTCATAAAGTTAAAGGATGTTTGAGTTTGAAATTTGATGAAATCAAAGAAAGAGGTATGAGAATGTAAGAGATGAAGATAGAATGAAATATGAAAAATATGTAGATGAAATTAATGTAATTAATAAAATATATGTTAATTGTAATTTAATTGTGAATAAAATTAATAAGCATTGTAAATTTTGAATCACCTCAATTGTATATAAGACATGTGCACAACAACTATCGTATCTAAACTCATCAAATAATAAAGATACATATATGCTTAATTTGTATGATGAGATTATTATGCAATAAACATAAAAAATCAAGAAGTGAGAACAATAGGAGTAGACCAATAATGGACACAATAAATATATTAAGATTTATCACATAAAAATAGTGTTAAGAGTAATGATAAAAGAGTTTGTGTGATTGATATTAATTGTTTCTTCCGCTATGAATATTGCAAAATTAATTTATGGTTGATTGTAATTTATTCCTTATAATCTCATTTTGTATTACATTAATTTATTATATTTGATTCAATTATTATATAATGTCGTTGAATAGTTTTCTGCTTAGGAATATAATATCAGTTTAATATTAATTGTAATAAATTATTATTATTAATTGTAACCAAGTAAATAAAAATAATATTTTGATATAAAAAGATAACGTGATAAAATTTAACCTAATGTAATTTTAATAAAATAAACAATTATACATCAATACTATGAACATAATGTATACATTGCACTGTTAGATACAATTCAATGAATAGGGAAAGAGTCAAATTATTATTTTTAAAATTGAATATATGATATCAAGTAGATTTAGTGAATGTGAATAAAGTTAAAAGGTTATTATGTTTTTTCACATAATAAAAAATAACACATAGCATAAATAATAATATTAGAATCTAATTGATGCTTGGATATGTATAAAAACTACAAATGCATGTAAAAAAATTAAATCTATCATATCAAATAAGTTTAGTTAACATACAGATACAGAGAGTGAAAAGGTTATTTTTTTATAATTGAATCTATGATATTTGTTGAAAGAAAATAAAAAGACGTGAGCATGAGTTACCATTAATAATTAATGTTCAATAGGTTAAGTTGAAGAGAAAAATGTATTTTTTTTTGTATTACTAAAAGTATCTTCATATTTTTTGGGTAAGAAACTAATCTTTTTCGAGGTTCGTGATTGTCCCTCCCAAGAAATGTTGCTTTTAATAATCAAACGTTCAATGTTGACAATCCAGATGAGTCTTATACTACTAGACCAATGTATTGTTAATATAGATGTATTGAATAAGAAAAGAATAGAGAAATGATGTTGAGATGTATTTAAGAATAAAGTAAGAGAAATGATGGAGAATAGTGAAGAGAGAAACAAAGAGTGAGAGAATAATTTTGGGAAGAATAAATGAGAAACAATTTTATGAAAGAAATTTTTGAATGACGAAAACACCCTTTAGTTTACATTTGTCCAACAATGAAGGTGTCCTTTGTTGTAATATCATCAACCCATTTCATTAATTTAATAATAAGATAGTAATAGTAAATATTAAATTTAAATTCTCATTATATTGTTTTGAAATATGTGACTTCTATTTATCAAAAGTTAGTGTATGTTGATAAGCTTTTGGGATTCATCTCAAGTCAAAAAATTTATATCTATACTATATATAATATATCTATACTTCTATATCTATACTTATACTATATATAAAGCCAAAACTTGAAATAACTTTTCTCATGGTGTAATTTTCATTTCCTATATTGCCCTTAACATTATTTAATTTTTAGAAAAAAACTATATAATCCTAAGCAACTACCACCAATACATTAATTAACCACATATCTCACCTTTAATTAAACATTATCATAAACACACAAAAATATAATATAAAGTTCACCGAACACAACAAATACATTTTAATTCAAAAAAATGAAATATATAAAAATTGAATATGTAGTACATACAAGTTATATATAAAGCCAAAACATCTTATAACTATCTACATATGATATAGTTTTTTTGCCTATTTTATCCTTCTAATTAATTATTACTATAATGTTTTCTCACATAATTAAAAAAATATTAATGAAAGTTAGAGCAAGTTACATGCACGGAAAATATCAAACCACCAACGCAATTTTTAATGTAAGTTTTAGTAATATCATAATTCATTATCATTTTTTATATTACATAAATTATAATATAATATCTATACTCAATAAAAAGTAATATAATTCTCTAAAAAGAAATATATAAAAATTAAATATTTAATACTATAAAATAAGAATGCGGGTCGACAAGCACGAAGTGGCTGTGGACACGCTAATAATAAGAAGTCTGAAATACAATATTCTTTTAGCTAGTCAAATAATTATATTATATTTTATTATGAATTAGTCAATTTCAAAAATTCACCAAGTTTTATATGTACCTAAGCTGTTCATAATTTACTATTTTAATTAAATTTTAACCATTCTATAAAAAATATTCAATAATTGTATATCCATTCTCACACGAGTTGTTTTTAATTTTTATTTCTTGCCTAAAAGTATTTTAGTTACTCTCTACTAAACATTTTTTTATCAACCTCTCAGTTAAATATTACAGGAGGCAAAACAAATTCTAAGTCTTAATTAAAAAATAAAGTTGGCATAGAAATATCAAATGTTGATTGCGCATAATAGTATGATTATTTGGCAATTGTTTTAGATGTTATCATTTAATTTTTTATTTATCAGAATAAAGATAAATTTTGAGATTTTAAAATTTAATTATTTTCTTTCTCGGGATAAATACTTTCTAAAGAAAAATTCAGTAATATTGATTTACCAAAATAGTTCAATAGATTCTTTATCAACGTACATACGAAATACTTTTTCGATTATTTTCATATTGTATTCAGTCACGGTTTTTAATATTTAATTATACTATTTATATAATATTTTAGAAAATGTGAGCAACTTTCTTCAAACTTCAATATATGCACTTTTTCTTTTAATTTTTTACTTTTAGAAATTAGTATCTCGAGAAGACATTGGCTATTTAAAACATTTTTTGACATAATAGTATACATTAGAAATTGTCACAATTATTTTTTATTTGAATAATGTTATTATAATTAGCATGAAAGATTTTATGACATTAACTCAAGATTTTCCACTTTCAAAAATATATGTATATAAATTATAGATCATCATGATATCCAAAAGGTCAAAGGCTCGATCCCTAAAAGTGACACTTGTTGGGAGAGACAGTCATAAACCTTGATTGGTTTCTAATCTAAAAGGTGGGAAAATACCCTAATAGTACAAAAGATTGATTTTTTTATCATTGTCATTATTGTGAGATATGATTGAAATATTTGTTTTGTGATAAGATTTAGAAGTTGGTAATTGTTATTAAAGATTAATAAATCATTTAGAGTAAAAGATCTTAGCTTTAATAAAAATAAGTCAAGATTTAGGTGAGTATAAGAAGAAGAATATAATAAGAGGGAAAAGCCTTTGACATTTAGAATGTAGTCTCCAACTACAAAAACTAGTAGCCAAAGAAGATGGAAGAGGAGGGAGATTAAAAAAAATAGGAGTTGAAAGCAAGAGAAAGGATAAAAATTCACCATCCATCATAGGTAATACTATAACCTTAAAACTCTATAAATTGATAATGAGAATTAATGTCTTAACAAACTTCTATATGTGCAATTATATTTCTTCTAATATATTGAACTGAGAAAATATTATTGGTCCAATTGTCTTTAACTTATAAATAAGAAGCAACAAATATCATATATAATTATAATATCTCATCTTATTTGATTTGATTGTAATTCAAATCATCCTTCAAATTTTATTAATATTTCACATGGATGAAAAAAATATATTTATATATCTATTTTTTCGTGAGTTAAGAAAGACTTTATTTTTGTCCTTTTTTATACATTGCTATATACATATACTTGTTAATATATATAATAATTTTATATTTTATGTTTTATATTCTTTCTTATTTGATGTTCACTCTCCATATATTTAGCATGTTGCATCATATATATATATATATATATATATATATAGGTTACATTAATACTGATTGGTTGTTATTGAGGGTATATATGATTCAATTATATTATTTGACTAATGATTATTGAGGGTATATATGACCTAATTGTAGTTATTATTGTTGTGATCTTAGGATTTGTTGATCGATCTCAGCACAAGCAAACTAATTCATAGTCACATGAAGACGAGTTTATTTTCCGGAAATGGAGTAAGACATTTCCTACGAACCCCAGGCGTGGGTGAGAGACATGCACCTTACGTAGGCGTGTCGTTTAGAAACCTTTTATCATGGAGAGTGAGTTCGAGACAATTAATATCACATATGTAAATTGAATGTGTAATTATTTGTGAGATATCTTCTAATTGAACTTATATAAGTTATAAGTTATTAGTCATGTGGGAAGATGATGTATTGCAATTATTAATCTTTATTACTATTCTTTATGGAGATTTTATGTTCTCGTGACGACTAAAAATATCATAGTTTAAAAGTTTTTATAACAGTGTTAGTATAATTTTTATCTCACTATATTTAAGTTTTCTAATAATTATAGGTAAGGTGCCTAAGGAGATTATCATTAATTATGTAACTCTTAAATCATATTGTATAGTTTTGATGAAAACTAGGTTTATATATTACCACATTTTCTAGAATTGGTTAATTTTCATGAGAATGAAAATTTATTTGTTTGTGCTCAAGTCAATCATTATATCCTAAATCCCTTTGACAAACATCCCCTCAACAATTAAAAAATTTGGATCATAGTTTCTCTCAACATTCATCATAATTGGGTGATAACCCTCTTATCTATAATATAATTGGGTCAAAGACCCAACAATCCTCAAGATAATTATTTGATAATTGTTCTTGATAAAAAAACATGGTGATACACATAAATGTTAACATATCAACTTCTCAAAGCTACTATATTTGAGTTGGACAATATATACATTATTAATATTAATTACTAAATAACAATAAAAAGCAAATGAATATAAAACCACTAAAAGCGCCTCCAAAAATAACCAAAGTTATTATAGATTATTAATCCCTTACGGCAATTGTACTAAACCACATGCTAAAAGCAAATGATCGTTGAAGAGAAATTTAAAAGTATGTTTCAAATAGCACACATGCTAAGCAAAAACCACGTGGGGGAGTAAATATAAAAAGGTGGATGAATAAAATGTCATAATTAATATGTAATCTCTAGTGATATAAGACTTTACTGGATTCTTAAGGTCGATGATTCGATTCTTGGGAGCGACACTTGTTAAGATATACAACCACGAAATTCGAAATATATCAATTCCTTACCCAAAAAGGTTACGAATACCCTTAATAGTACTGATAAAAATATGAGATGGTAAGTGTTAAATTAGTTAATAGTATATAATTAAGGGATTGGTGACTTGATAAAGAAAGTGTCCTTAGAATACGTTAGCTAAGAGTCGTGGATGCTCTTGTTTTTTCCACTAATGTAAGTCTTTAACACAATAATTATTAATAGCATATTGTAGTTGTCCCTTTAAGTCAACTCACACACTCAAAAACAAAATTCAATGTTACAAAATTCTTTCTAACACACAAATTTGCTTGAGCCTTTTTCTCATTATTTTTTGTTTTTCACAACTACATTGCAATTATTTATAAGCTTTCCTATTTGTAGGACTTACAAGTAGGTTAAATGATACTACCTATCATATTAAAAGACAAGTAATACAATTTAGTTAAGATTGATATCTTGACCAACTAAGATAATTGGATTATATCTACATATCACTTATTAATATGTGTCCATCTAATCTTCTGACATATAGATAAAGCTGAAATGAGTGATACAATTTCTTTACCTAGCTACGATCAAATAATGTTGGAGAAATCACAATTTTTTTTGAAGTGTTATACTCAATCATGGACTTGGTTTTTTGGCAAAAACAACCCAAGTTTGTTAGTTTTTATAAATTGGTATAATAGCTCTAAAACTTGTATTTCTTTAGTTTCTAAAAAGATCAAATTTTGATCTTTTTTTGTATTGAGTTAGTACCCCTTATATTGATTTAATGTAATTTGTTTATAAAAAAAAAATAATGTTGATATTTGATGTCAATGAACTTGTCGCATCTTTGAAAAATCAGATTCATAGTGAAAGCAATTTTTTATTTGTTGCCACTTAATATTGTCCATAACCAAATTTCATGAGTAATACAATTTTTTTTTGTTATACACTCTAAAATGATGTTGACAAGTTTATCCCTCCATTTTGGAATTGTTGTTAACTCCCATGTGTTTTTCTTCTAAATTGCATGAATTTCTTTATACCCATTGATTATTAAATACATCTTCATCTTTGCATTTCCACAAGGAAAATTAGATCAACCATCATATTTGGAAATAGTTGTTTGTACCTCATGAACTTTGTTTGTGCATGTGCTTGTTCTTGTTACCATTTTCATACAACTAGCTCTTTTATCAAAAGTTAGCAATTAAAAATGACCACTTGTTGAAATTCCATTTGCTAAATCTGACCAATTCCTCATCATGTATGGTTATCAAAAGTTATGGGAAAAAATGTGAATGTGAACCAGTGATGTGAGAATTGGATCAGATTGGGCAGTCCGACAGGTCCATCGCCAACTGAACTTGAAAGCGGTTCTGGTTTGCAGTCTTAATCGAATGAGGGGTTGAATCGCTCTGAACCAGAGAATTTTTTGTCCGACCGTGTTAAACCCTATGAAACATGGATAACGCAAGAAGTGAACCAGATATTTCACTTAAAATTTTTAAAAATGGAATGTTACTATAATGTTTTGTTTTGATCTGGTTCAGAAACAGATAGAAAGATGTTATTTCAATATAATTATATATAACTATTAAATATTTAAAATTTTGTATTTATAAAGAATTATATGTTTATAGATAAAAATTATTAATTATATATAAAATCACCTAGTCCGACAACCGATTTAACCGCTTAAACCAGTTACACTTAACACAAGACTTCTTCTGGTTTGATATTTGACTCGGTTTCACAACATTGATAGAACATCCAACTTTGTATGGCCCATACTTTTAAAATAAATAATAAAAAATATTAACAAACATATAATAAAAACTTTGATAAAAAGATTTATAACCAACATTTGATTCCAAAAAATAATAATAAATGAAAGATTTAAATTTGAAAAAATAATTCGAGGAAAAATATAATTTTAGATTTCTCCCTCATATAAAAATAGAATTAAATGACTTAATTAACATTTATTGACTCAATAGTGATGAGGTACCACCTCAAAACAACTCCTTTTCCAATTTTTTGTTTTCCTTTTAAAATAAAAAGTGTTCAATGTTAACTTAATTAACTCAATAAATGTGAGACATTATTTCAAATTAAGTTTCCCCAAACAATTTCATTTTCTTTTTAAGTGAATCAATGAAGAGTATAACAACATAAAAATTAGAATATTTCATTTAAAAAAATATGTGTGATTTATCTTTTATAGTACTTTCTTTTAATAAATTATAAATATAAATGGCAGTCTAGTAATTTTTCCAACTTTATAAAAATCAAATAATTACTTTTACTCACATGTGGCTAATGCAATAGTTTTTAGTATTTTATAGAGCCCATATGAAATTTCTGAAAAATATATCCTAGATGCCTTAAAATTTTAAGGTCAAAATCATTATTTTTAATTATGTATTGGTATCATTGACAATTTTTTATGACCCTATAAAGTTAGAAAGAAATATTTTAAGACGAATTTCTTTTTACAATCTTATACCCTATGTTCAAATTTCAAATAAAAAAACAATCAATTGCAGATTAGATTGTAAGTAAAAATAAAAACATTTTAATTAGTTGGACTTATTAATAAGAGGTATTACCTTTCATTTTTCAACATGTAATAAAACACTCTTATAAATAGAGGCTTGGACATATTCATAAAACGAGAACATATCTCCTATCCTAAAGTGTGTCACTCCATACGTTATTTCTTTTAATTGATCAAACAAATAATTTATTATTAACTTTTTAACTTAAATATACTTTGTCCAATGAATCAGAAAAAGTAGCGCATAAAGTAACATATTTCCGTGGAACAACAAATATAAACCTTAACAAAACACACTAACACAAATAAGTTTAGAAAAAACACATAGAATTCCAAAAAGCAAGAAAATAACAACACAAAAGGAGGAGTGATATAGCAAAAGTCTTTGGAATATAAAATTGTCATGCTAGTAATTCTTTCTACTCTATAATTATTTTTCAAAGCAAGCTCATATCATATAATCCTACTATTTACTTTCTTATCATCACAAGTATCAACTTTTTAAAACTCAAACACTAATATATTTAGTGGATATAAGATTTAATTCAAATACAAAATGTTTTATCATCTTATTTAATTTATGGAATTTGAATAGTTTGGTTGTGACTTGCGTCTCTTCCTTTCTGCCTCAAGTAGAAAACTGATCAACGACTAATGTTGACTCTTTGTTATTTATTCCATTTATTTTAAAAATATTTTATCCTTAACTTTGAAATTTGAATAGTCCGATCGTGACTCATGTCGTATCTTCATTTTTGGCTAAAGCGAAAGTCAATTTTATGAACAATGTTGTCTCATTATTATTAATTCCATTTATTTCAAACAATTAAATATTTTATAATGATTTGATTCACTATTGATTCTATCTTTTACAAAAAAATCTTTAACCCAAACCAAATCAAACCAATTGATTTCAAATTCAGAACCACATAATCTTGATTACCTAATACCTAATGAGATACGTATGAGTAACATTATTTCTTGTCACACATAAAAAGAAAATAAATATCTATTTGTTTTAAAATTTTAATTTTTAATAAAAGAAGTCAATGGTATATTTAATCCGTGCAATTAGCGAGTGTATAATCTTAGCATGGGAACACGAGATGCTTATATATTCATGATTGATCCATAATCGACTCTTGAATACAAATATCTCATTTAAAAGAACAATTATCTCTATTTTGGGCTAAAAATAGAGTTTTATGCATTTTGACCATAAAAACGTAATGATAACTCCAAATAAAGTATGTAAGCGAAAATTGGGAACACCAATATTTACAATCTCACAAAACTCTTTCTCATGAACAAATTCGCTTGAGCATTCACTATGTTTTTGTTTCTCACAAGTACATTACAATTGTTTACAAGCTCTTCTATTTATAGGATTTATAAGTCGGTTAAGTGACCACCTACCATATTAAAATTATCAAAAAGAGTTAACATACTAACTGTTGGACCAGACTACGACCGGGGAGCCTTCCATGAGTCTTTCCTTCTTATAAACTCTTTCACTCCTCCCTGCATATCCAATGTGGGACTTCACACTTGAAAACCCAACAATCTCCCCCTCAAGTGTGGGTACCACACACTTTCCGGTCCGCTCCCCCTTGAGTCCACCATGTCCCAGCCGAACCATCGGCTCTGATACCACTTGTTGGACCAGACTGCGACCGGGGAGCCTCCAACCACCGGGGAGTTCCATTGTTACATGGGTATGAGAAGAGTGAAGAGTCACAAGTGAGACACCACGTCTTGAACCAAAACCTTAAGACATTAGTTCTATGAGTCTTTCCTTCTTATAAACTCTTTCACTCCTCCCTACATATCCAATGTGGGACTTCACACTTGAATAAACCCAACACTAACAAATCAAGATAATTAGATCTTATCTATATACAACTTAAAAATAGTTGTTCATATAATCTTCAATACAACTTCATGAATTTTTTATAAATTTTCCAAGTTTTAAAACTAAAAAAAGCACATATATGCTCCTCACATCTACATTCTCTTCTCCCTTCTTCCATTATGCATAAGAACTCTATAAGCCAAAACTTAGAAAGAGAAAAAGCATAGTATATGGTACTAAATATATTAAGTTATTAAGACCCATATCATGGATTTCTAAAAATGGAAATGCTTTTATGTAACTTTATTTGATGTCTAAATTGTGAATACTTATATCTCTAAAAAATTAAGGAAGAATAGTCATTGATTTGATTGATAATGAGTGACTAATACTTTTATTGAAGTTAGGAAATGGTCTCTTTAACTAAAAGGTTTTATTTATTTTAGTCTAAACCATAGATCATGATGCAATATAGGGTCATTATTCCTTCTTTATCCTATGTTGTTTAGAGCCACATATAATTATATAATTGTACATTATGATATCTAACATTGTGTACCTTGTTCTATACTTTTGAAAAGAATCTACCCACTCCTGAAATTTTAGTTAAGGATACGAGGAAATGGAAGAACATAAGCTAAAAAATTGACGAGGGAAATGTATTATATACCTTTCTTATGTGTTTATTAAGAGAACAATAGAGCATTGCACGTTAACCTGTCAAATTTAGGTTAAGAATGAGATAAAAATCAAATGCCAATTTTTTTATTTGGGAATATAAAACAAGAAAAAATGAACATTTTATTAAGACATAAAATAATGTACTAGTGTTCCGGTTCATAAACTTAAAGTATAAGTTCAAACTTTTTTTATGGGTGAGAGCTTCTATAATGTATATTGTGCTTAGTTTAAATAAATTGAGACTATTGATATGCATTATATTCTAAATATAATAACAAAATATAATATAATGAACACCATATAAATAAAACACAATTTATTTAATTTTTTACTTTATCAATATTTGTTTATGGGGGGTGAAAGAATTTGAAATCCTCATCTATTTGCTATGACATTTTTTATATATTATATTAGAAATCAAATAAACTAATCTCATATTATATTTTAACTCAAAACCTTAAGATGTTATGTATTTAGTATATCCCTTAAATGATTTTCAACTTATGTTTTCCTTTTGGTGAAGTACTTTCTTTTTATCGGCAAAATAATAATTAAAAATGAAGAGAAATCCTCTTTCCTTAACACAAAATGATATTTCCTTAATGCAAAACCTTAAGGTATCATGTATTTAGTCCCAAAATGCTCTTGTTCAAGTGGGAGTCCTTGGAATCCCAATAATTTCCCCTAAAGTATGAGTTATTTACATACATTTAATTTTCTTTGAGATCCATCATCTAAAACAGAACATGTCGCTTAACCTCCACATTCTTAGGTAGAGTTTTGACCTAAGAAATCATGCATGTGGATCCACGAAATACTTTCTTTCAAATTCTTTGGAAGGATTTCGATACAAGTAATCCCCGACCCACATGGATCCACTACCAACTACCTTGTTCTCATTGATACTTGTTTGAACCAAATCATCTATTCTAATAAAGTTGTTGTCTTAGTGCAGCCCAAAGAATTGGGATGTCTTCATGAATATATAGGCTATCATGAGAAATTAACATAAGTAGGATTGACATCAAATCTTATAAGTGTGACTGACACTAAATCTTAACCTGTCCATGAGAAATGTAAGACTTTTTTCATCAACATCTTGCTCGCAAGAGTTAGTGTTCTCAACATACTCACTATGCTAGAATTGACATTTAATAATGTTCATTCAATAATGTTCATATATTGAACGTTGTTAAATATAAGGTGAAAGGAAATCACTAGCGCTCGGTGAAGTAAGCATTGTTAAATATGATAGGTAGATATACATTCAAGGTGTTTGTTTCAATGAGCGTTGTTAAATGTATGAGTCCAAGATTTAATAGCGCTCAATGAAGCGAGTGTTATTGTTTCTCACACATTCAAGAGTGCTTATTTCACTGAGCAATGTTAAAAGTCATATATTCACACATTCAACAATGCTTGCTTCAGTCAACGCTATTAAAAGTCACACATTCAACAACACTTACTTTAGTGGATGTTGTTAAAAGTCATACATTCACTAACAGTATTTGCTTCAATGAGTACTGTTAAAAGTCATACATTCAACAACACTTATTTTAGTGAGCGCTGTTAAAAGTCACACATTCAACAGTGTTTGCTTCAGTTGCACTATTAAAAGTCATACATTCAAACAACGTTTGTTTTAGTGAGCGCAAATATTTGAAGATTTAAAAAGAAAATATCACACACCATAATACACATATCATTCAGTTTTCTATTTTTCTTATTCTTCTTCTTCTCCATGGTTTTTTTTTAGTTTCTTTCTTCACCCATCAGTTTTTGGGTTCTCTCTTCAAGCATAAGGATAATCATAATCTTATTTTATCCCATTTACTTCTCTTTGATTTACTCTTGTTGCTTGCATTTATATCTATGTTAACTACTTATTTTATAATATAGGAATATGTCAAGGTTGAATTTAGGTGGGGTCATTGATGATTTACCAAACTTGCAAGGTTGTGTTTGGTTTTTATTTTCTCATCCTTATTTTCTTATTTTCTGTATAAATTTTGATTTGATTCTTATTATATAGAATCTGAACTGACTTTTTATCATTGACAAGAAATCCTTTTATTTCTTCAGTTAAGGGAGACAAGAAATTAATGGATTAGTCATCTACATCTTCATCACCTTCGTCCCTTTCATTAGTGCATATAATCTTCTAGGTTAATGGATTTGAACTAAGAGAGACATTTTCAAGCAATAGTTTATGAATTGAGTTTTCAGAATGATGTTTCTATTGTCAAATCTCTTGTAAATGTGGTGGGACTAGACATATTTGTCATGTGTCTGATAGAATGTATGAGAGACATATTGCCTTACTTAAAAAGTAGACATTTAACAGCGCTCGCTTCAGTAAGCATTATTAAATGTCTATTTTCTACATCATATCAAAAGCGCTGATTAATCTAATCCTATATTCTACTGCGCTTACATAGACAACATCTGAAAGCACTATTGAATGACAACTTTAAGCATTGTTGTTTTGCTATTTGTAAGCCATGTTAAATGTCTATTTTCTATAGCACTTCAAAAGCGATGTTGAATCTAATCCCATATTCTATTGCACTCACATAGACAACATCCGAAAGCATTATTGAAAGACAATTTTAAGCATTCTTGTTTTCCTATTAGCGTAGGGACTCTTATCAATGTAAGAATAGATTAATTTTCAATTATATTTCTATATTTGTTTTTATAATCTATACCTTGCACCTAATATTTCTATATTTGTTTGGAAAATTGTTACATGCACTCAAGTGGTGAGAACATGAATTACTCTTGTCATATTTGACCCATCAAATTTCTTATTTGAGTGTTCATTGATCTCCATGGACCGCACTGCCCGCCCATTTGAAATGCACATGGGTGAAAATGACATGTTGGGCGGACATTTTAGGACGGATAAAAACAATTTTTATGCCCTGTCCGCCCAAAACGTGCGGGCGGGCGGGCCTCATGGGCTTTGCCCAAATTGCCAATGATAATTTCAAACCATCAACATCCTTATCACTATATTTCTTAAACGCTCCACCTTGAGTACCCAACCTCTTATGGCAAGCATATCTATCGAATCAATGTAAAAGATAAATAGGCATTTTAATACTCAAGTTAATGTTGGTAGTATGTTATTGTTTATACTCCCAAGACATTTTAATACTCAAGTTAACGTTGGTAGTAGGCATGGTTGGTACTCACAAATTTTAGTTTCCATGAAAAAAATGAAGGCCTAGGTAGTTTATCAAAAAAAATTTAATTACAGAAAGTTTAGACTAAAGTTTAAACAAAAGTATTAATTTATATATCTTAAATTTAATGAAATTATGGTAATATTTCCCCTAGCATGAAGATTTTCCTAAAATATTACTAATACTCACAAGTCCATAATGATATAGCTAGCCAACAATAGGACCACTTAATTTTATAATAACTAATAAGAGAATCAAATATATTATGAAATTTAATAGAACCATTAGGACTTTAAAAAATAAACATAATAACAAAATATAGTATAGCGAAAAGAGAACATTCCATTGAAGTTTTTTTTAAGAACCCGACTAACATTAATTTCTTACAATGCATTTAGAGAGTGGAGTGAAGAGACTTGGGGAGTAAGTTAATTACTATAGCAGAATGGTCTTTATTTTCTTTTTATCTTAGGTAAAAATAAATATTAGTAAATATTCTAAACAACACACATGGTAATATAGAAAGATAGGCATTTTTAAGATATAACTTTTGACTCAAATAATTGACAAAATTTGTAAATAATTTCACCAAATAATAGGAAAATGAAATTGACTAATCCTTAAAGCCTTAAACTTGCAAGACAAAAAGGAAACAATTAATATTAGATATAGTTGATATTGTTGGTGTATGTGTGGTAGATTAAATTATATATTCCTTTTAGATTGTGAATTTTATAATGTTTATTATATTATTATTGGATAATAATCTCATAAAGCATCCTTTATTATATTAATGTTAAGTGGTTCATTAAATAGGCATGATAAACTCTTTAAGATAGTAGGTTTAATACTTAGAACATTATTCTTAAACATCTCTAATGGAGTGTTATAGTGAACAAGAAGAATTATAATATATTAAGATTGTTATGTGGTAGATTGATGATTGTATCTTATTGGTCATGGATATGAGATATCAAGTTTATAGGTATACATATATGGTCCTTGAATATGAAATCATCATTGTTCTCAATGTGAGAATTTTTATATTTTCATAAAGGGTATATTTGACTTTGTGATGAACAAAAATTATAGAGATTTCGAATGTGTAATCATCACTTTGAATTCAAGGAAAAGATAGAAAGGTTATAATGTTATACTTTAAATGAAATTGTATGATTTTAATACAATTTATGATTTTATTTAACTAATTCCGTGTAAGTAAGATAAAAAATTAAGAGTAACTTTATGTTAGGAGTCCCACATTGAGTATAATAGCAGACTCAATATGGTACTTAAATCATGAAGCTCTCTCACCTAATAGACTAGTCTTTTAGATTGGACTCTCATCATGCACTTAAGTCCTAACAATTGGTGCTTTCATTGAGAGTTGTGCCACAGAAAAGGCTACTTATAGGCTAGAGTAAGGTACATTACCGAATATTGGTAGGTGAGTGAAGCCGCAAAAAGAGAAAGGGCTAAGCAGGTCAGTGTTGATAGAGTGAAAGCCGTCGTGGACGTCGACCCTTAAAGGGGGCGGCAATGTTAGGAGTCTCACATTGGTACTTAAGTATGAGACTCTCACACCTAATACTTTATCATCACAATTAAAAGTGGTTATGATTGTATTAAAATTGAGAATAGAACATGCATTAGACTATAAGTAAATATTATTATTTATTAAATTGGATATTTATAAATGTATGGTTTACATATATTAAATTTCTTATGCATCCACACTGTATAAAAAGTTATTAAACAATAGAAGTTTATAACTATTGACCATTGTGTCATGGTTACATGTGCAACTACAATTTAACTTCTTTTCGCTCCATACCACTGAATTCTTCTTTAACATGGATATGTTTGCTTTACAGAATATATTCCTTTTAAAAGTAAAACATTAATATTATAATATTTATTTATGCACTATTAGTGTAAGCATTTATATACGATGTATACATCATTCATTGTCATTTTTATTAATTTTCTTAAGAGTTAATGAATATTAAATATAAATTATAAATGATACAATGACATATGTTACACGGTGTATATAAATTTCATATGTTATCACTGTATACATTTTTTCTCAAACATCAAACTTATCCGATAAAATATAATAGATATTAAGTTAGTCTTCCAAATAAAATGACCAACAAATGAGCTTTGGATACTTAAAATGGTCACCATATTTTTTCTTATGAAAACTTAATTAGTTGGTGACCACTTAAATTTTCCATGAACTTATTTTTAAACTATGTGGTACCAATTTTAAACACTTGGGAACTTATTTATGCAATTAGTAATCATTTTTGAATGCCAAGCTTAATGACTAATACATATTTGGAGAATTAAGTAGTTTTTTACTCAAAATTTCATTTATAAATTTAATTGGATTATTTTAGAATGAATGTATTTTAATAACATAAGATATTACCATTATTAATTAAAATATTTTTTTATTAGCAATGAAGCTTTTATTACTAAAGAGATAAAGAAATTAGGAGTACAAGTGATACTCTTATCCACTGAATACCTAAAATTAATAAAGAAAAAAAGATAATTTGACGGATGTCTCATCCATTCAACAAAAGAGTAAGAAAAGAAAGAAAATAAACATTGAGAAGACTCCAAGAATGCAGAAATATAAGCTCCGCCATCTCATCTAGGTGAAATCGCAAATTCTCAAAAAAAATATTAATTAAAATAATGAATTATTTAAATATAATAAAATAATGAATTATTTAAATATAATAAAATAATATACATCAATAAAAATAATAAGATGTTGAAATTTATCTTTTCATTTGTTTTTAGATTTATAGAAAAATGTACCTTATATATTTACTTTATCGAGTACCTCATAATATACTCTATTAATATTATACTTCAAGAGTTAGTATAGTTGGTAAAGTCATGGAACATGAAGTATGATCCTCTAAGTTCAAGCCCTAATAACTACATTATCTCCTCTCTTAAAAAACTTTATCCATAAAAAATATATTTTACCTTGGCTTATAAATACAAAACTAAAGACTTTTTTTGGGTATAAACAAAACTAACTTCAATATTTTTTACATTTATAATGTTATATTGATGATATTTTTTAATCATCTTATGTCAAAAATTTATCTATTAACTTATATATTATACACACACCTTATATATGCTCATGCATATATTCTCCTTCATAACTCAGTAGACGTAGACATATTAGTTTCTAAACTATAGTTTGTCGATAGAAACAAAAAAAAAGGCCATGCATGCAAACATATATTAATTTTGTTATTCATGCATGCATGCATGTTAATATGATAAGCATAGTTAGGTACGTAAAAACCTTTGTTATGACTAATAAAAAGACTTTAATATAGAATTTAACAAATCATCTTAGTTTCTCTTTATTTAAACCCTCCAACTCCTCTTATTATTTCTATCTGTCTCTCTCCCTCTTACCCTCTCTACCTTCATCTTTTTCTCTCTCTCATATGCATTCAAAAAATGGACAAAAGACCGTGTAACTCATCTGAAGATCCTGAAGTGAGAAAGGGTCCATGGACTATGGAAGAAGACATGATCTTGATAAACTATATAGCAAATCATGGTGAAGGTGTATGGAACTCTTTAGCCAAAGCTGCTGGTAATTAAATATATATATATATATATATATATATATCCTTCATAAACCCTAGGATGGTATTTAGTGATCTAGCATCATTTTCTTGAAGGTCTTAAACGCACCGGAAAGAGTTGTCGGCTCCGGTGGCTAAACTATCTCCGCCCTGATGTTAGAAGAGGAAATATTACATCGGAGGAACAACTTTTGATCATGGAACTTCATGCAAAGTGGGGAAACAGGTGAAGATTTATATGATTATCATTACCTTTTATTTTATTATTATTATCATTATTAATTAAAAATAAAAAAATGTACACTTCATTTGGTCTACCTTGTAGGTCTAAAAATTTGTAGAAATAGTTTTGTTAACTAGAAATAATTTTTTAATAATTTTATTAAATTTCTCTTTGTCTTCAAAAGATGGAAGAAGTTATTGGATCTCTTGTAAATTGAGATAGCATTATACAATCTTGGAAGACCATTTGAGGGGAGAAAACTTTGTGTTGAGAGAATTCTAGCCCAAAGAAATATTTCAACACATGAGGACTTGTGAGCTTATGGCCAAAAAAATCTTTATACAAAATCCACTTTTTAATGATTAAACTAAAATAAAATGAGAAGCCAAAATGATTGTTTGTGATGACTTCAACTACATAGAAGAATTGGAGAACTTTCCTTTAAAGTTAAATGCTATATGTTTTCGTTTTTATTCTATTCAATCTCTCTAGATCCCTTGCTTTGAGGTATATTATAATGGAGATTGAGCATAAGTAATTACTCCATGGACCTCCATATGGCATAGATCTATCAAGAAAAAAGGAATCATGAGTCATCAATGTTAATTTCATGTCTTTTTTTTTTCATTTTTAAAATTTTTACTTTATTATTTTCTTAAGAAAATTTCATGAAAACCATTGACTATGCAAAGTTTTCCATTCGCTATTGTGTTTTTAAATTATGAATATATTAATCATCGAGACATTGGTCTATTATTGTAAGACTTCATCTTCACGTATTATATTGTACTAGACTAAAAGTCAAAGGTTCGATTCTTGTGAGATACAAACACTCACCTCGAAAGAAATTAGTTCTTTGTAAATAGGATGAGGAGATACTCTTGACTATATAAAAAATATATATGAGATTTTAAGCATTTATTATGTTAATATTTTATAGGTTTGAGGTTGATTGTGGAAGGAAAGTTCAAGGATTTCTAGCTATAAGCACAAGATACATAGTTTTTGGGTGAATATAATTCATATTAAGAATAGGATAAGATCAAAGGATATAAGCACTACATACATAGTTTTTGGGTGAATAGAAATGCGAAACAACAAGATCAAGTTACTTTAAACTTTATACAATTTTTAATATTAAAATAATGACAATGGTAAAATGTAGATGAACTTTGAAGGTAGGAAAAAGAAAAGAAATTGGAGGCCTTAAGGAAAGAGAAACACAATAAATATAAAAAAAGGTAGATAGATATGAACTTGAATAAGTTATAGGTCTCAATAATATTTTTTACTAGTACATAACAAAAAAAATCATATTTTATTTCATATAAGCCTTTAATTTTACAGCTGGATATCTCTATAATGAGAAGCAGATAGTTTGTACAAGATAAACTTCTATTTTAGGTTGAGCTCATAGAAGTGGGACACACATTTAAATAGCTCTCTAGTTTATATGAAAGAGAAATTTGAAGTTGTTTTTGAGGGCAAGTGCATAGATAAACTAGCTATAGATCCACCTTTGTATTTAATAAAGTGGATTTTTATTGAACAAAGAGAAATGAAGTAAGTTTATGAGAATCAATAGAAGAAAAGGAAAAGCAAAAAAAAAGTTATAAGGGGTATATATATGTTTTTTTTATAAAAAAAAAACTAGTTAAAAAAGTTGTAAGGGTTTAAAACAAGACACAAAAGTGTTTTATGAAAAAGCAAAATGCAAGTAAAAGCGATTTTGAGATGTTTGAAATGAATGATAGTTTCTACCTGTGGCATGCATTGAGAAAAAACTAAATTTGGTGACTTTGAAGCCCAACCTTGCAAAGCAAAGGCATGATTTCATTTCCATGTACCAAAGAAGGGACCTTCAGCATCTTATAACAATGGTCTTTTTATATGGGTGAGTCTAACATGTATATAGCTTTTATTCTCAGCCAAAGAACATGGTTTTCATCAGACACAAGAAACGTATTTAATTTTTGGGATTGCTACTTTTTTCTTATCAATAAAATGTGACACCCATGTCCAGCCTTTTAATGTAAGAGTTTTCAATTTTTGTATATTTATTCTAATTTTTTAAATATAATATATAGGGTATATAGTATATGATATCTGACTTGCATAAAAATATGGGGTCATTATAGTCAAGTGTCAAATTTAATAATATTATTTAATGTTTTATTGAAAACGGGTTACAGTATATTATCCGAGTTTGAACTCAGATACTCACATTTTATGTTTCATTATGGACAGGAAAGGAGAATATTGTTAATGTTATGAATTCATGATTTTCTTTTTCAAGAAACTACACTCATATATTTAAGCTTACCCCTCTCTCTATCTTTCACAAACATACACACTTTCTCACCACACCTTTTCCATAACGTAGTCGTGTTTCACTTGTTTTCAGCATATACATACATATATATATATATATACATACATATATATATATATATATATATATATATATATATATATACCATGGTTAATAGGTCTACAATAATTAATATGAATACAAATGATAAGAGTTTTAAGACATAGTTCATAGTTATGTTTGTTTGAGAGAATGATTAAATAATAATTCATTTTACAAGCTTAAATGTGTTCTAAACTTTGTTAATATAAAACCAAGACAATGAAGTAATTAATATTAAGTGTTATGTGTAATTGATGTAATTGTACTTTACAAAACATGAATTTATCACCAATTAATGTAGGTGGTCTAAAATTGCAAAGCATCTCCCAGGAAGAACTGACAACGAGATTAAGAACTTCTGGAGGACTAGGATTCAAAAACACATTAAACAAGCCGAGAATTTCCAACAACAAAGTACTTCTGATCCAACAAACGATAATCACCATCATCATCAAGCAAGCACTAGTCAAATGTCGACAAACATGTCTCAACACGAACCCATGGAAACAACTTATTCACCATCTTCATACCAAGGAACAACATTGGATCCTATATTTCCAACTCATCAGTTTCCAACATTAATCCCTGATCAACCTAGTTGTTGTCCTACCAATGACAACACCGATTGGAGCATGGAAGATATCTGGTCAATGTGATTACTCAATAAAAATGAAGATTAATCAAAACCTATGCATATATATATATTTGATATAATATATATTAATATATATTTTCATAAGTTTATGTGAGCTAGAGTGTACTATCTAGCTGAATAACTTTATTAGGCCTGTTTATATATAAGTAGTTGAACTTTGGTTTTTTAAGTACATGATGAGTTGAGAGGGAAATTAGTTATGGGTTGTAATATAGGAGCTTATATATATATATATTATCTGCATGATCTTGTTATAGTAATTTCATGTTATTATCTCTATCATTGCTTTTTGTGGCTTTTATGTCAAGCTCAACCTAATGATTAGTTGTACTTGCATAGTTTAAAAAAAGATTTATTCCCACTTTAGAAAGTTGAAACTTTTGATTATTAGAGGATAAAGGGATCTCAGAATCAGACATAACTAATGTGAATTTGTCTAGGCCATAATTTAGTCACGAGACAAACAAGGTTGTTAAAAAATACATTAAATTTAATTTTTCATGTATTATCCTATTGAAAAAAATGTTAATGATATCTTAGCCATAATATTAATATAAAATATATATGTATAACAATATTCTCTATTAGCAGGGACAGATCCAAAAAATATCTAAAGGAGGAGCTGGATAAGGAGGACAAGAAGACACTAACACTTTAAAAAGGTTATTCTTTTTTATATACAAATAATATATATAATCTGTTTTACAAATTATGATTATCCTTCTTTGAATATGTTCTTGCATATTAGTGCATATAATTAGTTAATTTTCTCCCTTAACAAGTTATATAAAAAATAATAATGTTTTTCCTTGCATATTATTTTTTTAATAGGCAAATACTACTATGTTAATATTTTATGGTGAGTAAAATTTCAACTGTCAACTTTTTTTATCGATACTCTACTCTTCAAGTCCTCTACCTTGACCATTTGATCACATTATGACTCCGATTTCGTTCCCGATTATTAGGTAAGGAAGTTTGTTTGAAGATGAAATACACTACTCTCATTATTATATATGGAAAGACAACTAAGGAAGTATGGAGATGCATTTGCATTTGCATTTTGGAAAAAGAAATTGGCCATACATACATTGCCTAACTAAAGCCGCAAAAAAAATGACACATGGTGATGAAATAGCAACCAACTATCTATTTTTGTGAAAGATTCACTTCTACTTTTCATAATTACCTATTTTAGTGCATGGCCATGCAACATATTGGACTCGGACGTAAACCTAATTTCTTCAACATGAGTGCAATTCAAGTCTTCACATGCACCTCTTAAATTCACACCACTTATGTCTTCACCATTCCATAAAGTCACTTCCTTCATATCCTTAGTCATTAAGGAAGTTCAATAAATTAATGTTTATTATTCTTTTTATTACTATTATCATCCATCACTAGTAATTGATTCATTATTCATTATAGAGAGAGAAATAATTGAGTGACCTCATTGGCTCTTACCTCTATTTTCATTGATTTGTTCAAAATAAACCATAAACAAGTATCAAAGATCATTCATCTTAAATAATCTAATAATTTATCCATTGGCATGTGTCTAGTTGGAAGATTTTCAATGAAAAAGGAATAGTTAATCAAATAATGATAATCATAACAAAAGGTGCACCTAGCTCCTTAGTAGTGTAATCTAAACCCCATTTACTTGTTTTGTATACTTTCTAGATATAAAGTAAGATCGCACACATTACGTTTATCCATCGATCCTATGTTAGGACTTAAACCCATGAGGAAAGCCCAACCCAAAAGACTGGTCTATCAAGCGGAGGAGCTTCATGACTTTAAGTACTACATTGAGTTTACTATTCTACTGAATGTGGGACTCATAACATCATATTACATGAGAGTCTCGTATACTGATTTCGAAGCTTTAGTTATCGGTTATTGATAATGATGAATGGTGGATTGTTGGAGAAGTGAGATAAGGATTTAATAAAAAGGAGTTGTCATTTTGTGAGTACCAATGAAGTTAGGCGAGTAGTGACGACACTAGAGTAACATTCATGGTGTACCAAACTTCAACTTTAACCTCACAACACATATTCAAACAAAGGGTTATAGAGGGTGACTTAAGAGCCATTGTCCTTGGTTTGTGTTATATCTTAGAAAGGAAACGAGGACAATTACTTGTGGGCTTTAACTGTATGCCCTATTTTCACCTCATAGCATCTATTTGCCGTTCATTTTATTTAGTCACGTTTTTTATGTGCAAAATACTCATTTTTCAAAACACCCATGTGATCAATAGATAAGGAACATTCACGTGGAGAGTTTGCCACTCATGGAAAACGTGTTGAGATAGCAATTTAAGATGAGACATAAATAATAATTCATTTCTATTGTCAATTTTATTCCTTCCTAGTTTATTCCGATAATATTCGATATATAACTATACAACCATTGCAAACGATGGTGAGAGCTCAAAAAAGAAGGGTTAAGTGGGAATAATACAAGTGGATTTGTATATCATATGCAATTAAAAACATTAAGAAATCAAGTTGGTTGGTCATTTTTTATAAGCAAAATATATATATTAAAGAGCATAGGGTGCTTGCTCATAAACAATAATGACATTGTAAAGTTTACATTTATGGCATTTTTCCTATTGAAAAAACTCTTACAAATTGGCCTTCAATGGATTAATACTTTAATTTTTCTAAGCAAAGAATTGTACTAATATAACGAGGGTATAAGTGGTGATTAACCAAATATAAATGATGGACAAAAATCAATGATTATAACACCATTTTTCAAAGTTGTAATTAGAGATACACATTTTTCCCGAAACCATCTTCATGATGGCACTTGAGTCGAGTCTATTACCTTTGTATAGGTGAACGGTAAATAAATAAAAAATCGAACTATTTAGTGTTAACAAAAGTGGGTACGAATTTATTAACAAAATTGGCCAACTTCTACATAACCCTAAGTGTTAGATGAAGTAGTTATGATAAGCAGTGTGTGGAAATATTAAGTTATGATAAGTAGTGTGTGGAAATATTAAGTTATGGCCAACTTCTACATCTTTTTCTGAACCAATAATACACTCATACAAATTTCTTGCATAAGTTGGATTTTTATCAATAGCTTCATAGCCATAGATAATATGAGGCTATAAGCATTCCTGATTATGGGTACTACCATTTGTAAAAGTATACATTTTTGGCAAAATCTTGTACTTATAAACAATTGTGATTATGATTATGGTTATGATTGTTACTCTTGATTATGAACATTGTCATTATCGTCATCACAATGTAGATTTTAGCCTTTGTAGTGTGAAAAAAACGTGACTGGAAATTTGTTTTTAAATCCAATATGGTAAGATGATGCTCGATGAAGCTGCATCATTGTGATTTAGGGCCACATATGCATCAATTGCAAAGTGATGTAATTGTGGTGATCATCACACACAATACCACAACTATAACGGTTGATGTTCTCCACAATATCAAACTATGAATCCCAGTGACATTACTATAGGCTAGCATAGTTTTGTGTAAAGCCTTAAAGTTGTCCAATAATTAGGATAAAGAGTTTAAGGAATGAGATGAATGAGTTTGTGGAATCGAGTTTCACCCAAAAATCGACGCTGTATTTTGAAGTAGATTAACTTTTGATACTCTTAGCCGGGTTTAAACAATCACAAAAGTTTGGGTCAGCGGTTGCCAAAATGGTCATAAAACTCAATCCACTTTTGAAACCGCCGCAAATGTGTCTTGTGACGGCTGAAACCGCCGCAAATGTGTCTTGTGACGGCTAAAACCGCCGCATGCAAGAAAAACCGGTTGAAGTAAAACCAGCCATCACTAATATTATGACAGCGTAAGAACAAATTACTATTTCTCTAATTGTTTATCTTATGAAGGAAAAATATATATTAAAATAGTATAAAGGGTACACCAGCTATATATAGAGAGATAATCTATAATTCACTTTCTCTTCTATACTCGTGTAAATTGTAAGCCTTTACCATATTACAAGTCCTTTAATTAGCCTCACGTATTTGTGGATATTTCCAGCTCGAACATAATTGTCTCTAGTGTGAGGATACCTGTGGGAAATCAATTTAGCTGAAAATCCTCATTGAATCCTTACTTTTAATCAAATCTATCACTTGTAAGTAATCTGAAAAAATTGTCTCTAAGACCATTTTCTTTCCTCAATAGTCTATAGATCAAACAGACCAAAATGAAAGCATTCACCACGAAGGGATTAATTTATTCCCAACCTTAAAACCCGCATGGCATAAAGTGAGTATTAAATGTGTTATGGACAAAAAAAAAATAAAGGTACATTATGTTGTAAGTTGAGAAAATTACAAGTTTGAAGTTAGAAGATATTTAAAGAGGGGCAATTATAAAAGGTATATGGTAGGTTTTGCAATCCAATCATAATAGGTTATTGTAGCCTCGTTCCTCTTTCCATTGATCCACATTCAGAGTTTCATCATTACAGATTGTTGAAGAGAACGCTTGATTGAGTTGAAGATAACATCATTTCTAACCAACCAAGTAGACCATATTGTTGCTAACCAATTTATGTTCCAGAGTTTCTACTTTTTTTATGCTTTGTCATGCCCATGTGCATAGTAAAATGATGAATTGCATCAAGTGGTAGAAGAGTACTATTGTCCACCCAACTATATATTGATTGTCAAACATAGTAGGTAGATCGAAGATGCATAAATGTCCACACGTTGCAGAAGATGCATAAATGTCCTCCTCTTTGGCCTAAGTTATACTTTCATAAATTTTATAATGTGTTATAAGACTAATGGGAGACAACTATGACATTAATCATCGTAGAAATCATTTTACATAGGATATCTAAAAATAACATTATCTTCAACTTCAAGTAAACTTCTATTAAGGACATTGTTGACTCAATAAAAGTAAAAATATGGCTTTTTCAATGGAAAATCACACAACAAAACTACGGTTTATGGGGACTGGCTCACAAATCATCTGGATTGTCTTTAAGATATTTATTAACTTCTTTTTCTTCTTTTTTTTTTCTTTTTTCTATTCTTCTGGAATGTCTATGTGCATCTTTTAGTACCTTCCGTATTTTTTTAATAAAATTATTTTGCTGATAAAAAAAACATTTGACAGTATTTTAACAAATGGTCTAATGATTCTAGATAAATTTTATAGAAAGCATAAGTTCATTGTATCCAAAGACAATATATATTCCATACCTAAAATCCAATTTGTTTTAGAGGAAAAAATATACAACCCTACATATATAAGAAGCAATGTCATACATAATAATCTTCTCATTGAAGAATCTCAATGGTCTCCATCTATTGTAATTGGGTTGGGGTTGCTTTGACATCTAATATTAGTGAATGGTTAATAAGCTCATATAATGATTGAGCTTGTCAATCATAATCGGTTTGGTTAACATATTTGTTGCCTTTTTTAAAGTGTGCCTTTTCTAGAGTAATATATGCCTATATGCTACCAACTTTCTCATCTTATAAAATCTCATATCAGTATATTTGGTCCTAGCATGATATATCTGATTCTTTGATAAGTAGATAGCATTGTAAATGTTGTAATGTAATGAAACTTCACCTTGATGAACGCATAACTCATTTACTAGTCCCATAAGTCACATAGCTTTCTTAGAAGATGTACCAAAGTGTCATGTATTCAGCTTTAGTTGTTGAAATAACAACAACATATTGAACCGATAATTTTCACATAATTGACCTGTGTGCAAGAGTGAAGATAACAAGTCATCTACATAGTCTGAATCCACATAACCAACCGCTAAAGGATTACCTTCTTGGTTGCAAAACATAAAATTAAACAATAACCTATAATTCCTATAAAATATCTAAAGTTTTGATTAACAACCTTCCAATGTACTTCCCTATTTTCTAAGTGTACTTGAAAACTAGGGTTATTGCCTACATCAAGTCTAGTTTAGTTCAAATCATTGCATATACAAAACAAACAATTACACTAATATAGAGATCATTTAACATGTATTCATTCTACATTCCCAAGGTGAACATGCAATTTTTTCCGATGTATTTTTTACATTTTTTACAAAAAATAAAATTTTAAATTACTAAAAAGGATATTCTGGTCATTTTGTGAGCTTATAGAATCAACTAATCATGTTTACACATGTATGATATTTTGTAATTTTTGAGATTTTATAGAATAACACATAATGTTTTGTTCAAAAATATTTTGATAATTTCTGAAGTCTAATAAAATATATTTTTTGCCAGAATAGGGATTTTTTTAATTATTATATAAAAAATTATTTTTAAATGTCCGAAACCAACTTTATTATATATTTTTTTAATTGTTTGGTTTTTTAAACATCAATTAGAAAATCATTAGGTAACAAACAATTTTATTTTAATTTATAAATTTAGAAAATAATGAATAAAACTTTTTGTTTTTTTATGTTACATTTTAAATAAAAAGTAGTCATAAATGTAGTAGTTACAAAAGATTCACTATAAATACTATGCAATAGGAAATAAGTGCATGACAGATGGACAATTAGTTTTCAACATCTTTTAAACTCACACTCGTTAGATATATCACCCAATAATATTATTCTAAAAACTTTAAACTATGACATTTTAGTCGTCATGAGTTTAGAAAATCTTTATAAAGAATGATGTAGGGAGATAATCGTTATATTAACTCATAATATATCTCATTACTTTAAATTATAATATAATAACTTTGAACATAAAGATGAATCATCATGAAAACATGATCAAATTGTGAAATTGCCTCCCCTCAATTGTAGCCTTGAGAATTTGTCTGCATGTGCTAAAAACCACTCAATGGATCCCATCAATAAACAACAACCTACTAAGTGCACTATGATTATCTTTTAAAGAAATATTTTAAATGCATGTTATTTCTTTGATAAATAAAAATTATAAAACACGCGAAGAAAACTTAGAGTGAAGTCAATTGAAAATAATGTTACCTATAATTATAATTATAGAGAACCCTTTTTCATTTTTCTTGGGTTTATCTTTTCTTTTTAATCTATTTCTCCTCTTTCATCTAGGTGCACATCTGTTGTCTCACGTTTAATGTCACTCTATGTGGCATGACCCTATAATTGGTTGAAAAAACATATTTAATTTGTAAGTAATTTCCTAACTAATCAGAAGGTCCTAGCATATGGAGTGATCCTAAGTGTAGGACAGAAGAAGATATGTGCACCCCTTTCATCCTTTTTTTTTTTTTGGTTTTCCAGATGTATCATCGCAATGGAGACAATCATGTACCACTTGCTTAAGGGGAATCAAACATGTACTACTTGAACTGATGCTTGTTGGTAAATATAAAGAATACCTTTCATCTTATTTGGTTGTGCTGCTTGATTTTTGTTGGTTTGAAGACTAAAATATAAAATTAAAAAGTTTTTCTCTGTTAACCCCTTACACTACTAACCTGAATTTTCATTTCCTAATTCTTATTTTTTATGAAAGAATTCACCTTTGATAACGAGTGTCAACTTTTATATCTTTATCACATACAAAATATTTCAATCAATCATACAACAATATATGTCAACTACTGCTATTTTATAAACTTAAGAGATTTCTATAATTATATAAGAAAGTGAACACATATGCTGACTAGGATGAATTATAAATAGTCTATTGCAAAATCAAATAATATCTTAACCTATATAATTATATAGTAATAATAATGATAATTTTCTGTACCAATGGTATCTTCTTACCTTTTTTTAGATAACAAAATAATCTTTTTGGGTTGTGTGAATGTCCCTCCTAACAAATGTCATTCTTAGGAATCGGACTCTTAATTTTAGTCATCTTGTAAATCTAGTGGTGCCTTACATCATTAGACTAACATTTTATTGATATAATAATAATGATAATTGTAATATCCAAAAAAAACTATATTTTCGTAATTAATTTTGAACAGCATATTATAGTTTTATTTTATGATAAAATAAGTACAGTTATATAATGAATTTACTTTAATAAGGTATTTAATGTCAAGATAAGAAATAGTAATAGAACTTTATTGTTATTATATTCTTATTGTTTGATTATCATTATTATCACTGTTCATTATATATGTATGTCAATATATTATTTGATTTTGAAGGAAATTAATTTTATATATAGTTTATCTTTTCTATCCTTATTATTACATATGTTTGGTTCCTTATATAATTTATATTTTTCTTTCAACTTTATAAAATAGTATTATTATTATTTTCATCGCTATCATTATTGTGATAATATGTTGAAATATTTGATTTGTGATAATATTTAGAAGTTTATAACTGATGTAAATAAATAATAAATAATTTTGAGTAAAAGATTTTACCTTTTAAAAAATAAGAATAGGACTAATAAAGATTTGAATTAGTATATGAGGATGAGAGAGAAAAGCCTTTTAACTTTAGATTTTAGTAACTAAACCATAAAGCCTAACACTTAGAGAAGATGGAAGAGGAGAAAGGGGGAAAAAGAAAGGAGAAGAAAGCATGGAAAGGGGAAAAAGATCTCCATGAATGATAGGTAGGGGTGGAAAGAGGGCAGGTAAGGTTTTACCTAAACAGGTTGGGTCTGATCAGGTTTAGGGTTGGGTTTGGGTTCAAAAAATAGACTCGGTCAATATTTAGGATCGGGTATGGACCAAACATGACCCGACCCATCCTATGGTTACTTACTCATTATGTTTGTATGTGCTTCTACTCAAATTTGTATAGAGTAATGATACCCTTTTGGTCGAAAGTATCATTTATTCTTTAATTTTTCCATAATATATACATGGTTAATAATATATATATATATCGTTTTATATCTCGAACTACATATTCATAATAATAAATAATATTGAGAAGTCTTTATCTAAAATAAGTATCTATTATATTTAATCGGGTCTAGGGTCAGGTCGGGTATAAAGGGTGACTCGATCGCTATTTAGGATCGGGTCTAGGGCCGAGTTCAAAAAAGTGATCCGACCAATATTTAGGGTCGGGTAAGGACAAGCCTTAATCCATCTCAACCTAGCTCATACTCACTTGTAGGTCTATATAGCATAAAGGAGTCTAGGTCTGGCATGTTGGTTTCTTAAAAAAATAAAAGTTTAGGTTTAACATGTTTAATAGTCTAACCTAGTCTGTTAACATGTTTAAAAGCATATTATATTGTATGACTAATGCGATTTAAATGAAATCAACCGGTATGACTAATGCGATTTAAATAAAAATCGGCCGATATAATAAATTTTAATCGGTATGATTGTATGACCGATATAATTATCGTATCATACTAGTATGTGGACCAGCCAAATGATTTTGTAATGGAATTGACCAATACAATACGATTTTCATAACAATGATTAGTTAAGCTTTCCATTTGCTACTAAAGGCCAAAGTGATTTTAAATTGGTCCTTAACTCCAATACCCTCTAGTTATTTGATTTAGAAAATTTGAGTCTATCTAGTCCATTTAATTAAGTTCTTCCCAAATAAGTACTCAATAAGAAATTTCTCTACATTTAGGTAAGCACCCGAATCATTTCACTACAATCATGGTCGAAGATAAACAAAGATTTAATATAGCCCCACCTAATTTGTTCAATCTCATTATAATATAGTTGAGAAAATTCCAATTGATTTTTTTACATGAATTTTTAAAGTCTGCCTTAAGAATTTCTTCAAAATTCATGATTAAAAGTAGTATTGATTTAGGGTAAGAAATTAATCATTTTTGAGGTATGTGGCTGCCTCTCTCAACAAATGTCGTTCTAATGAATTGAACTCTTGACCTTTTGGTCATCCTAGAGATCTAATAGGTCTTACACTATTAAACTAATATTTTGTTTGTATACATAGTATTAATTTGATATAGAAGGACAGAATCGTTGTATGAATTTGGAATATGCTATGGGCCTTAAGAATCATATTTTCTTGAATGACCCGTGAAACAAAAAAGCCTTAATACATAAAGCTTTGCAAACAAGGCAAAGATGGATTGCAAAGATACCTTAAATACTTCTATAGGTATTCCTTATAACTTAATCGGTTTTAAAAATTAAATTCATGAAAAATCTATGTAAATAAAAAATAGTATGATGCAAGAGAAATATTATTTCATTCACCAATCTAGTTTTAAGAACACATGTTTAATGACTTAACAACAATTGTTAACAACACGCATTTAATAACGTCGTCTTCCCATAACTGGTTGCTTTTCCTAGAGCTCACGATAATATCTTTCTCTAGAACCTCCAAGACCTCGTCTTTCTACATTATCCTTTTACTTTGTCTTTCTTAGTTGTCTTTCTACATTGTGGTTCTATATGTGCCTAATAAGTATTCATTGTTGGGATGTTATTCACTATCGCCTCGTCAAGCGATGCCAGCTAGGTCAACCTCACCTTCCACACCACCCATTTGACACAATTCCTCGCTCTTACAACACTCTCACTATTGAATTTAGGGGTGAGCCGGACTCAATCTTACCCGCCCACCTAGTTTGATTCGATCATGATCGGATATGAATATAGTCAGGTTTCATCAAGTCTAGGGCCAAGTCTGGGTTCAAAATTAGAACCAGACAATATTTATGGTCGTGTAAGGGATAAACATGACCTAGTCTGTCCCCACGGTCATCCACTCGTCATGTTTATATTTGTCTATTCAATTTTGTAGAGAGTAATGATATCTCTTTAGCCCAAAGTATCATTGATTATCTATTTTTATCATATATACATATATGTACATAATTAACAAAATGTCTACATGTATATATATCTTTTCATATATTAAATTACATATTCATAATAATAAATAATATTGAAAATATTTTATCTAAAAGATATATGTATTATATTTAATCGGGTCTAAGGTTGAGTTAAGTTCAAAAGCTGACCTAATCAACATTTGTCATCAGGTTAACATTGGGGTCTATGATCAAATTCAAGTTCAAAATAACTCAACCAACATTTATGGTCGGGTAAAGAATAAACATTATCGGCTCATGCTTACCCCTTGTTGGATTATCTTGAATCACATTCCTCTCCTAGCCCTCCTCTTCTACTCTTCCATCCTTCCACCCTCTTTTATCTCATTGTTGACACAATGGTAAAAAATGAATTGTTATTTTAAGCACCCTTGAATAGTAAATATTGTTTCTCTATATTTTTCTACATATAAGAAACCCATCTAGGCTTTATTAAAGTTTGTTGTTCATGGTTGAAGCCAAATTCAAAATATATTGTATTTTATTATGAATCACACGTCACATAAGTTATGGATCATAGAGGATAAGTCAGAATAGCCACAATTACTTTAAGCATTGAATGGTGATGAATTCTCAAGTCTCATCCACAATTCAGGTAAATCATATTCATACACAAGCATACGTTACCAATCACAAGTGGCATGGTATGCCAAGAAGGCATCATAATAAGTTTCTTAAAAATTGGAAATAATATAAGTAGAAACATGTCAGACCATACTTTGTATTAAATAGTCATAGTCTATATAATATGTAGGAGTCTGAATTTGACTTATTAGTCTGTTTAAAAAAAATCAAAATTTAGGTATGATCTGTATAAAAGTCTGGTCTAATCCATTAATCTGTTTAAAAGTCTGTTATACTATATAATATTAAAATAGATCATCATATCTATATTTAAATAAATTAATATTCCTACTTTTAATTAAATTCTTCTAACCCTAATTATATTAAAAATATATATATATAATATTATTTATATTAAAGTTATATAATATGAACATATTATATAATATAATTAAATAGATAGTCTGTTAGACTTATAAGCCTTTTGGATAGCCTAAAGTCTGACCTGTTAGAGTAAATAGGTTTTTCAAAAAGCCTGAACATAACCTATTTACGGGAAAAAACCCTAATCTAACTTGGCCTGATATAGGTCAAGTAATAAACCATGAATAAAGAATCTGACCTATTTCCACATTTATTAAAAAAGACATCTGTATACTCCAAAAAAAATTAGTTTTTTAGAATAAAGTAGTGAGAACCTTGATTATATATAAAAACATTCAATACCATTTATCACATTATCTACACATTATAATATATAAAACTCTTCTCCATATATATATATATTTTCCTCATACATTTATAATAAGTAATATATAATAAGTGAAATGATAGAGTTTACGTGTATAGGGGCATTAACGTAAACACATCTTTGTCATCTTCATCTTCATTTCTTCTTCATTGGGTTATGTTATTGATCTTCAACATAATTGTGGGAGTGACTTGAAATCAAAACAAGCGCTCCCAAAACCCACAAAAATTCAAATGGGAAGAGCTTTTGTGTATGTTATTCTTGGTGGTGGTGTTGCTGCTGGTTATGCTGCCCTTGAATTCGTTAATAGAGGCATCTCCAATGGTGAACTTTGTATTATTTCTCAAGAACCAGTGAGATTTTATTCTAAAGTTTATTTCTTTCTTCTTATATCTTTATTGGGTCACAATCAATTTTTCATTTTGTTCACTATTTTATTGTTTCATACACTTTTTCAGATTTCTCTAATGTTTATGTTACTTTTGATTTAATTGGAAATTAATGTTTTTTTGATTTTAAGTATTGTCTCGGCTTATAGGATTGTGAATTAAAAAAGTTAACAATGATTTAGGTAATATGGTTTTTTATAGACACGATTTAATGATATAGCATTATGGTATCGTTTGATGTTACGGTTTAATGAATGTTGTGTTGATTTTAAGTAGTGTCTAAGCTTCTAGGATTGTGAATTAAGAAAATTAACAATGATTTAGGTAATAGTGGTTTGTTTATAGACACGATTTAATGATTTAACATTATGGTATCGTTTGATGTTGTAGCCGATCTCACCTAGTGGAATAATGCCAATTTTATTACCCTCTCATGTATGAAGTAACAAATTTATGTTGATATATGTTAATTGTTGTTTTGTATTAGGAAGTTTATAAAATTTCAATGACTATATTTCAGGTTGCTCCTTATGAGAGACCTGCATTAAGCAAAGGTTTTTTACTTCCAGAAGGTATACATAGACTCTCCCCAAATGCTCATGGGACCTTTTAATTTGACCTTTTGGTCTACCTGAGAATCCCGTCGGGTCTTACACCACTAGATCAACGCCTTGTTGGTAACTGCATCGGGAAGATTGAATGCTTTGTTTTTGTATGGTTCAAATATGACAGATAGATTATGCTACTTCTTTCCTGTTTTGCATTGCCAATCTTTCATCCCTATTTGCTCAGCTTCTTTGATCTTGATGCTTACATAATGAATTATTGCTGAAATAATCTCGTAATGTGCAGCTCCTGCTCGCCTTCCATCGTTTCATACTTGTGTCGGTGCAAATGAGGAAAGATTGACTCCAAAATGGTATAAAGAACATGGTAATTATAAATATTTTTTATCACGATGTATTATTCTTTTGTTCGGCTATTCCTTGTCTTTTTCTATTTTGAATATGTTCTGTGGTAGTTTTTATCCTGCATAAATATTTCACATATAATTCTATCAAGTATCAAGTATCAAGACCTGGTTTGACAATTGGTGCATCTAGATCAAAATTTTGCACGAACAAATCATCAACATATTCCGAGTAAATAATCGACAAGATGAAAAGTTGACTCGTTTTTAATATGTGTTGTGGTTTAGAGTCTATGATTGTGGTAAAATATTTTTCTAGCTTTGAGGCTGATGAGTGGAAATTAATGCTTAATGTTCTGTAATGTCAATGCTGAACTACTGCTTTGAATTTGTTACACTGTTTGATCATATCCACTTGCATTGTTGAGAAGCAATTCCGTGTAAGATGCTACATTTAACTCAAAGTAAGAACAGGGGTTTTGTTTTTTCGGTTTTGAGTTCTTAATCTTGTAATAAGTTAAGGATACTTTTTTGGTGAACCGAAGATTCTAGCTTGTTTACTAAGCGAACAATAATTTTTCCTCTCCCAAATATCTTATTCTTGAAGTTGTTATTATTTTTTGTTTCAGGAATTGAATTGATTCTCGGAACCGCAGTTAAGTCTGCTGATGTGAAACGTAAGACCTTATTAACAGCAACTGGCGAGACCATAAGTTACAAGGTTCTTATTGTTGCCACAGGTGCTCGGGTATTAAAACTAATCTCTTATCGAGAACATTCTTAGCATAGATCAATGTGCTTATCTTTCTAAATAATTTCATGCCTACACGCCATGGATTTTCATAGAACAAAATGAAATGAGTGTTGACCTTCGGGAATTTGCTGCATGAATCAGAGGACCAAGGAACATTATATTTTCTCTTGGACTAACGTATCTTCTTAATGAATCATGATCATCCCAAATACTAATTTTCGAACGAAGACAATTACTTCATCAAGTTACTTTAGTTGTCGACTTCGCTTTATTTACAGTAGTAAACACATGTACAATGTCGTCTTCAGGCTCTGAAGCTTGAAGAATTTGGCGTGACCGGATCAGATGCTGAAAACGTCTGTTATTTACGAGATATAGCAGATGCAAATAGGCTTCTTGACGCTATGCAATCTGCTCCTGGAGGGAAGGCTGTTGTCATCGGTGGTGGATACATAGGCATGGAGTGTGCTGCATCTTTAGTGATCAATAAACTAAGTGTAACCATGGTCTTCCCCGAAGCACATTGCAGTGAGTGTTAACTTCAAGTTTTGTTTTCGGTTAACTCAATGTTTTTTGTGTAATTTGTATTTTTGCATGTATTAATCAGTAACTGTGGACTATTCTCGTCGCCCCCGTATAATTTCTTCATTTTATCAGAAGTCTTCACTTCAAACATTGATACATTTTTTGTTGATTACCCAGTGGCTCGTTTATTAACACCAAAGATTGCAACCTACTATGAAGAATATTATAAATCAAAAGGAGTAGAGTTCATCAAGGGAACTGTGCTTTCATCGTTTGATTTTGATTCCAACGGAAAGGTACAAAAAATTATCTTTGGAACTTTTTAATGATCTGGTATGTTGATAATAGATTTTTTTTTACGGAAACTTTTCTATTTAAAAACTAACGAAGTTAAGTGGATTGATGTCCGGTAATCATATTTATTTTCCGATACGAAAATGATTTAAAGAAACAACACCGTATTTCACAACGGTTCCGTGGTAACATTAGTTAACTGACATTTTTGCAGGTTACAGCTGTTAACCTTAGAGATGGAAGAAAGATATCCGTGGACATGGTTGTGGTGGGAATTGGTATACGACCCAACACAGGACTCTTTGAAGGCCAGCTTACTTTGGAGAAGGGTGGCATCAAAGTGAACGGAAAGTTGCAGTCGAGCAACAGCTCGGTCTATGCAATTGGAGACGTTGCAGCATTTCCGGTCAAAGTATTCGGTGAAACTCGCAGACTCGAACATGTCGATGCAGCGCGAAAATCAGCAAGACATGCTGTTGCTGCCATAATTGATGCAGACAAAAGTGGCGAATTTGACTATCTTCCTTTTTTCTACTCCAGAGTGTTCGCGTTGTCATGGCAATTTTACGGGGATAATGTTGGTGAAGTTGTGTATTATGGAGACATGTCAAGTGGTGAAACATTTGGAGCATATTGGGTTAGCAAGGGTCACCTTGTTGGGGCATTCCTTGAAGGTGGAACCAAAGAAGAGTACGAAGCAATAGCCAAGACCACTAGGTTAAAGCCAGAAATCGAAGACTTGAGTGAGCTGCAGCGGCAGGGTTTGGGTTTCGCGGTAACGATTAGTCAGAAACCACCACCAGTATCGTCACCAGTCGATGTTAGTTCCTCTGGCCTACTTTTGGAGAAACCACTGTTTGCTTGGCATGCTACTGCTGGGGTTATTCTTGCTGCTTCTGTAGCTGCACTCGCCTATGTTTATGGACGAAGACGCCGCAGATGGTGAGACTTATGATTTAGATATCATCACTTGTTCGACCATCTGTGTTAACTCCCTATGTCACTCCCTTGACCAGTTCAAGGGAGTGACATGGGGAATTGACACAAATAGTATGGAATAAGTGATCTTATTCTTGTTCCTCACGAAGCTGCATTCGTGTATTTTTATGGAAGATGTCGTCGATAACGAAGATTATTGGTGTAAGAAAATTCTAGGCAGATGCTGAAATTGTAACATTTGATATAGGCCTAGGATATAAGATCATATACCTTGTATGTTATCCAATTTATTGCACCAAATCCTTGGTTCTATTGTTCATACTTCATAATGTACCAAAAACAACAAAAACCTCCTTAGAAGCTATTGGTTGCAAAACTTGGGATTGCATTTTCAACAGGTAAACTATTTACCACTCTGAGCACAATCTTGATGATATATTGGAAGGTTTTTATGGCATATTCTTTCTTCTATGTGGGTCCATTGTAATTGTAATATATCTCTTAGATCCAATGGTCTAGATCTACTCATTAATTCAAACCATTGAATTTCTCAAGAATGAGTTATCAGGATGTGGAGTAAATTTTTTTACTTACCCTTGGAGTAAGTGGATATTCTCCCATATATATATACGAAGTAACAATTAATATGATCGATCATTGTATCTTATTTATCTTCAATATTGATCATTTAAATAAAATATAATGATATATATTAATCATTATCATTTCTACATGAATAATCTTTTCATGTAAGTTACTTCCTATTACAAAGCGAATAACTTAATATAAATTGGGCATTTTGGTCCTTTCACTCCTAGTCCATTGTTGAAATACCAATTCTACCCTTTTACATTGAACTGATGAGAACGTATCTGATAAGGCCATTTTGGTACATTCGCTACCCTCTCTCCCTTATCTTGTACACTATATAAATTGTTCAACCTTTGTTCTTCTTCTCTCGTTTTTTGAAGAAACAAGATAGCAATGGCTTCAACAACTCTTTCAATTTCAACCCTAACCCCTCTCTCTTATCCTACACCCTCTTCTTCTTATCCTACACCCTCTCTCTCGTTTTCTAACCCTACAAATTTCCCCACTCTCTCCCACCGCCGTCTCCGCCCCCTCGCCGCCGTCTCCGCCCCTGAGAAAATCGAATCCCTCGGCGCCGAGATCTCCTCCCTCACCCTCGAGGAAGCCAAAACCCTAGTCGACTACCTCCAGGAGAAGCTCGGCGTCTCCGCTGCCTCATTCGCCGCCGCGCCAGTCGCCGCCGCGCCAGGTGCTGCGGCCGATGCGGCGCCGGTGGTGGAGGAGAAGACGGAGTTTGATGTGTTGATTGAGGAGGTGCCGAGCAATGCGAGGATAGCGGTGATTAAGGCGGTGAGAGCGTTGACGAGCTTGGCGTTGAAGGAGGCGAAGGATTTGATTGAAGGATTGCCGAAGAAATTCAAAGAAGGTGTGTCGAAGGAAGAAGCTGAAGAAGCGAAAAAGCAGCTTCAAGATGCTGGTGCTAAAATTGCAATTGTTTAGGGTTTGTTTATTTGAATTTGCAATGTTTTTAACTTGTAATACGAACAAGGATTTAAGATAAGTGTTTTTTATCTATTTATTGTTAATCATATTTAATTCTCATTTTCAATGTTGATTGAAAACTGCATATTTGATAACTAGTGTATGTTACAAGAGTCAATGTTGTGAGAAAGTTGTCTAGAATTGTTGTCTAGTTTTTTTTCATGTTTATTGTGATGCTGTTGTTTTTGTTGTTACTACCAAGTGTATCCCTCGGTTTTGCGTAAAAACTAATCTCTTTCGTTTATATGTTCACTTCTAACAAGTGTCATTCCCGGAATCGAACCTTTACCTTTTGGTGTTTCTGGAGATGTTGCGTGGTCTTATACAATTTGACCAACACCTTCACCTTTTGGTGTAACTCCTAGAATCGAACTCTTGTCTTTTTGGTGTTTATGGAGATGTAGTGTGGTTTTATATAATTAGACCACCACCTTCACCTTTTGGTATCACTCCCAATAAGTGTCATTCCTGGAATCGAACCTTTCCTTTTTGGTGTTTCTGGAGATGATGCGGGGCCTTATACAATTAGAGACCGATATTGCGCTGATGTTTGATTTCATTTTTGAGGTGCTTGTTGCAAAGTGGATGTTAATCTGAAATGACATGAACTTTGAATGTAAATTGCATAATGCCTTTGTTTATGGATTGGGTTGAAATAATTCCTTTGAATAATTAAGGCTATGTTTAGATATTTGGATATATGATAATGGAATGGATTAGATCTGAATAAAATGGAGTGAAATTAAGAGAATGGTATGAAGTAACTATACCATTGTTTTGAATATCTTATGGAATGGAACAAGTAATCATTGCAATTTCTTTCTATTTATGAATCATACTTTTATTGTGTTGAAGCTGTTGATGTTTGATTTTATGTTATGCGCTTCATTTAACAAAGTGGGTTGTTCAATTTCATAGTGATTGTTTTTCTTTTTCTTCTTCTTCTTGAGTGATTGAGATGCTGTTGGATTGTGCATTATCCTTTTAGCCTCAGTATGGATAATTAGGGGCTTGGGTTTAGATTGCACCAAAACTTTTTCTCCTTGTGTTATTCCTTTGAATTGGATAAGAAAATCAAAGAAGAAATTGGAATTATCTGCTGCATTGTTCTTTTGCTGTTATCCTTATTCTGCATCAATTGTGTTTTGTGTAATACATTTGAAGTTATCATAATGAATAAGATAGTCTTGACTTTTGAGAATTACATAGTGAGGTGTATGATTTGATTGGTTAATCAATGAAAAAAATGTTAAATTAAGTGCTCTTTGGATAAATGTGACTTGTGTTGAGATAATTCATATTGTACCCCAACATCAATGTTGTGTTATTCCTTTGAATTAGACAACAAAATCAAGCTCAAAAAATTGCACTTTACTCTTACATTATTATTACTGTGGTTAGTTTCCTAGCTCATTATTTCGTTATTAGTTACTACATTGTGATTCTTGTTTTATATCAGCTGCATGATTAGTATATTGAGTGAGGATCCATTTTGTTCGGTCAAATTTCACCTGATCCTAAAATTAGTCATTTTTATGTCTAGCTTTTTTTGGATACTTTAGCTTTTATCTGAAACTATTTTAGCCTACATTTGAGATCTTAAATGAATATTTTGGATTCTTTATATTTTCTGGATTAAATTAGTAGATGCACAAATAGTAAGGAATCAAAATTGATATTTACTCTATATCCATTCAGCATTTGACACATGATTGGTTTGTTATGCATTCTTTGAATTATAAGAAAACAATGAAGAAATTGGTAAGTTTTTGTTATGAAAGTATCCCGGTTTGTGATGAAAAATGCAAAATTTAACTAATTTGGTTCATATTTGTTATATCATTTACTAGTCAGGTGTTAGTCTTGTGGTGTAAGGCTTCGTTAGATTCTTAGGATTACTAAAAAGTCAAAAGTTCGATTCCTGATAGCGATAACTGTTGAAAGGGAGGGGCAGTCACACACCCGAAAGAAATTAGTTTATTATCTAAAATAGTGAAGGAATATTCTTCGTAATACCAAAAGAAATATTTGATAGTGATGTGTTGAAAGGGAAGTTAATAACCGATCTTATTAATGAAGTGTTATAATAATGTAAAAAATGAGGATGTATGATGAGAAGTAGAACTACCCCAAAATTTTCAATGTCAATTTGGCTAGGGTAGTTCCTTCATGTTATTTTTGCAAATTATTATCAAAACTCTCACTTCTATTCTTCAATAACTCCATCTTATCAATTTCAAATATCCCATTTATTCAATTTCAAATTAAGATCTACCTAGGCTACCTTTTAATCTTTTAGAAGAAAAAAAAATTATACACTAATAATGTATGAGTTTTATACACTGTCACTATATTATTCACCCTTCTTATTAATAGGCATTCCCTTTTCAAATAAATGCTAGATGATATAGTAAATATATTTAAATTCTAATATTAAATGTGCATAACTATTACATTCTTTATTTATGTTTTACTCTAGTTCTTAATAAGTATGGGTTGATTTGAAGCAGCCTTATTTGGAATCTCAATTTGATTTTTTTTTTTTACAATTTGGTTATCTTTTTTCTGCAAACACCCAATGCATAAGTGTAATATTAAACAATAATTAAATATAAATCTTAACAAGAAAACAAGAGAACATAAGGAAAAAATAATTTTGTTCAAGATGGACATTCTGATAATTGATTTTGAGTATTATGATAATTTTCTACTTTCAAAAAGTCCTACTAATTTTACCCAAGAAAGGAAAACAATAACTTGTAAAGTTAAAAAATCTAGAGAGCATCTATTTGGGAAAATCATTAGTGACTCTACAAAATTTCAAAATAACTAAAGTATTCATAGGTGTATAAAAATAATTATTTGATTTTGTAAAATCACAAAAATGACGAGAATGTCTTTTTGACTTTTATTTATTTATTTTAAATATGTAAAAAATAATGGGACCCACAAAATTAAGTGTTTACACTATGCATCCACAACTACACTAGTCATGTTGCGCCATGTGGCCAATACAACAACTAATTTCCATTTTTTCGTTTCTTTATTTGTTTATTCTTTTATTTTTTATTATTTAATATATTACTAATAATTAATTTTATAAAGTAACAATAATAATCTTATTTTTATAATATATAAATTATATTAATTAAATAATAAAAAACAAAATTAATATTAAATAAAAATATTTTAAAATATATTATTTTGAAGAGTTTAATAGGAAGTTATGATTCATGTTGTATCTTTCTTTTTGTTTTGCGTTAAAAAGAGATCATGATCATTAGTATTGGTCCCATTATCTCTAGAGATAGAGGAGTACTTCACGATCAATGTGTTCTTTTTTCTCTTAATCTTTTTAGTTTAATTATTTTTAAAATTAATTTATTAATTCAACATTTACTCTTATTAGTTAATTACTATAAATTGTTATTATTTCAAAAATGTTTTATTAGTTAAATATAAAATTATTTTTAATTAAATGTTAATTTTAACATTATAATGAAGGTTACAACTCGTGTCATATCATTATATTCTATGTTGAATAATTACATAGTTATTAGTATTTCATTTGTCATCTCTCAAGGCAGGAAGACAATTCACAACCATTATTGTAATTTTCTATAATTCCCTTATTAATTAATTAAAATAATTTCTTCACTTTTATAGTAAGAAAGTAAATATTATGAAACACTATTTGAATTAAATTGTCTCTTCTATCTCACAACCATTATTGTCTCTTCTTCTATTTCATAAACTAGGGTAGTCTTTGATTAAAATCTATTTTTCTATCTAGAACTACATATTTTTATTTTCTCTATTCTACTTAGGTATATATAGGAGTGAGATAAATTATTGTCAGACACTCTAATAATTTTGTTGTTATAATAAATAAATATTTAATGGAGCAATTTCAAGTATGAGTTGCAAATTGATGAATTTGGATTTAAATCCTAATGGATGGATGAAATGTAATTCATCAATTCATTTAAATCTTATTTTAAATTATTCAATCCATTCACATACAAACTTAATGGATGAATTCAAATCCATCTATTACTTCATTTTTATAGATTTGAATGAATATTCAATTCATTTGATTTTTTAATTGGAACTAATAACATATTTGAAGATAATAATTCTTTTAAAAAACATTTTTAAATTACTTTTTAGGAAAAAAACTTTTTAAAATAATTTTTAAATCACCTTTTGAAAAAGTGCTTTTATTTTTTTAAAGTGATTTTTTGTGCTTTTAAAAAAATTGTAATATTCTACAAGCATGTAACTTAAGGTTTTTACATGTAAAGTTTTAATAAATATTATAGTGAGTTACCGTGACACTCCCTGAGTTTTAGCGAAATTACACAAACCACCCCTCACGTTTTTGCACGTACACAAACCCCCTAATTTTTTTATTTTCATTACACTGACCACCCTTGCGTGAAAAATAAGTGTAATCTTTTAAACAAAAATGTGATAAATGCAATTTAGTTAAACATAACATGATATATTTTAGACACAAGTCCAAATAATATATGATTCAATACCTCTTTATTATTTTAGGTTTGTTACGATATAGTATAAGAGCAATTTAAACAATATCTCTTTAGAATTGTTGATGTATGTTGTAACCAAAAATAATAAAGATACATTGATTTGTATATTATTTAGATTTGTCTCCACAATATACCATGTTTTGCTTAACTTAATTGCATTTATTATATTTTTTGTTTAAAAGATTACACTTATTTCTCATGCAGAAGATGATCAATGTAATGAAAGTATAAAAATTTGGGAAATTTGTATAGGTATAGAAAAGTGATGGGTGATTTGTGTAATTTTGCTAAACTCAAGGGTGTTAATGTACTTAAGATTAAATTTTTAATATTAGTTATATTCAGGTGTCCTATAATTTATCTCAATTTAATAAAAAAAATCAAAGTGACACTGAGAAACGTTACAAGAAAGTGACAGTTGAGATAATAAATGAAATGAAATTGAAAATCAAAAAAACATCATTTTGAATGTTTGTGTTTTGTAACAGATTAGATATTCATCCAATAAAGTTATTTATTAGATTGTATTCATTTAAATATAATAGCTTTAATTGATGATTTTAATTTTCTTAGATTTGTATGAATTGTGGATTATTTAGCAAGAGTACCATCTTAATACGTGGAAACAATATGCTAATATTTTCTCCGAATTATAATCGACTCCCAAATTTAGAACTCTAATTCAATAACCATATTTTCCAAATTAAGAATTAATAAAGTTTTCTACATGTGTCTAAAAACGTGGCGACGACTCTAAATTATTAGTAAGATGTTGAAATTTCTAATTCTATTCTTCATAAGTGGTGTAATTGAAGATAATTAAAAAAAGAGTCATAACATCTAACATAATAATATATCATAAATGATGTTCATTTATAAAAACTTTGATATCCAAATCATTTTGCCTATTATTTTTTCTTATTCTCCCTATTTTTATATAAATTTGACTAATCTATGTTACATCTATAAGATATCTAATAGTCTCACCTACCCATATCCAAACAAGTAACATTGAAAATCTAAAAATTAATTTCTTACTATAATGAATACCATTTTTAGTAAAACCCATTTAAGATAAGTAACCATTTTTAGTAAAACTCAATCTTATATTTTTTTTGTTTTGAAAAAATGATGTATACGCTGACAGTGTAAAAATTCTTTATACTATTATTATATTATCTATTTTTAATTATCATCGACTCTTTAAAAAAAATAATTCAAATAAAATAGATAATACAATGATTATGTATACATCTTTATACCATCATTTCATAGATATTACAAAAAAAAATGAAAAGTGTAACGGTTAAGTTGTGATATTTACTTTCAAATTTTATTTTTGCGGTACTATTTAATTATTTATATCACACAGTACTCTGTTCTTTCTCATCACATAAACTTCTAAGAATCAAATTTAAAAAGCATAAATAATAGAACCTTTGCAACTCTGTGTTTTGCTCTTCAGGTATTTTCTTCTTTTTTTCTATTTATATGTATTGATTTATTTCTTTATATTATGTAAAAATAGTACAATTTTGTTTTTGTTTTCATTTTCCATTGTGGGTAATGTTCTAGCTATTTTAGTCAAAACCCTAGAAATCTATTGATTTTTATTTTGAATATTTTGTTTTTATTTATTTATTTGTTGTGATTTTGTCATAGTAGGTTGATTTTGTGGAGAAAGTTTTGATCTTTTGTGATGGGCATGGTTGAAACTCGATCTAAGGTACCATCTGAGGGAACATCATCTTCAGAAGAAGAAGAAAATAGTGTTCAAGATTCAGAGACTGAGGAAAAGGACCTTAGTGAAGAAGTTCTTGGTGCTTTGAAAGAAGAGGAAGGAGGTTCTAGCATTCAGAACCATGGTTTGGGTGATGATGGGGTTGTTGAAGTTGTTAAGAGCAGGGTTTCCGAGACCAAGGTTTCGGTTCCGAGGGGTAATGATTGTCAAGGTTCCGCTGATTGTGAGACGAATGGCGCATCGTCTTTATTGAAAATGGAAGGAAGTGGTGCATGTGCGGTGTTTGCTGGTGGTGATGGTGTGAGTGAGAGAAGAGATGGGAAGAAAAGTGAGGAGGAAGAAAGGGATGAAGATTGTGGTGGTAAAATTGTGAGTAATGATGTTCCGGATATGGAGACGGGTGAGAAAGTGGATGTGGAATCGGAGGATCTAAGTGATGAAGGATATGAGTTTTCTGTTGGTGATTTCGTTTGGGGTAAAATCAAGAGTCATCCATGGTGGCCTGGCCGGATTTACAACCCTTCTGATGCGTCAGACTTTGCTTTGAAGCTGAAGCAAAAGAATCGGCTCCTTGTGGCGTACTTTGGTGATGGAACCTTCGCTTGGTGCCATCCATCGCAGTTGAAGCCATTTGAGGAGAACTTTGAGGATATGGTGAAACAAAGTAGCTCCAAATCTTTCGTCAATGCTGTACAAAAAGCTGTAAATGAGGTTGGAACGCTTCTGTTTTTGAAGATAAGTCATTCATTTGTTGCAAAGAAAACCGGGTCTGAGTTCGCTGCACCTATGGCGAAGAATTCTGGAATCAAGGAAGGTGTTCTTGTTCCTGAAAACGGTATAGAGCGGTTTTCAGTTGTTGCAATTGTACCAACAGAATTACTTTCTCAAGTGAAACGAATCGGGAAAGTTATACCCATTGCTAGTATTCTGGAGTTGGAAATATTGAAGGCTCAGCTTTCGGCCTTTCATCTATCAAGAGGAGGTTATAAGTTACCTAGTTATGAGGATCCACAACCGGTTCCTGGACTTGAAGATATTTCAATGGACACAAGAGTGAATGTAGGTAACGGTAACGGTGGGGGGGAAACACCATTCCAAGGTCCATACGGTGAACTGTGTCGTTCTCCTGGGTTTTCAGGAAATCGATCTAACTTCGGAAGGAAGCAGAAAAGCATTGCTCAAATTTTGGGGGAGGAGAAAGATGTTAAGGAGGGGGATGCATCCGATGAAGTGGTTGATGCAATTGTTTCAACTGGTAGAAAGAAGAGGAAAAACAGTGAGGATTATTCTGATAGAAATATGCCAAGTGCTGAAAATAATGGCAGATCTTTGCGGTCAAAAGAAAAGAAAGAAGCTTTCGGCAATGAAAACATAAGCGGTGGGAGCCAAAAGGAAACTGAAGAAGAAGAAATGAAAACCAAAGAACATAACGTGAAGGGTTATGTGTCAAGAGAAAGAAAGAAAAGTAAGTACTTGTCCCCTCCCTTCACCTCTCCAGTCTCGGGGCAATGGAAGGGGGACATTGAAACTGAATCTCTCGAATTTTCCAACGAAGCTCGAGAGTCGAAAGGAATGGCTAATTTTGGGGCGGAAAATCAGGACAGTTTCTCGGACGAAGTTGCCATTGAGTGGGAGCTTTCTGATGGCTCTAACTACAACAAACAAGAAGATGATAAGAAAAAAACTGTTGATCTGACGAAAATCCATATTCCTTCGGTGGAAGTTCTGTCCAAAGCCCAGTATGCTGCTGTTAATCCACAATCTCCCGGGGAAAGCACTTCTCTTGAAAACACTGTGGACTTTATTTCTGCCTTCAGAAGCTCATTATTTCTCCGAGGGTCCTACTACAAAGTATACAACAAGCGCAGACCTAGAAGGAAGAGAAATACGGATCAAAATCAAACTGATCATGTATCACACAATCATGATTCCGAGCCAAGGAAGAGAAGAAAGGAGAAAAGTCCAGGAACTAACACTGTCAAGGATGGGAGTGGTGATGAAAATGGTTCAGCCGCTGCACTTTTCGTTTCATTTTATCCATTATCAACTCTACCTTCAAAATCTGATCTTATCAATGTGTATAGCAAGTTTGGAGCTCTGAACGAAGCAGAAACAGAAATGTTCCGGACTAATTACACCGCCCGAGTGTCCTTCCTGAGAACTTCTGATGCCGAAAAGGCATTAATGGATTCCCAAAACTCGAATCCTTTTGAACCTTCTGAGGTTACTTTCCAACTTCAGTATCTTTCTGCTGGATCAAAGTCTCTAGAACGCGGTGAACGATCAAAGTTCAAACCTTCAGCTGCAGCAGCCAAGAAGAAAAACAAGACTCCCCCAACCACACCATCTGTTTCACTTTCATGGGGTAATGAAGCATCGAAATTGAACTACATAAAACAAAAACTTGAAGGCGTGACCTCAATGATAGAAGCATCCGATGGCAAATCACATGATACGAGGACGACATTGTTGAGCGAGGTAAAAGATCTTTTGGAGGATGTGAGCAAGATGGTTGAATCTTCATCATAGATAACGCATTTGGAGAATGATAACTATGTAGCTAATGATATCATGGTAGGCTTAGTGATAATATGCCATTTAGTTTTTGATGTCCATCTTTTCCTGAGGGTCACTATTTGACTCTCAGCCTAGTTTATATATGAGATAAAACTCCTCGGCGTAGCCAGGTTCAGTTATAAGTTGAGCCTCGGCGTATCCTGGTTAAAGTTCCGCTGCGTGGCAAGGAGGTTACTGGTTCCATTGTCGAATCAACCTCTTGCAAATTTGGGTCGACCCACGGATAGCGAGAGCTTTATAGGACCAAGATGTCTTTTTATATAATAGGGGTTATGTTATGATGTGAAGTTCTGGTCTAGGATATGTAACCTATTGCATGCATTGTGTGTAACTCTATATGGAGATTAACATGTTTAGATTATTCTGTCTGTTATTGTAGTTTATGCAAACAGCTTTAAGGATCAAATTATGGTTTCATGTTTTCTTTTTTAAGATTGTCTTATGTTAAATACTTTATTTTGGATGTTAAAAAATGTTTTATTTTGGGTGAAATGAGTTTCTGAAGCTGATTCCATAGATAAATTTTCTATTGGTCATTTATGATATTGATTTTATGAACTTGGAAGGAACTAAAACACATTAAAAAGTAGGGTAAGTAAATTACTTCTTTGCCCTTATCCACATGTCCTTAACCAGAAGATTTCACTGTAAATAATAATGGAAAATGTTTGTAACTCTTCATAAACTTATTCAGATCACTTGTCCTCGTTTCTGTTCCAATTTCCTGTTTTAGTTCAATGAGAAAGTGTCATTGAATTAAAAATGAAAAATTTGAAAATATAAATTTACATTTTTATAGTATTTGGATGAAACTGATTAGTCCGAAATATGAAGACATACTTATTTCGAGAAGGAGAATATGGGTGTTCATGTTCAGATACCCTTCTCTTTTTGTGTTGTATATTTTGGATCTATGCATTTAAGTTGTGGGGATCTTTATCTCATCCTTTCCAATAATCATAATATAAAAACAAACAATAATCAACACATGTAAGATATTGCCCGTATCAACTTCAAATTATATTGGCCTCTCAAAAATTAAATTCATAAAAAAAACAACTTAGTACATGACACTCACTCAATGAATTTTGAGGATATATACAACTTTAATCTTGTAAGTAAATAGACTATTTTCAGGATTATAAAAAGAGTAGGGATTCACTTATTCTAAGAGTAAGTTTTTTAAATTTACTCCTCATCTTAGCCATCAATTTTAGGGATATCTAATGGTTTAGATCTATTCACTAATTCAAACCATTAGATTTCCTTAAAATTAATGGTTAGAATGTGGATTAAGTTTAAAAAACTTACTATTGGAGTGGAACATTTCTCTTATAAAAATATCAAACTTGATATGTATCAAATATCGGTATACCAATAAGGTGTTGGTCTAGTGGGGTAAGGTTTTACTGGATCCTCAAGGTCGAATGTTTGATCCTTGAGAGCGACACTTATTAAGAGAGGCAATCATAAACCCTGAAATTGATTAGTTTCTTACCTAAAAAAGGTAAGAGGATACCTTTAGTAGTATACAAAAATATCGGTATCAAAGCCATGTTGGTGTATCTACATAGATGATATTGAAAAATAGCAATAAACTCTTAAATGCTCAAGATTACTAACAAGTTAACCACTTAGCATAAAGTTTTGTACATGCAAAGAAACAAGGGAAAGATAGTGCAAGGAGGTTTTGATATGGTGGATATCCATAATGTTTTTTACATGATGAAGTTTGGTCTAGAACAAGACAAAGATATTGCAGTCCATGGGATTCAACATGGTTTATCGCGATGGAAGTGTTATCTCGGGTTTAGCATCCACACCGGTAAGTTTGTTATTGAATGACCATAAGATCAATGATTCAAATTTTGAAAACATCTTCACTTTAGAGTAATGTTACAGACATCTATTTTTTCCATATCTACTAAATGAGAATCTCGTGCTTTAAGTCACCCTTTAGCATCCTACACCTTCAGGGCAAATAGAGGACATTATGCAAGAGTGACCAAAGTGCTGGTTGGTATGTACAAATTGAGAGGTCACATTTATAGTTATATATGAAGGTCTTCATGTGAATGTGATATTAACTATTATGTGGTCACTATGGCCATATGTAAATATTATCTTCGGTACAAAGTGGTAGATATGTATGAGCAACCTTTGACATAACATCACTAAACCATTTACTTTACTTGGTGATTTTAATGTTATATAATTGTGAGGTCCATGATTTTCATACTATTCATGCAGATTCTATTAGGACCCTACAAAGTGGGAGTTTCATGCATTGATCCGACTTTTTTTTATATGGAGATTGCATTAGGACCACAATCCATTGGTTCTTCATTGTAGTGTTCAAAATGCTAGAGTACCTAGACCATTCAGATTTGAGGTTACATAGATTGGACTCAATCTCACTTGAAATTATACATATATATGCTGTAATTTGACAACTTGAGATTTATGAAGGTAAACCTTACTTTGAAATACATATAATATGTTGTGATCTTCAGCTAGATATGAATTATTATTTTTTTGTATTATCAATGATATTTTCTCACCTTTTTTTGGATAAAGAATTAATCTCTTTTGAGATTCGTGATTATCTCTCCCAGCAAATGTTGCTATCAAGAATTGAATTATTTAGGCCCTAAGTAGAGATAAACAGGTTCATTTTTTATGATATATAAGAAATATATGTAAAAGAGAATATAGCTTATGGAAAGATAGTGTAAATGTTTTTTCATTCTCATGATTGATTAATGTATCATTCATTCAATAGTTAATAAATATTAAAATATGAATGACAAATGATATATTGATGTGTAAAAGATCTTATATTATTACTGTATCATTTATGTCTATTAATTTTATTCAAAAGTCGATAACTATTAAAACGCGAAAGATGAAAGATATGTTAACAATCGAAAAAATCCTAACATTGTCTCTAGACATATTACATATTCTCAAGTTATATATCTTCTAAACTACATTGCAACAAAATAAATGTAAAAATCAAACCTAGTGTAAGATTTTTCCATCACCTCTAAACTTTTTTATAAGGTACAAAAATTGATTTGAACCAAGTAAAAACTTGCATACTATTGTTACTGTATAAGAGTTGCAAGGACATAACTTGTTCCTTTTAAAGGTTTGAAAAAACACATTATTGCTTTGTAAAAGTGTAGGACAAATGAGCATGGCCCAATAATATAACATGAGTTTTGGGTTGTCTTGTCGTGGGCCAAACATTGTTCTGTTTTGTACATCACTTTGAAAAAGTGCCTCCTTGACTCTAAATCTAGGACATACTAATTACCATTTCTAGTACTAGAAAACAGGGATACCCTATTCAGAGTGCTAGTACACTACCTTATTATCTTTCTTTAACATATAGCCCCCCAATAATGCAATATATTGTAACATTTCTCCATATCAAATATATAAGAATAATTCTCATATAAAAATCGTGAGAATAATAAATTTGAGTCTTATAATTCATTATAGATTTTTAGAATTAAAAGTTATTTATGATCACATGATAGTCATGTGCATGTATCTTTTAATCTTAATTATTAAATCAAGATCTAGTGATTCGTATTAAATGTTTTCATTTCTCGCAATACATTATTCTCACGTGAGTGACCGGAAATTAATCAACTTACTATAGAATGAAATGATACTCTTGAAGAAAATACTATAAAACTAGAAAAGAAAAAAAAATGCAAAAACATATAAAATTGACACTTTAGGGTGAAGATAAATGCATACTATTTACAAGAAGCTATAGAAAGAACAATAGTAAATATAGATACAAATAACACTTGGATCCAACTATTGTTAATTTGCTCTAAACATTTCATTTATACAATCAAAACAACAATGAATTTGACTAAGTTCTCAGGTCAATAATGTAAAAAAACAGGTCTTTAATTGAATCTAAGACCCAAGGAGATAGAAAATGATCCTAAAATGCATATGATTTTTCCTTAAACTCAAGAAATTTTACACATACCTTCTATGAAAATGAAAAAAAAACTAGTCTTCCATTTTCAATCATTTGATGAAGAAACTCTCCCAAAATCTAAATGCCCAATTTGATAAAGCTCCAACCAAACCTTCTCAGCTTCAAAGGCAGCATTGATAGTGACACTGTCCATTTCCTCAACAACATTTGTGTCCACTCTCAAATTCCTTCTCATGTTTCTACGAACAATATCATCGTCGTTATCGTCGTCGTCATCGTCGTGATCGTCATAATCATACCCTCTCTTGCAACTTTTCTTCTTCACTACTTTCTTGTCCTTGCTTTTGTTCTTCTTGTTCTTGTTCTTGTTTTTGGCTAACCTCAAACACCTTTTCCCAACAACCCATGGTGCCTTCACAAAAGCCAATGCAAAACAATGCAGAACAGCACAAGGGCAGCAACATAGTGCTACAAAATCAGCTATCAACCATGCTATGCATGACTTACAATTCTTTCCCGAACAATCTAATCCGCCACCATCTTCCGTGGTCGTCGCGAATCGACTCTTCTTGTTGTTGTTGTTGTTGCTACTCTTAGTAGTGGTGGTGGTGATAGTAGCAGTAGTAGCAGTAGTGGGTCCATCGTCGCTACACGAAACTCGAGAAATGTTGTTATTCTCCTCCATAATCATGTGATTCCTTATTCTTCTTGATGAATAATACCTGAATAAAGCTATTCTATATGATCACCAACTTCATCACTATTATCATATACTTTATATATAGAGTCATATCCAATATATATAGCATAGTATATTTTATATACATAAAGTATGATATATAGCGTAGTATATTCTATATATATAAAGTATGATATATAGTAAATATATTATATTTTATATATATAGAGATAGAGTCATATTGATAATATATGGTGTAATTTATTTTAAATATAATTATAGATTAGATCCGACTTTTAAATACGAATATGTGAAAGTAAAAATTAAGTTTGAATGTGATTGGTGACTTCTCTTTATGGTTGGACTTCCTAGACTATATTTGAATGTGTAAAAAATTTATATTATTAGTGAATTATACATCATTATAATCATTATCAATTTTTCAGTATAAGTAATATAAATTAATGATATATGAAATATTGATCATATATAAATGTTTACACTAGTAATACATAAATATTAATATTATTTTAAATGATTAGTCATAATAAATCCAGTCAACCATTCAACAACACATAAAATAAGGTTCTTATTTTTTTATTAAGAGAGATATTTTATACCACTATTATTTTATGTGCTATTATCTTTATTGCCAATAAGAAATGATCACTTCATTCAAGATTTTGATGTCTTATTGTTTAATTAATATTTCTAATGATGTGATTATTTCTTATTAGTGCGAAAAATAATGATATATAATATTGGATTTATAATATTTTTATTCCTTTTAACCTAATGAATACTATTGCTTTATAAATAAGAAGTATATTTTTGGATTTTAATCAGAATTGTGAACATAAAAGATTTAATAAAATAGTAACTATTGACTATTTATCTAATTGTGAATAATAGAGAAGCCTTATATTATGGTTACTTAGTTTTACTGGGATAAATATTACCTCCTTCCCCATTCTTTACCTTTTCTTTTTTTAGATTTTATTTACAATTTTAAGACTTTGTCAAATTTTATTTGAACTCGTTCAATAATTATGTATATCATTAATTAATTTTATTCCTCTTAAAAAATTATGTTTTTTTTAAACAAAATACACTATTTTAATCAAAATATTATATTTTTAATACTTTCTCGATCTCTCTACGCAACAATAAAAGTTATGGAATAGTGAGATTATTATCTTATTTAGTAGATTGTATTTAGTTTGGTATTATATTTTAAGATTTATTGAATAACTACATTAAAAAATATAATTATTTAGGAATAAATAAACAAAAATGTCCTCTGTTAATTGGGTAATTTCTTCGAATATGTTTTTTATTTTTATTTTTTTACTACATAAGGTTGATGTGTTCTTTGTTCATGAGATGGTCCATAAGAGTTTTTTCTTACTAAATTGTGATTTTAATTTTTGATTATGTCATTTATTTAGACTTAATTACATCTAGTTTTATTGTCGATTTCCATTTCCCTAGAATTATCTCCCATTAATGGAAAATATATATAGTTTTGACTAAATATTCTAATTTTGTTAAGAACGAGTTAACTACAATAGAGATTTGCTTATATATAGATGATGAAGGTATATAGGTAACTCTCATACCTAAACTCTTACATACCTAATATTCAGATTTATTTAGATATTATAGTATTTTCATGTTATGCAAAATGTTATTAATATAAGTTATGAAGTCATAGTTGATTATGAAATCAAATAATAGTATTAAGCTAGCCTTTAAAAATTTAAGTTTTGATTCCTATAATTGATTTAAATAACTTTAATTTCTACTTTGTGGGTGTGAGATGGGGAATTACTAATTATCAGCTTGGCTATTTCTAATTGATGTGAACCATAGATCTTATTTAAATAGTTGAGATCAAAAGATATATGCATATGACTATCATATGACCAATAACTAACTTTTAATTCTAACCATCTATGATTGATTGTAAAACCCAAATTTATTATTCTCACAGTTTTTATATAAGAATTGTTCTCACTTGAATCATCTCATGTATATATATATATATGTTCACCACTTATTTCTACAAAAATAACCACTAATCACTACTTACCTACATAAAGTTAAGGGTCCCCATCCAAATTAAGTGTTGAAATAATGAAGGTAAATTTCTTTGAACCTTGTTGTTAACTTTATTAAGCTACTATTGTAGGTGAGAGGGGTAAAGTAGTAAAACCAAAGTGCATAGAAAATATATAGAGTGAAACATATTTTTACCTGAAATGAAAAAAGTGACCTTGAAATTTGTATATGACTAAGATGTATGAGACAAAGTAGGTAGCCAAGGTTATAAAAATGTGGTTCCTAATTCTTTCAATTCAATGTGTTTTTGTTCCCAAAATAGATGATAACTTATTTATTCCTATTTTGGTTTGTATTGAAATTCCTATTGCCTTCTCTATGTGCACTATGCAAGTTTCTAGTATATATCATCATAAAAAATATATATTGACAATGTAAGAGTTTTATATATTTTTATTATATTATTCAGATTCATTTTCAATCATCGTTAACTTTTCAAAAAAAGTTAGACAAATGAAGGATGGATGATGCATTGATTTTTTATAAATCTTTACGGTACATAGATATTAAACTCATATGTCATTTATTATTGATTGTCCCTTTATTCTATATAAAATCATGATTTGATCCAAACTGAAATATCATTTACTTATAGTCCAGATTATATGTATTATTTTAATATTATATATAAAGAGATAAAATGGAAAGAAGGATTCAAATATATGAAGTGATTATTCATGACAAAGTTGAATTTTAATGTGAACGGAAATGATAGAAAAAAGATAGAATTCCATCAATTTCCAAACTCTTGAAACATCACTCAACACTTTATTGTGATATAAACTATGAAGGGTACTACATATCCCTTCCATTAGGGATGAGAATGTATCATCTTGCAAATTAAGATGCTTTTAACCTATTTGACAATTGACTTAGGCTTAAGTCTTTTTAAAATATGTGTATATATAATATAAATTTTAAATATGATATAATTAATTTATTAAAGGTTATATCTATTTAATTTTTTTTAGTATATTTCTTAATTTTATATTTTTGCTTCATATAATATAAATATTTATATAAACTTTAACTAACTGAGTATCGTACCAAATTAAATGTTCAACTCATGGGAATAATATTTATTAATAAAGTAAGAGATATTCTTGGTTATACTGAATGAGTACTTTTCATTCTACACCAAAAATATAACAATAATAATAAACTTTTAAGTGATACTAAACTTTTATATTAGACCAAGTCCTTATAATTAGGGATAACAATATGGGCTTGACCCGACGGGTCAGTCTGTTTGAATTGTCATTTTTAGCATGCTAGGATGAGGATTTGAGTTCTTTTAGAAACTTTATTGTGAACTAGGAGTCTAAAAGTTTGAGATTATGTTGATTTGTTTTTTTGGAATTACAAGTTTTAAACTAAGACAGTATGTTATTATATACTTTGGTATGTGATTTTTTGTTTTAAAAGATATTTATGAGAGACAATGATTATTTATTTACGAAATTATGATTGAATTAGTTATAAATGTGCGTTTTGAAAAAAAATGGGTCAACTCGCCAACTTGTCAACCTACCAATTATAGGTTAAGCTAGCATTTTGAGTCTTTTTAGTAATAAGATCAAGCGGAAACAACCCATATTTTAACATGCCAAAGACAAGCTGGGCTGGACAAGGCAGGGCCAAACTGGCCTGTATTGCCACCCTATAATAAGTAAGAGGTCCCACTAAAACCATACCTTAGTAAAATATGACTATTATTTAAGCAAAAAATTTCCAGTCATATATAGGCACACAAATAAACAAAAGATAATATTAGAAAAAAGTGAAGTTTATGAAAACTTGTGTTTCCCAACATGAAAAAAGATGCTCATTCACGTGGATTCCTTTTCTCTGCTTCTATGTTAGCAGTGAATGACTACTTTTGGTCTAGTATTTGTGTAGTAAGAGTTATTTATATTAAAAATAAATGATTCCTTTGAATTACTCAAATAATATTTTACAATAAAGAAGCAAAGTACCACTTCTTTTTTAAACTTATTTTTATTATTAATTAACTTGGGTTTAAGAGATCCACATCTGAGTAACATGTACATGTATTTATTCAAATATTCTAGTGGTGAATCATGTACATATACTTTGACCATAGAATAATATGTTAGAATCCTCCATATTTCAGAATAATAATTAGTTATCGTTCCTATTATAGTAATTTTTATTATTTGATTACGTTTAATATTACTTCACGTTTAACAATGCAAGTTTATGAAGAAGATTTTTTATATTACTTCACGTTTAATATTACGTTTAATTATACTAATGTTCGGTTTTATATTTGATGGAAAGATTTTTGAAGTCAAGTATGATTTATTAAAGTCCTACATTTATTAAGTTCGAGTCATTTAGAAGTTCTATAAGCAAATATATCCATAGTTTAATAATTTAAGATTTTTGATTAAGATATGATTTTCTAGTTTTATGTGATCATTTTCCTCAGTTTTAATTTTATAATATTATGGATCTATTGACTATGTAAGTTAATGTCACTGCAGTTAAATTCCAGATTTATATAGATTTGGTTAATGGATAAAAAAATTTATTTTCAAAATAGTCAGATTTAGATGGTAGTAGCTAGTGGAGGCTTGGATATTTATTGTTTAAGAAAAGGATAATATCATAGCAATATACTATAGAATATAGATGTGACACATATCACAATGCATACTTTCACATGGGCTATTAATTAATTTCCAGAGTAAATACATATTTCAATCTTTCATGTTTTTCGATCTTACCAATTTGATCTTTTAAAAATTGAAGAACAAAAAATGATTCACAAAAAGTTTAAATGTGGATTAAATAAATTCTTTTTAAGGTCAAATTAATTTCCACCAATTATTATAAAACGTGTTAAAAATAACTAATTTAAATATGAGAGTACTCAGTGTAATTATATTATAAGGAAAAATATGCAAGTACCAATACAAATACTTTGACTATTATAATAAGTTGGCTCCAATTCTAGAGGACTATACTCTATGAAGTGAGATCTAAATTGGCGGTGGCATTAACCAAGATTTTACCAACTTTCTACCACTCCTAATTAATTCTATAGGTAAAGTAATTTTTGCTTAGGTTCTATGTGTAAATTAATAAGACTCCCATTATGATATTAGTTAATAATTGTGGCCTTAATATGGCTGAAATGCTAAACCTATCTATAAATTTTCTTAGGAGAGTGAGGAAGGGTTTTAATTGCAAATAAGTTTTTGTTGTTTCTTACATTTACTAGAATTTACATATATCTTAACTTTCTATTTTTTTTGGATAAATAATTAATCTATTTTAATATTCGTGTTGTCCCTTTTAACAAGTGCGGTTCTTAGGAATCGAACTCTCGATTTTGGGGATTCATTGAAATCTTACACCACTAAACCAGCGTCTTGTTGATTTTTAACTTTCTAATTTTGATAGCACATTTAGTAACTTTCTTGACACAAGCAGAACTTATTCACCAAATGATCAAACTTACAAAAAAGGGGGCTTGAAAAAAGTAGAGCTTCCATGAATGTAATAACTTGTTTGTGTATATTGTTCATAACTTTAATTAATTTGTAGTTAGAAGTTTCGGTATATATATTTTAGCTTATAGAGAGGATTGTCCAAATTAAAATGACAATGGTTCTTGATTTATATCCTAAACCAAAACTTTTATTTTTTATTTTTTTTAAAAGTAAAGTTTAGATTATGGGAAGACACATAGTTATATAAGATTAGAGAACACAACCGTAACATGCAATTATCCAGACCCATAAATATACTAAGTGTGTCACCCATAAAAGGGAGACTCCCGCGACTCGAACCCATAACCTCAGAGACAAATAGTCATTTTTCAAATGAGTCACCTATCAATTATCATTGAGCTACCATTACAAAATAGACACAAATGTGATGCACCAAAGGGAGGGATTGAGATCCCAAATACATGATAATGTAAGATAAACTTTCAAAGTCTAATAGAACAGTAACCAAACTTCAACTTGAAAATAATAAACACAACAAAAAAGGGTGCATGCATTTATATATATTCATATTTTGAAGCTAAAAATAAGAAATATATTTAAGGAAAATAATAAAAAAGATGTGCATATATATACTTACCTCATTAGTGAATGAATGAAGAATTAGAATGAGAGTGGCTTCTTCTCTTAGCTTTAGTGTATGAACTTGTAGTGAAACTCTTCAATTTGTTATGATTAGATTGATCTTTTTGTGTGATGCTGAAATCACAAACTTGATCTGATATATAAGAAATACCCATTTGATATTAGGTAACAAATTTTATCAAGATAAGAAGAATCTCTTTCTCTCTCTACCTCTCTCCATGCTTTATAATTTATTTCATTGTAGTTTGTAAAACTTTATTAATTCAAAGCCAACCCATTTTATAATTATTAAAGTGCAGTAAAATAATATGATTTAATATGTATATACCGAGAGTGTAAAAGTTTTTTACATTGGTAGTAAACATTCAGTATTGATTTATTAATTACCATTGACTCTTAAACAAAAGTAATACAAATCAACGGTGATGATATATTGCAGTGTAAAAAACTTTATACTCCGGATGCATACATTTTAATCTCAAATAGTATATATGTGACTCTGTGTAGAAAAACTGTCTCATATATTAAAATAATGGTAAATGTTGATAACACATTTACCTTAAATGAGTTTTATTTACACTTAACAGGAAAAATATGTAACATATGATGTGATAAATTTGGTTAAAAACTTATAAAATGAGAATATTTTATGAGAAAATGATGAAGGTAATGTATTTCAAAGTGAAGTTAGTAATTTTCAAATACAAGATTACATCTTCTTCTTGATTCCTTAATTAGGAGATAAAATCTTAATATGTCACTCTTATGCAACTTATTAGGATGGGTAAAAACACAAACTACTTAATTAAAAAAGTTATTGAATTTAAAATATTTAACCAATTAGAGAAGGAAGGGAGTGGGGTTAAGAGTCGAGTTCACCTGTCCCCAACCATGCCCCATTTCATGTCCTAAATTAATCACATGTTGACATGAGAATAAAAAAATATTTTTAAAAACAAAAAGTAATAAAAAGCAGTACGCTGATTGGCTTAATATATAGAATAAGGCACCGTTCAAGACAAATGATACCTATCCCCAATGAGAGGCCATATGGGAAAAAGAGATTTAGATTCTTTTCCAATTTCAGATAAGAGTTTATTACTTTATTTATAGTAAGAAAATATTTTTATTCTTAAAATTAAAAAAAAAATCTCATCTTGAGTATAGGAGAGGAGTCTCACTCAAGAAATGATGCTCTTTTTCCACTAGTATTGAGTCTCATAGTTTGTGTCATTCCATTTGTCATGAACTTGTGATTTATTAGACAAAATATTTAATAATTAAATTTTAACTTAAATATATTTTTTCTGACAAATCACAAATCCATAATACATAAAGTAACACAAACTATAAGGTAGCATATGTGTATCCAATCATAACATATCTTAGGCATTTTTTACTTCTTACACCCTCACGTGAACAAATGAGCAATGTTCAGGCACGTGAGAAACAGAATGCACGTTCACCCACATTAGCTTTTCTTTTATTTATTTCTTTAAACTTGTTACCAAAAGTAACTCAAATGAGGCAAAAGTTCTCATAAGAATTTTCACTATTACTCGAGAGGACAATTATATTTTATAATATCTTTTTAAGATTAAAATTGTAACTTCAATATAAATTTAAAAATCATAAATATCATTGTCATTTTATTTTTAATGCATTTTCTCGGTGTTTGGTTATTTGCAAACAATTTAAGTTTCTGTTCTGACATCAATGAGAGGAACCAATGAAATTGAAAATAGTTATAAGATTAAATTCAGTTAGTAAAGTTATGAGACATAAAATGTATACAATACTTTAGTTTAAATTCGGACAATGATACAACTTTCTATCTACCATGAAAAAAAGATAAATATGAAAGAAGATTAGGATAAGGGATTTGATTTATTTTCTTCTATTTATTATTCAAAAGATGGATTTGGGCGGTTTTAAAGTTAGGATGCAAAGCCTTTACTTAAAGTATTAATTTTGTATTTAAAGAAAAAAAAGGATGTTTGGACTTTGGTTTAGAATTGTAGTGTGTTTGGGAGTAAAGTGAAATAAATTAATAAGACATTGGTCTAGTAGTGTAAGACTTTGCTAGTTCTTCAAAATAATTAAAAGATCAAATGTTCGATTCCTGATAGTAACACTTGTTGGAAGGAACAACTACAAATCCCAAAAAAGATTAATTACTTACCCAAAATAGGTTTGATAAATCCTGCATTGCAATTGATGCTCATAATACCTTTCCATTAGCAATTAGTAGATTCAGTTTGAGGAACACATTTTCTTACTCTGTGTCATTATTCTTTCTCACAATTTATGTGTGACCCACACATTTTTTTTAAATACTGAAATTATTAACTAATATAAAAAATCATTTTGTAACCCCTTCTAAATTTCTCAAAGTAGAGTTGACAAAAAGGGTAGCTTGATTAACTCTATAAATGAGTGGATTTTGATAGGTAACATATATTTGAATACACTTTGATATTGATATAGTGATTCCCAAATATCATATTAGATCGAATGTCAAAAATTTAATTTTTTAGAATAATAATTGTTGTAAAAGACAATTAAACACAAAAAATGGATTAGTTTATTTCCGATCGAATGAGAGAATATTCTTAATATATATAAAAAATAGACTTAAACCATTTTAGCATATAGTAATATGGCTTGAACCTAGTCATGCTTAAGGGTGGTCTAGATGGCTCTCAAAAAGCCCATCTAAGTGCAAAAAAGGCATAGCTTTAGGTAACATTCAAATTTTGGTCAATTTTGATTTGGGATTTTTTGACTCAAAAAAGCCCATTAATTTTTCTGTCTAGACCAAAAAAAGCCCATTAATTTTTATGTCTAGACCAAAAGCCCATAACCCAAAAAGTTATAAAAACTCTTCAAGTTTTCACCAAACCCTCAACAAAACTCAAGAGCTCAGCAGCCGAAACCATACCTAGTACCTTCTCTCTCCCTTCTAACCCTTTTATTTATATGAGAAAAAGATATGCACTGATTTATACATTGTCATTGTATTATCTACCATTGATGTTTAATTATTATTGACAAGTAATCCAAATGAACGGTGGATGATAGTGTGCATGTGTATAAATCTTTGACTGTGTATACAGATTTTACACTCTATTTATATTCCTCTCACCACCATTCTCTTTCAACAATTCCCTATAAGGGTCTTCCCTTAATATTGCAATTTCCTATTCTCCTTTATTTTTCATCATAGGATCCTTTGATGACAATGTTGTCACATAGTTTATGTACTCCCATGTTGTAGTTTTGTTATATGAACATTAAACTTATGTTATAGTTTTTTGTCACACATTTAAATTTGGTTACTTTTTGTGTCTATGGTGTTTAATTATGATGTTGAGTGATGATAAAAATTCATTCGGATTCCCATTGACATATTTATGCATGAGATCACAGCCTATTTCTGACAACATCATATTCACACTTCGATTTGTTAATGTAACTTTTACCTTTTTGTTACATGTCATGCAACTTTTTAACATCTTTTAATTTTGTACTTTTTTTCTTAAATTATGAATATTTAATATTTGGCTAATGATGGTAGAAAATATTTGCTACTCTTGATGGGTTAATACCCATTTGATGATTTTTATCACCAAGATCTCTGAGGCCACTATTTTTCAAATTGATTAATTAAATTTTCACTTTAAGAATTTAAATAATTGTTATGTCCTATGTTGCTTATTGTTATTTATATTTGAATGAATAATTGTGAATATAACGGTGATGAGTCTACAGACCTGTAATGATTTGCGGATATGATCGCAATTATTATTGAACATCTAAGGGACTGAGTTATACGCTATTATTCAACCATGTAGTTGCTCTCACAATAAGTGTTACTGTCAGTAATTGGACTTTTCATCTTTTATATCTAACTATTTCATAATATCAATTAAACTGTTTCCATTAGATATAATGATGAAACAAATTTGTTATTACATGTAATGAATTGGTCTTAAGAAAAAGACGTTCTAAGAATTGGTTACATGTAATGAATTGGTCTTAAGAAAAAGACGTTCTAAGAATTGGTTAGATTTTGAGGAAAATTGAAAGGTTAAGGGTTATGTTCTTTGGGGTTGATAACCAAATATTCTAAAAGAGATTAGTTTTTTATTCATAGGATAAATGATAATTCGGTAGTACAAAAAAAATCTTTATTATTATAAAGAGTTGAGCATGAGTTATGAAGAGTAGAATTACTTATTTGTGTTATACATTATTTACTTTTAAATAAAAGTAATACAAATGAATATAGATGATTTAACAATATAAAAAATTAGAGGTACATAAATATTAAACTTTTTATTGATAACCAACTTAACTAAAAATGCTTGCCTCTATTTCCTCCCAATTTTATAACATAAGGATGATAAACCATGATTGTTTAGTAGAATATGGTGAGATAATTTTTGTAAAAGAAATTAATGGATATTGGTAACATTCTTTGTTTTAAGTCACCCAAATTTAGCATATTGTTCTAGTAACCTAGCAAATTTTATTTACTATGAGAAAATTGGTTAGTGCAAAATTAATCAGAATTATAAAAAAAAAACAATAAAGTTATAAATTAATACTGCCATTATTTACTAAACTGTAGAACATGACACATTCTATATTCTCTCCTAATCTCAAACATGCCACAAACAAACATTTAAGGCTATGATTAAATCATATAATTATTCCATCTAATAATATTCACTATAACACCTAAGTGGCCTAGACATAAGTCTAAATAATTTCTCATTTGACATTACAAATCTATGCAAATAATTATTTGATGTATCCCCACATATCTTTTCTTTAGGCATATCAATGTCATTGGCCAATTTTTCTGCTTCATTTTGGGTATCAATTATATGATCAAAGCAAATGTATCTTCCATAAGCATTCATATTCATTTCCTTGAATACACTCACATGAGCTTCAGCCAATTTTGTTACATCAATTGTTGCTAGCAAACCTTGATAATACATTTCTTTTGCACCTACATTTGCATTTATATATTAAAAGTTAGAAAAAAAAAATAGATACTATTAGGTTAAAATGACATCAGAAATTCGAAATTAAGTTTTTCTTTACTAATAAAAGGTATCCCTTTATCTTTTGGTAAGGAAATAATCATTTTTTGAGTATATGACTGTCTCGCCCAACAAGTGTTGCTCACAAGAATCGAACCCTTGACCTTTTGGTCGTTCTGGGATCTAGGGAAACCTTATACCACTAGATCAACGTCTTGTTTGTTGGCGATTAAGATTAGTTACATAGAATTAGTATAGTACCTTTGAGATAAGCAATAGTTGGTGTTGGATTTCTATGACAAAATTGAGGACCTATAATGAGAGCTGGACATATGGTAGTGAGCTTCAAACCCTTTTCATTAGCTATTCTCCATGCACTCTTTTCTGCTCTCATTTTGCCTAATGCATACCATAGCTGCCATATATTTTAGGGAAGTTTAGGGTCATATAACAAAAGAGAGAAAAATGTATTCGCCAATTCTGTATGAGTTATATATACTATCATTGCATCATTCACATTCATGTATAATTATCATTGAGTTTTTCAAAAAAAAAAAAAAGTAATCCAAATGAATAGCAGATGATATGATAACTATATATAAATCTTTACACTAACAATGCATAGATATTGCACTCATAACAAAATTTAAAACTTATCACTACTTACTATATTGTCTTATGTTGGGATCGGGAAGTTTAAAACAATGAGAGATCTTCATACATGAGTTAAAGTGAAAGAAACATATAAGTGAGTTTGATACCATTCACTTATATGTTTTTTAACTCATCCATTTTTACACGATGTAAAACTTCTTCGGAATACTAACTCACAATTGAATTATCTAATATACTTTTACTGAAATAAAAATGGTGCATTTGTTGTAGAAATTTACCTTGTTGTCTATGCAGAGTGACTCATTGCTCCATGAGCTATGGTTGATAACATGGTTGAGATTTGATTGTGCAATATCTTGCCATATACAAGCTGATAGTGATGATGTGAATACACATTTTTTTATTGAAGGTGTTCTTGTACATGCTTCTATTACATTCTCACTCACCCTCACTTCAATTTCAGCCATTGATTTCTATATTACAAATAGAACCAAATGATTAAGATAATATATTCTAACTACTCATTTTTTACAATTTAAAATAGTGCTTTATCAACATATTAGAACATGGTGGAATAAAAGATATAGGTTATGAATTAATAAAAATTGCATGGAACAAGAAATTTCAAATGTGAACATTTTTAGTGGACAAAATTATTAATTTGGTTGTTTTTTTATGTTTAATTTGATCTTGAAATTTTATTTGTTTTGATTACAATGATAGGTTTTTAGTTCTCTTAATTTTCATCTAAAATATGTAATTTTTGTAACATTGAGTTCAAAATGAAAATATTAACAAATCTCTATACTATTACTATTAAAATTGAGCTATCTATACTATAAAATTATTAAAAAATAATTTATTGTAACAACTTGAAATCAGGGGAAAAAATTATAGAACCAACTTAAAAAAATTGTAGCAAGTGAAAACAACATAATAAAACAATCCATCTTATTCTATTCTCTCACGTGAAATGCAACATAGAGATCAATGATTTTTGGAAGGCATGTTCTGTTCTGAAAGTAAAGCAAATAATTGAACATTTGAATTTGGATTTAATTATTTGTTGGTTTGTTATATCTCTTGTTTTTTTGGTACATATATTTGGGTTTATTAATTCAACTGGGTCACCTATTTTAAAATGAGTGTGTCCATACGTTCCTAACTAATAAGATTTCTCCAAGTAATGTGAATATGTTATTTATGTTTTTAGAATTTTTTTTAATGAAGTGTTGTTTTTTATTGGACCAAGACATGAAAATGGGATATGAATGAAGACGGGTGATCTATATCACTATTAATTACATATTCATCATAAGATGTACAAAATGATGATGTGGGTTCAATTAAAGAGAGGATCATGCAAATACATGTGATGAGATCTTACTACCTTTCTCAATGTATGGCCCAAACTATGTCTTATTGTGCAAGACAATGATCAATAATAGTATAAGAGCTATTAATGAGGGGTACCCCATGGGGTACAAAAAATATATAGCAGATCAATTGTAATTTGTACCTTCCACATGGATGAGATTGGGGTGAGGCTCGGGTAGAAACAGATCAGACTGTCTATTGATGGTTTATTACATGAACTATAACATATTTGGTAGGACTTTTTTCTATAAACCAGTCGGTCTCGAACTTTTTAAAAAATATATTTAGTTTATTTTGTACTATTAAGAGCACCCCTTCACATTATTGGATAATAAATTAATCTCTTTCGGAGTTCGTAGTTGTCATTCCCAACAAATATCACTCATAGGAATCAAACTCTCGACCTTGGAGATCTAATGTAGTCTTACACCACTAGATCAACTTTTTATTGGTAAAACATATTTAGTTTAACAAGTCAGACTTTAAAGTAAATTATTTTATTATTATTTCTTTATCTTGCATATATGGGGGCCTATAATTTTAAAATAGATTATTGTGGTTACCAATTAATTAATTGATGTAAATTTTATATATGTTTATGTGCTTAGAGATACCACTCTTAGAAAAATTAAAGGTTACTTAGTCCATGTTTAATTCTTGTACCTTAAACATCAAAATAGAACCTATTAAGAAGAGATTAAATATGTTAGACTTATATAATTTCCCCCTTTATACATCTTAATCATAAAAAATTACATAAAAACTTATAATAAATTTAAATTCCAACATTATTATACTTTAGTAACATAATCATAAACATGTTAAGTAAGATTTGAAGAAAGAGAGACTCACAGTGTAACCAGAGAGACCAACAGGGTCAATAAAAGAAGAGGTGTGAAAAAGAGCACTACAACCTTCGAATGCTTTCTCCAAACATTGAACATTATCACTTAACTTTACCATAATTACTTCTATGTTGCTTTTTCTTCTTCTCTTCATTTCACCACTCATCTCCATTTCTTTCACTTTCTCTATATCTTCTGTATTAATTGACACCACCATAAATAAATATTAATCGAATGAGGACAACTATTTTGTTCCCAACATTACTAATAGGGTTGGAAACGAACCGAACCGAATCAAACTAGAGTTCAGCTCGATAAGGATTTGCTCAGCTCGAAACTCGACTCGATTTCGATACGAGTTATTTTTTTAGTTCGAGTTTGGCTCGATTAAAATTCATGAACTCAATTCCTAGTTAATTTCAACAACTCAAATAATTAATTCATTTTTAGAAATAATAGAAAAGGTTTATATATAAATATTACATTGTTTATATATAATAACAATAAGCATAAAAAATAATGAATGAATTATATAATAACAATAAACATAACAAAAAATTAGTATATATATACATATAACCAAATCATTAACCTAACGAGTCGAACTATATCTAACTCAAGTTCGACTCGTTTATTTAATGAGCTCAATGTTCAGCTCATTTGATTTATGAGTCAAGTTTATCGAGCTAAATAACGAGTATAGTTTCGAACGAATATCAAGTTGTTTCAGTTCATTGACAGCCCTACTACAAAGGATATCATTCAATAAAGAACTAATCTCTTTCAGAGTGTGTGGTTACCCCTAATATCGCTCTCAGGAATCAGAGCCTTATACCATCAAAACAAGGGGTTAGTGTTCTACTTATTTTTTGTTGTGTTTAGATATGTAATCATTATCTAAGTTGATTAATAGTGTATTTTGAATAATGGGTTAAACTCAAGTAGAGAAGCCACTTTAGTTTTGGTTACATGTGAGCTTTCTTTTCGTGTTGTAGAAATAGGGTAATAAAATATTAGCATCATAATTAATTAACTAACTTCTAGGAAGCACTCTTTTGATTTTTATGAGCATACATAAAATGCTTACTTAGGCATAGGATATTAGATATATTAAAGTAATCCAATATCAGAGATTTAATATTCCAAGTCCTTATTCAAAAGTGTATATTTGAATATTTGGTACTAACAAGAATACCTTCTCGTCTTTTTTATGTAAGGAATTAATTTTTTTCGGAGTTCGTGGTTGCTCCTCCTAATAAATGACATTCCCAGGAATCAAACCATCGACCTTGAAGATTCAGTTGGACCTTACTATACTGGACCAACACCTTGTTAATGGACTAATTATAATAATACTCTAACCACTACTTACCTAATTATATAATTAATTAATATATGTATTGAATATTTGGTACTAACAAGAATACCTTCTCGTCTTTTTTATGTAAGGAATTAATTTTTTTCGGAGTTCGTGGTTGCTCCTCCTAATAAATGACATTCCCAGGAATCAAACCATCGACCTTGAAGATTCAGTTGGACCTTACTATACTGGACCAACACCTTGTTAATGGACTAATTATAATAATACTCTAACCACTACTTACCTAATTATATAATTAATTAATATATGTACTCACACTAAAAAATTAAAAATTTATATTATTCATGCATAAATATTCCATTATCATTAACATGAGATTCAATACTTATAACATTATACTTTTATATAAATGAAATTATTTATTATTTTAGAATTCTATTGCTTATTTATTAGAATATGCTTAGGATGAAAAAAAGAATGGTTTAAAAAAAACTAAACATACATATCACAAAAAATAAATATATTATTTTTCATGATTTGTTTTTTTGTAAACATGTCTACGTATACAAAGTAGAAAACAGTTAATATAAATTTGAATAAAGTAGGAGTAGTTCACTAAATGTCAAATCCAATAATAAAAAATTTGAAATAAAATAATATATTATTTTGTATTTTGTTGCATGTGGATGGGATTTTGGGTCAATAAAAAAAACATTAAGTTGTCAAGTGCCAGCCATAAGTAGTTTTTTATACCCAAAAAAATAATTTAATTTCTTTAACAATTAGTTATTATATATAACACAATTACTTTGCATATTGCAACTGAGAATTTAATTATTTTTTCAAAAGGGTAGAACTTTAATAATAAAATATTTAGAATACTTTACTCTCATGTGAATATTATCATATATTTCTTTCTTCTAAGTTCTAACTTGTAAAAGATAGAATACTTAGTCACATTCATATTAAGATACAATACAATATCTTTTCAATTATTGTGTCATGAATGTCTTCAAAAATATTCTTCATGATCTCATAGTTTCTCTGGTCGTTGCTCTAGCTTCTTATTCTTACATTGAATTTACCCATTATTAATTATAAAATTAATATTATTTTTTTCAAAACCATCCAAACCGTGACCAATAAACAAAGAAAAAACAATAATTATAACATCAATATTTAGATTTGGAAAATATCTATTCTTTATAAGCATAATTGCAGCCATATTTTAATTGAGAAAATCTATGCAAAAGTTTTTTACATTATTAATGCACCATTCAATATTTATAATTTTTTTTAAATATATGTAATACAAATTAATTATACTAACTTTATTTACCATTCCGACAAACATAATATGTACTATATGTGGTTCTGGAGTGAGATTTCTCTCAAGTAATAGAAATGGAAGTAATTTTTTTTCTTTTAAGAGTAAAAATATAATATCACTTTAAATAAAAATGATGCAAATATTAATATATATTATTTTTAGTTTACTATTTCACAGTACTTCCCTCTCCATTACTGGAGATGAGTCTTACTCGTAATTCCGATCATAATTTAGAACCATAACAATGAGGTGAAGGTGAACAATTCCAAAAAAATTGAACCAAAGAACTAAAATTAGATTGAAAGAAAGAAAAAACAAAGGAAGAGTACCTTGATTATCAACTATGATTCTAACAGAATAACCCCTTAGCAAAAGTTGATTCACCAACGCATGTCCCAAATATGAGACACCACTAGTCACACATATAAGCTTATTCCCTTCATCTTCTTCATCATCATAACCAAATAAGTTATTCCTCCTTTGTCCCTCATCCTCCTTCCTCCTTTGTATGCCGGCAGCCGACATCGTCTTCCGTCGAAACGCCTCCACCTCCGCCACCTTGCTCTCCCAATTACACACCACACCCATGTTTTCAAAGACCAAAGTATATATGTGATGGTGGTAGCTAGGAATATGAAACTATATATATATATATATAATGAAAAGTATATATTATGAAAAGGGTATTTGGTTATGACTTGTATATTATAACTTTATATTATGCATAAAGGTTTTGAGTACAATAAAGAAGATATAGATGAAAAGGTTATATATTATTCTTTAATTGGTGGTGTTGATTAAAAAAGGTTGAAATTTATATATGATGATGACTCAATGTATTTTAGTCATAAGGTCTAGTCATATATTGAAAGTTATTAATTTGGGTCAAAGTCCAGCTTGGCGGTGATCTATATTGCCACACCATTATCCTCGTCAATTTAAATAAATGGATTTTTATATTATTTTATAAATTGCTTCATCAATTAGTTGTTTTTTTGTATTATTAATGATATCTTTTCACCTTTTTTGGTAAGGAACTAGTCTATTTCGAGGTCCATGACTATCCTCCCAACAAATATTGTTCACATGAATCGAATCTTCAACCTTGAGGATCCGATAGAACCTTATAATACCAGACCAACATTTTTTTATGTAACACTAATTTTTATGAATACATAAACCAACTATACAAATATTTAAAGCCACATTGGTCTCATTTGATTCTCCAAATAAAATATTAATAATCCTATAATAGACTCACATGTGGCTATGCATGTGTTTTTAGCTTATTAGTTTACAACACCAATTGTATTTGGTAAAATCCAAAAAATCATGAATACCAATTAGTAATTAGCACGTTCTTTTATTTATTTATGTTTTTTTCTATGATTAAATATGGCAACATTTGAAAATAGCTTTAGCCAAAAATTGACATCACGGTCCAAAATAATACTCATATTATGGCATCATCTAACAAAGGGAGACAAAAAAAAGTTGTAATATGAGACCAGCTAATTATATATGATTTAACATTTATCAACAATTCAACATTCAAACTCATGTGTACGTTACTATAGTTTTTTATTTGTCTAAGTGAAGAAGTTTTTTTTTTTAAGATCTCAACTTTGAATATTATAACAGATGAGAATAATAAATATGGTAGAGTTTTGCCTCATTTAATGAGTTTTAACTCGAGTTAAATTAATTACAGTCCAATATCTTTTTGATATAGAGATGTCAACAAAAACAATATTATCTATGTATTTCTAGTTGATTGAATGAAAATATTATCGTTCCTTTTTTTCAACGTTGAAAATTATAATGTTATAAAACAAATGTGAGCTAAAGAAATGAGATACTTACAAATGGGCTTAGCAAATAATTATGTAAGTAGATGTTTATATTTTAATCCAAAACTTTAAGGTATTAAATTTATTGATATGGATGCTAACATACGATAAACAAATTCAGACATTTTTTTACCGAAAGAATCAACATGTATGAATAAATTTAATCTATTTAAAATAAAATGAAGTAATCGATTACAACACTTTAATAGTCGATCGTTAAATATCTGATTTGCCAATACACTATGTTCACATGATATAGGTCAATGAGATAGCCTTATTTATCATATTAATTATTAGCTTTCCAAATTTTAGATTGCAAAATGATAAGAGAAACTATAATTTCATTTTATGTCTCTCTTATCTTATCCACTAAACCAACCCTTGGTTTTGTTTTCGGTTAACTCCTAGGAACAATATTATTGGAAAGACAAATATACACCCTGAAAGAAATTAATTTCTTGTCAAAAGATAAGAGATACCTTTAATAATACTAAAAAAATCTCAGAACAATAAATTACTAATGAATTTTAAGGAACTCGGGTGCTACGTTTAAGTGTCACATGGAAAGGGAGGCAGTTGTTCCAAACCTCGAAATTAACAGTGAGAGCGAAAATCAACACCAACCCGAAATAGATTAGTTACTTGCAAAGAAAATAGACTATGATGCTTATGTGGAAAATAAACTAAAACCATCATGACACATTAATATAATGATAAAAAACATTTAAACCATTGTCACATTTTAAAAATCCATATGAATAATTCTATACTCATGTTCAATAATTCTACCAATCTTATAGTTTATTATTACATGCATTGATATAAATGAGGGGTGGGTGAAGGTGTTTTAATTACATGATCTCATTATATCTGCTCAATAAATTACATTATACCAATTACTTAAGGAATATCATCTCAATAAATGGTGTAAGTTCACACATATGTTCTCAATCTTATCCATCAAACCATTCATTATCTTGTTCTTCATTTTTCAACTTTGTTGGCCTTAGAGCTCAATTGCTTCTCTAACTGCAAACCAAACACAAGGTAAGATAGATACCTTAAATGATAACTTCGGGTCCGTTTCTGAGTTGAGTTTTGGAGGAGAAAAAATGAATAGGAAAAGCTTCAGAGTCATCTCATAAGTATATTTCACGGCTCTGAAGCCTTCCATTTCCTTCCCTTCCCCACTAAAACTCAACTCGTAAATAGACCGACAGGTGAGCCAAAAAACCAAAGAGAAGGTAAGATACTTGTTGTTCTTCAATGTGTTATTGTGATTAACATACCTGAACATTTCTCAATCTTTGTTTTTGAAGTTCCTCAACAAGAGTCCCAATGCTGACATAAGAGTTGAAAATAAGAGGATTGTGGAACTTAAACTTAAAGAAACAAATCATAATTGTAATAACAATCATATACCTCTGTTGGAGTTGAATCACCTGAAAATTCAGCTCTTTCTCCCTACTTGTCACAGGTGGTACCTGCAAGTTGCACAAATGAGTCTATCTAACAAAGAAAGCAAGCAAATTTATGTAACATGAGTTATCAAAATATTTCTTGACCCACTCCTATCGAACAGGGAAAAAAAGAAGAAGGATAACTGTTTTTGTACTAGGCTTTAACTTCATTTTTAATTTGATACAAATTGTGCTAACTTTTGTTTCAAAACATTGTATTGGACAATAGTTAAAGATGTTACGAAATTGTATCGGAATTAAAAACAATTCGGCAGCATGCTCATATAAAGCAATTAGACATGTTCAAGATAACCAAACCAAGCATGAGCAGCTACAAGAATGATTTGACAATAGAAATACAATTTTAGAACATTGAGAAAGAGAAAGGAAGGAATTGACTTAGGAATGGAGGGAATTGACTTAGGAATGGATGGAATGTTGCAAATACAACACAAGAACAAATACATTTGTTCTTAAAGAGATAAGTCATGGTAAGACCAAAAAATGCATTCTTTAATTATATTATTCTCTCTCTACCAACGAAGCGTTGATCTAGTGGAATAAGACCTCATTGGATCCTTGGATATCGTACTAAGTCAAAAATTTGATTCCTGGGAGGGGCAGTCACACACCCCGAAAGTGATTAGTTTCTTATTCATAGGGTGAGGGGATACCCTTGGCTATACAAAACAAATCTCTCTCTAAAAGTTACACATTTTTGGATTGATTCACATATCTAACTCCCAACTGAATGGATCAGCAATCAATTTTCTATTTACTTGCTTGTATGTATAATTGAGTGAATAAAAAACCAACAGAACTTATTTTCCTTTATTTTATTGTATGCTAACAAAGGATATCTATGACCTTGTGCAAGGAGGGGTTGTAGGCCAAGTTCATCTATTTTAAGAAGTTGTATCCAACATTCCAACCACAAGCACAATAAATAGATAATGCATTTGGATGTGCTTACATGCTAGTTAAAATCTTCACTTTGTTTGATAGATCATAATACATGCTAGTTATAATCACGTCATAACATAAAGCAACAATAACATTATCATGTTACTACATCCATAGTAATGATCTAAGATATTTACAAATTACAACAATTTTTTATTAGACACATTTTTTTGTAGCATAATGTATATTTTCAAAGCTATTCAGAGAATAAGGGCACAATTGTACCTGTGAATGATCAACTGCCCCTGCCTCGGCCGATTCTGTATTCTTGGCTGTAACAAGTGAAGAAAATAATCTAAAATAATGTATTTGCCAGTTTTAAGGGTCGATATGCATATAAATAAAAGAGAGAAAGCATTACCAGAAGAATTTTCAGCATACTTTATTAATTTAATAATTTCTTCCTGTCAAAATACATTAGAAAAATGCCTAGACTTGTCATTTCAATTGAAAATAAAAAAGAAAAAAGAGATGCAATAGAAACATACCCTCTGCAAACTGTTCTGTTGCAAGATACACTGCAGTGGATGAAGAATAGAGGCAGCCACGGATTTCTGATTCGGTGGACTGCTAGGACCTCCAAAAACTGGGCCAGAATTGCTATTTGAAGGACCCTGAATGAGTAAAATAAATGACAATAGTTACAAAGGCATTGCTTAAAACATAAATTGCCGAAGTTCCATCCTCAATATCAGTGCAGTAAACATTTAAGAACACATAAATCCAACCAAGTCTTTTATATTGTCTCAGCGGAGCAAGGGGAAGGAGTACATACTTTAATAAGTAATATAGTCTACATAGAATCAGACTTGAAAGAGCTAACCAGAAAGTAATAGGAAAAATTCAGGATTCAGACATATGAGTATATGACTGTACCCTTTGTTTCAGCACACAAAGAAAGCTTCTTCAAGGATCGAAGCTTGGTAGTGAGAGAGAAAATAGTTAAATATGATATGTCATGTAATACATACCATTGGATCTGCCGATGTGACCTTAAACCGCCCCTTGCGCTGGACAACTGCACCTTCTGATGTGTCATCAACTGCATAGAGAAAAAGCATTAAAAAATATGTAAGAACCATTTCCCAAGAAAAATAATAAAAGAAAGATGATCACATATCAGTCACGTTAGCAGGAAAAATATGCATACCCAAAGGAAGGTTGTTGGTATCTCTCTTTTGCCGAAGTAACAATGGACCACTATGATTGCGCTCAGAATAATATTTCGTTTGTAGGTAATCCCTTTGAAAATACACAGAGCATATCAAAATACAAACATTGCAAGTCAAACACAGCAACAAGAATATCTAGATAGAGAAATTATTCCAATTCTCACATTAAGATCATTACAAAGTCAGGCTTTCAGAAGATACCAAATTCTTTATAAAATTCTCAATAATCATGTTTCATTATATAAAGCAATGACAATTTATTAATGATAGCTCCCATAAATAAGAGAGATAAGGAGACTGCATAAATTGTTACAAATCTCAGATATTTTCTTCAGCCAGCTTAAATCCCTTAAATAAATAACTCATTTCCAGGAAAGAATATGTGTAGAAGTTCTAGAAACAAATCTGGAAAACAGAGAAAAAATGAAGCAATACAAGTTGCTGTAGAAGATAAAAACATACCTGTCCCCATCAGTAACAACCTTTTTCGGAGAAAGAAAATTATCAGGCAACAAAGAACCACTCGAAAACTTTTTATTCTGATTTATAGCATTTTGCGGCAACGAACTACTTGGTCCAGAACTTTCATTGTTGTCTCTTGGACTAGTATTATTGACATCATCCTCACATATATCAAAACAACCTCTGCATAAATTACATATCAAAATATAAAATAATCTCTAATGGAACAGCATTGCCAAATAGACTTGTACATAATTTTAGAAAATAAACCACTCGGCACAAAAACTTCTCAGTTGACTATTCAAATTCCTATCTTCTTAGCCACAACAATTTTTTAATTCTTTATCATGCAATACATCATTGTATAGCATATTATACTTCTATAGATGAATGATGAAATGGATCTGAAAGAATAGTACATAAACTTTTAAAGGAATTTTTATACACAGATAAAAAGAGAGAGAAAATTTGAGATATTGTATACTAGATACTGGATTTAATGAAGAATTGATATTGGAAAGAAACACAGAACTCACTTCGTATTCCATAAGCACTACACTATAATAACTTCAAAAAAATTATACCAACTTTTTAACTAATTTCAACATTGTGTTAGCTAGAAACATAAGCATCTAGAAAACTAGAAACACATGATATCATAACCCAAACACGCTAGCACTTGAAAAGAAATAAATAAAGTAGAACTTTTTTTGGAGGAATAACAATACTTAAGTGCTTGGAGAGGTTTAATAGGAAATGAACCAAGTGAACTCTCCAAATCTTGAAGATTGTTGAATCCATCCTGAAATAAGATCTAAATGTAAATACTACAAATCCAGACATAATGTGTATACTAAAAAAAGGCTTAGGAGTGAAGTGAAGAAATTCAAGAATGTAATAGATCATTTGAGGACAATAACAGTACCTCCTTATCCAATGTGGGTGCAGCATCTAAATGATTAGGTGCAACTGCAGATAGCGTCTCTGCTGGAATCTTGAAGTCATCATATTGGTTGTCCTGCTTCTTATCCATTTGTAGCACTTCTGCATTTGGGATGCCATCATCTTGAATCTGTAGGCAACACAAAAATGTTTACAAGGAAATAGATAATAATGCCAGACTTTTCCACCCAATTAAAATAAATAAATAAGAAAAGTATGAACATGGAAGTACTCACGAGAGCAGCTTGAGTTTTTAAATCCTCCAGGTTGAAATTCCAGGCACTAATTCCTCGAATATACTCTTTCTGTACATGAAATAGTTTTACGATCAAACATGATATACTATTTTTCTTCAAGGTTTAATTGCAAAATGAAGCACCGGACGTGGGGATATAACAGAACAAAATATACTCAATGTTGTTGGCATGACAAGAGGCCGCACTCATAAAAATCACCATCTTGCATAGACCATACCAAAAGCACACATAACTAATTACTAAACATAATTTAAAACAATCCTACCTGAGATAATTGTTCCTTATCCTCGTAAAGAGCCTTGTTCTGCACCAGTAAATCTGCCTCTTTTGCCTGGAAGGCAAAAAGCAAGTGAGAAGAGTGGTAGCTAAAGCAAACCATTTTTAGTTGGGACAGAAGAATCTGGAAATAAACAGCAAACCTTCAGCATTCTAAAACGATCTCCTAATGGAGCAAGGCCATCTAGAATGGTGCGAGCAAGATAACTGGTGGGACGGGCATGTTTAAAGAAGTGATGCTTTAAAAGCTTTTCTGAACTTGGACGTTTCTTTGGATCTTTCACTAAGCAGGTGGCAACCAACTCTTTGAAAGACTGGGAAGGGAGGACGAATAGTTAATATACGTGAACAAACTTTAGAAGCGAAAATGGTAAAAGTTTTGAGTGAATACCACAAACCTTTGAAAATCTCTTGTCTCTTTCATAATCGAGACCAGGAGGGGCATTTTGCAAAGTCATTAGTAAAACCTGCATCGAGAGAAAGGGAAAGAATAAAACCCCGAGTTTACAAAAAACAAGCAGAGAAGTGCTAATGCAAGTAAATTTAGAAGACAAGTAAATTACTTTCATCGGTGGATACTTGGAAAATGGAGCATGACCATGAGCAAGTTCAAGTGCCGTGATACCAAATGACCATATATCTGCTCTGTTTATAGATAAAATAAAAATAAATAACTCAGCAAAGACTAAGATATCAGGGAGCAAGATCGAAAACGAAAAAGTCATTAAGCCTATGGGGCGTGACGAATAGAAGACACTCACTTAAAATCATATCCATGCAATTGCTGCATGACTTCAGGAGCCATCCTGTGAAAAATAAACACAATTTAAAGCTTTCATAGTCATGTTAAGATGATGGTGGCCAAATTTCTATGAAAACTACAATAGAAGATGCTCAATAGAAAGTAAATGGTACCAGCAAGGTGTTCCAACAAAAGTATTTCTCGAACGCTGCCTATCTCCAGTATCGAACATACATGCTGACACCCCAAAGTCAGCTACTTTGACTGAACCATTAGAATCAAGCAAAATATTCCCAGCCTGCATAGTTAAAAACATTAAGAGGAGAAAGAAAAGACCAGAAATCCAAACAAGTGGGAGCAGAGAGAAAAAATAGAAATTTATTCCTCGATTCAGATACAGCTCTAAAAGCACCACAAAAGCAGAAAATTGAGTTCCTTCGAAATCTCAGATTTAATCGCACAATTAAACTCAAGTTAAGATTAAGAATTCTAACTGTCATATTCTCAAAATCAAAAGGGTGCATGTCTTTTAAAAAAAGACATATGCCGGTCAAGATGCATCCCAATACCTTAATATCTCTATGTATGTGACCATGGGCATGAAGATAGACAAGAGCCTTGAGAACCTCAAGCAATAAAGTAGCAATAACAGGTTCGTCAAAACCCTCAGGATAAGAAGATTTCATTATGTGAAGGCAAGACCCTCCAGCCATGTATGGCATCACAATCCAAAGGTTGTGTCCAGCGGTAAAAGAGCAATGTGCCCGTAAAACATTTGAATGATTAATCAAGCTCATGGTCTGCACCTCTCTCCTAATGCCATCCTGTATAATTTGCTTAGTTAGGATTAAAAATGCAAGCAATATGACAGCAGTCGAATACACACATGCATGGATGAACATACAATTTAATATCAAACATTGAACAATTAATGAAATTATCCCTTTTTAAGGAAAATGAAGTCAACCATGCAACTACACGTTTTAATTCAATATACTGAAAGAGTGAACTTGACAGACATAGATACATATTTATTACCAAACACTGTAATGATGACAGGAACCATCCTTGTTAAATTTTCATTAACCATTGAATACAAGCATGTAGCAGCAATATTTAAATGTTTTCACTAAATATAGTGATTGGAAGCTTTGTTAATGCGGTTTCATTAACATATATGTCAAGGTACTGGAAATCCTTGTCACGTTTATTTGTCTGCTTTCTTGTTTGGTTTCTGTTTTACTCTTGCTTCAGTATTCCTTGTCCTCCCCCTTCTTTGTAATTTTTTCTCACTGTTCTCATAAATCCTTCTTCTATCAAAAAAATAGTGATGCCATATACATGGTTATTGGTTAGACTGGACCGGACAATAGGATTCTAAGAAGCCTTGCAGGTAAAGAGCCTCATCCCATGGCAGCTAAGCAAGTACAAGCAATGGCCCTTTTGTTACAAGCACAATATTTTTTACACCCTAATAAAATCATAAAGATTTCCATAATTTCAAAGATAGTAACCAAATATGCAATCAACTTATCGCACAAAAATGAAACTGAAATTAATAAACATCACATATTGTATAAGAGGATAGCCTCCATACCAGATCGTTATTGCACTTCTCGAGATCGAGAACCTTGATGGCAACTGTCTCATTGAGAGGAATACAGAGGGCCCTGTATACCGAGGCACTAACACCTTCACCAACTTCTTCATATAATTCATAATCTTTTGCATGGAGAGGAAACCTTTTTTCTGATGCATGCTCCATTTTTCTTCTTATATCATAATATCTACACCCCCTTCTTTAAATATACCACTGAACAAAAATATATAACAATCTAGAAAGTGCATCCAACAACCTTGTGAAGATGTTTTTTAATTTATCCAACCAAAAATTTCCTTTCAACTCCAATGATAATTAATAACATACTATTGCTCTCATTTAATACTAATTAATAATCCAAATAACTTATCTCAAAACTCAAATAATTTAACAGGTACTATCATGTGTTATGTGACTAAAACACCATGAGACAAGAACCAGAGGAAATCAATCTCCAATATCTGCAACAAAAGTGAGAAAAGGCAGGCCCACTCAGTATTTGATAAAACTAACAATTGTCCCTACAAGTTCAAAAACTGTCATGGAACAGAATTAGAAGAGAGAATCATAAGTTAATGCAACACTAACTCGAGGAACGATACCAATTGTATGTATCTATAAACACACACAAGCATGAATGTATAGAAAAAAATTAATAGGATCTATAGAAAATTAATGACACATACAAACACAGTAAACTAGTCTTCGTCACATTTAGTAAAGGAGAATTAAAGTTTTAGGCAAGTCTTCAGTATTACGAGAGGGGTCTCTTGTAGTATGCTAGACATCCAAAGTAGAAGGTGTATGTTTTTTGTGTAGCTGTAGAATTAGTATAAATAGTAGTTTGAGGGTCGGGATATGTAGCACATTGTCATATTCATTACCTTTGACCTTCACATGCTTCCTATCATCTTGTTCCAATCTTTTTCAACACTTCTAAACTAGGAGGCCCGAAACTAGATCCAACCAACCATGATGCTTAACAAAATCCACCATCTAACTCAGTCTATGATATATTTTCACTCGCTAAATGGTTCTATATTAAAAAAAATTAGATAGGAATGGGTGGAATGCCAAAATATCAAACTGAGCGCCCATTTTAGTCCGTGGAAATTTAAGTCTTTGCTTTCATTGAAGGTGGGTATCGATTCTCATGTCCTTTTCAAGAGGATCTTTGGGTAGGAGAAAGCCTTTTAGATATGCTTCCCCACATCTTTACTGTCTTTCTTCCTTACATAACTCTCCCATCCACAATTTTCATAGCATTCAAGATTCTGTTTCGTCATGGAACTTTCACTTTTTCATAAGATGATAGGAAACTTTCTGTATTGAAGTTTATTTCGGGTCTCCTTGACTATTTTTATCTGTCTTCTATCCGTGGACTCTTACCGGGTGTTTTCATCCAAATCCTTACTCGTTGTCTGGATAGTGCAACAGTCATTCTTGATAAACCCTTTGGAAGTTCAAAGCTCCCTCTAAGGTCATGTATTTCATTTGGGTTGTGGTGGTTGATGGAATTAATACAAATGATATGCTGCAAGTGCAAAGCCCAAACAAGGCACTTTCCCTTGATATGTGTGTTGTGTGGGCTGCCTGTTCACTGCTCAGAATTGGTTTCCACTTTTTTCATCAAATTGGGGAAATGGCAGTGTTGGTTATGTATGAACGTTTGACTAGGAAACTACTGGACCCCAATGCCACGTGATACCAACTCTTGGAAGTGAAACCTTCTAATAATTACATGAAACAACACATCTAAGATATGGCATGATGCCAACTCCCAGAAACTATGTGTACGTCTAAGAAACAATATGATACCAAGTCTAACAATATGTGAATGACTGCTAGACTAGTAACCTACTGGACACAGATACGACATGATACCAACTCTTGAAAATGGAAAATTTAATATGATGATGATGCCAACACTTGGAAACATAAAATTCTAATACAACGATGATAACAACACTTGGAAATGGAAAATTCTAACATGATGCCGATGCCAAGTTACCAACACTTGGAAATGGAAAATTCTAACAATTAACATGAAATGACATGTCTAACATATGACAAATAAATGGCATAATATTAAAAAGAACACATCCAAAAGTAGAATAACCACATCAATGTTTCCTAGATACAATAAAATACAATCATTCATCAAAACGTTGTTGTGCCCCATGTGTATTTGTAAATTTAAAATCAAAACCTATTCAAGCATCCGACTGGCAAAGCATGCTTCTTAGCTGTCAGATTAATTTGCATACAAAATCAATTCATACCTCCTATAAAAAAACCAAAATTTCAAAAACAAAAAACTATCTTTCTCATCAATTCTCCGAAAAATTTGCATCATTTTCAAAAGAATTCCATTTTCAACAGCACTATAACTGCAAAACCTTTTTCCTTCAGCTTCAGCATGTAGATATGCATTTTTATAGCAAATCCAAAAGACACACAAAATTGACATAACTTCCAACTTCAACAAAATACAAATCCCTATATACACATGCATTTGATCAATAAACCCCATAAAGCCAAGAATTAGTAAAACAAAAAACACTATGAAAAAATAAATAAATAAAATTATTTTTTTCTTCAATTTTTTCAATTAATAATTGAAATTCGGAGCTTAATTGATTAAAAACACAAATCATCGAATTGAATTAGTACATAAGAATGAATAATGAACAGAAATACAGGAAAATAGGGTTAGAGTAGTTTACTTGAATTGAATCTGAGAATGGGATCAAAACGACACCGAATCGGAGAATGAAAAGAAGAAGAAGAAGAAGAAGAAGAAGAAGAAGAATGAGAAGATAGATTTGAAGTAGTGATGTGAATGAATGAAACTCACTCACTCTATGGTTTTTGTGTTTGTAACAGTTCAACTCTCATTGAATCTCTTTCTTCTCTTTTTCTTTTCTTTTCTTTTTAGATATTTGTAGACTCTCATATTTTTCAACCAGTTGTTTTTTTAAAAGTTTTCATTTACCTAAGATTTTGTTTGATCCTGGAAAAGATAAAAAAGTCAAGGTTGGATTATTCCTGAGAATGATAATTGTTGAAAGGGAATTTCACGCACTCTGAAAGAGATTGGTTCTTTTACAATCAGATAAAAGAATATTTCTGACAATACCAAAAAAATAGAAATACTCGTTAGTTATGTTTTTATTTTTGCTTGGAATAATGAATTAGGTTTGAGTATAGAAATGAATCAAAATCAATTTCTTGTTTTATGAGGAGTGCTAGTGTTATATCATTTATAGAAATCTTTTAGATACATTATTTTTTTTTAACTATTTATTTTGATTTACTTTGATCGAAGTTTCGAAACAAAAAGACTCTAATTGAGTGTACAATTATATGATAATTATTATATACTAGCATGTTGATAAATAATGCTCTATTCCTCGATTCACATTATGAAATTATTGCAAAGGAATTATCTTATTATAAAGAATGAGTCAATAGTCTTTGATCTAATTGTTTTTTGACATATCTTTAAAAATGTTAACTTTATCATATATTCTCACTACAAAATAAAAAACTAAAGTGATCACAAAAAGAAAAGAGTACAACTTTAACAAATTCAAATTGGTAAAGAATTAAGGGACAAAGAATTGTAAAAAAATGGAGAAGACTTCTTTCTTTGCATGCATATGTCAAAATTGACTCCTTTTCAATAAAGTACATTTATTATACAAATTGTTGGTTAAACCAATTGGATTTGTAATCAAGTGAGTTATAGTAAGTTTCTTTAGAGATAATAAAGAAATAATTTATATAATTATATTGAATTTTTTAATGTAAATGATTTTATAATTCAAGACGAAATTAGAATACATAAATTACACTTGTAAAATTGGTCATGTCTTTTTTAAAAGTTTTAATTTCATATAATAGTATAGATAATATAGATATATTTTACAACGAGTTTTCAGTGAGGAACTTTAAGAGCTTAATCAATACGCTCTAATTAGATATAACATTATATAACCTATTATCAAATTTTTCTTTGAGAATAAAATATACGTACTCATAGTATATGAGTTTTATACATTTTCATATTATCAAGTATTTATATTTAATCATTATTAAGTCTTTAAAAAATAATACAAATTAATATTGAATGCATATGAATCTTTATACTAATTAAACTTGTTTTATTTTAGAATAATCTTTAACATTAATTTACCTTTCCCAAAATAAAATCATCTTTTTTAGAATTTCTTTTTCCATTATTCAAATACCATGACCTCATATTCAAAATCCCCTAGCACTTTTACTTTATGTGAGGAGCATCAAGATCTAAAGTTTTGCCTAAGCTACAAATGTCATGAAAAAATAGAAAATTAATATATGGACATACTCACCTAGGAAAAAATTGAAAAGTATTAATTTAAAAAGGGTTTAATATTGAGTGGTTGGGCCACATAAAAGCTAGAGCATGCATGTGCACACCCAATAAAAAATGGTATGTAATACATTTTGATTATATAAAATTGTATCACTCTCTTCTATTTGTAATATTCTCATACATTTTAAACAACTTAATTAGTTTTATTAAATTCAAATTAGTCATCAACTTAGTTATATTATTATTGGGTGAATAATCGGTCTAGTGGGTCACTAATTAGACAAATTAAATTGTTTCACATTATTTAACATTAACTTACAAATAAGTTAAAGCATCATAAAAAAAACAGAGATTTTAGTTTTTAATGGCAAAAATAAAATGGTCAAATAAGTATAAAACTTAATTTAAAACTAAAGATTTGTTACAACATAAGTTAACAAATGACAAACAAAGTTCCAATAACAATAAATGTAACTACAAATATTTTAAAAGGTCAACAATTTTTTCCTTCCAAAGATGACATTTTTAAATAAATTGATCATGCTGGTGTGATCAACAAAGTTATTGATTTTATGCACAAAGTAGTTAGGTATACCTGATTCATAAAGGTTATTTCATGGCTTATCTAATGAGTCACTTAGACCGGTTAGGTGTTTGTTCTAAGTCGAATTGGCCGGTCTAAACTGAATTTAATAACATTACATTTGATACAACTTGCACCCCTACAACAAATCCTAAATCCACCCATATGTATTTTTAATGTAAATTTTTGTATGGTTATTACATTATATATGATTAACATGTATTATTTTTATTTAAAAGTAAATAACTAATAAACGATGAGTTGATTGATTAAAAAACATGCAATGAGTAATATTTTGTTGCCATTACAAAGATTATTAAGATCAAAGTATCTCTCTTTTTCTTAAGAATCAATGATGATTAAATATGAATGATAAATAATACAATAACAATATATAAAATTCATATACTGTTAATACATACATTTTTTTCTCGTTTTTATTCAAAATTAAACCTTTGATAAAATATAAGTAATATTTTAATTGTCACGATTTGAAGTTATTTAAGTTGGAACAATCTGCATGCATAATTATTGACCATCTTAAGATAGCATTTTTGTTCTCTTTTGTTGTTGAGCAGTCTATTTAGTATTTAGCGTGCAACATTATTTATATAAACACATATCAATTACAGAACTGATCATCTTGAGGTGATTCGATATTCGGATTTAGACTTTGCCGATGTATGGATACAAGAAAGTCTAATTTCGGTTATATATTTTTATTAGCTGAAGGTGTTATCTCATGGAAGAGTGTAAAACATATTGTTATTATTAAATCTACTATGGAAGTTGAATTTGTGACATGTTTTGAGGCCATAATTCATATTAAGTGGCTATGAAACTTTATTTTATGATGACTCGGGTAGTAAATAGTATTATCGAGCGACTGAAATAAAATTAGTTTCACCATCTAAAAATATTTAGGGCATGTATGCATATCCTTCATTAAGTAAAAGAGGTTGGAAAATATAATTTTGTTTTTATATTTTTTCTATTTAATTGAATGATGTATTTTAATTAACTTAGGACATATATGAGGACACGAATCGAAATTGTATATTTCCTTTCATGAATAAAGCCTTAAGATTTACGTTTTAAATTGTGACTTTAATTTTCTTCCAAGGCAACAAGTTGGTGAAAAATGTTGTGATTTTAATGACATTATCCAAATCAACCTAAGACAATTATTATGGTTAACTATAAGAAAGGGACACATCACATTCCAACATTGACCAAATAGAGTGAGTCTAGTAGAGGAGTAAGGTGTAACTTTGGAACTAATTCATAGATAGATTGATGTACCATTTGAGTATAGTGATATCAATAGCACAAGTCATTGATGAATATTTCTTAAGAGATAGTTGCATGATTGTCAAATTTGGTGGGATTATTTGCATCATATCAATAGCATAAGTCATTTGGTAAAATTATTTTTTTGAATCAAAATCTGATCCTAGACCTGAAACTACTAATCCAATCTCAAATATTAATCAGATTAGTCTTTGAACCCGAACTCGATTCTAGACTAAATATAAAACATACTCTTTTTAGATAAATTATTCTCAATATTACTTATTAGTATAGATATGTAACTTGACATATGAATCGATATATATATATATATATATATATATATATATATATATAGAATCAATGATACTACTAACCAAAGAGATGATATTACTATGTACACAATTGAATATGTATACATACAAATATAATGAATGAGTAATGATTGATATGATAGGTTGAGTCGAGTCATACTTGTCACTTACCCGACCCTAAATATTCACTATGTCTAATTGTTTGAATATAGCCCTAGACCCAATGACACCTAACTATATTCGAACCCGATCATAACCAAACTAAACTAAACTAATTAATAAAGAATTGGTCCAATTGTGAGTTTAAATTTTGTTATGGACATGAGGACTTTCTTAATAAACAATCTATAAATTGTCAATATATTTGTAAGCACCCATTAAATTGTAAGGTTACTTTAAATATTATGGGCCATGGGGACTTAACTAAGGACAACTTGTATTAATTTGAAAAGATAGATGCATGACCATAATATAATAGAGTTTAAATCTATGCACATAAATGATAAAACTCATAATCATAACCATTCTTCTTCTATCTCAATGAGCTCAGCACAGCATGGAAAATATTAAAGTTCCATACTTACCATAAAAATCTAGTGATGGAACTCCATCCCTTGCAATTTCACCTCATTAATATTATATGTTTTAATAAAATAACTCCATCCTCTAATTTTTTTTAAAAGCTATTTTAATATTTTAATTTATTTTATAATAACTCTTCTACATTAAAATTAAAGTGAATACTTGATCCATCAAAAAATTTGTATGAACTAATTTGCATTTTAAAAGGATGATAATTCAAACTTGTCCTTAAAGGTTACCAATATTTGTCAAATTAATTTATAGTAAGTATAAAGTGTCACAAATTTGTCATAAAAAATTACTAATTTGATCGATATTTGTAAAGAAATATCTTCATATTTGGATTAGGATTAATCATCTTTGTAATATTACAATTGTTACACACCAAATATTACTCATAGAAGGTTACTTGGACTTTTAACTTTGATTACTAAATTAAATAATGGATATAAAGTAGTTAACATGCATGTAATAATAACCGTTTTGTATTCTAGTCAATCAATAATTGAGACATCATTATTAGAAAGCTGGTGTAAATATAAAAAAAATGGTATGCAAATGACATTTTTTCTAGTTGAGAAAAAAATGGTATGCATTGATTGTATATGAGTTTTATATATTGTTACTGTTTCATATACCATTCATATTAATAATCATTGACTTTTCAAAAAGTAATTCAAATTAATAGTGAATGATATATGATTATGTATAAATTTTTACACTAACAAACATATATATTATACTTTTGTAATTATGTTATATATAATCAAAGAAGCTTCTAACAAAGACTTATATGCAAATGTATGTATATGAAACCAATAAAATAGTGACAATACATTTAATATTTAATTTTAAGAAAATAATGTATATTCTTTATGATGAGATAAGTTATCTCATTCAGCTAACAAAATTTTAATTATTTTTTACAAAAATGTTTTTAAAATTAAACAAAACAGTACACATGTCATATTTTTACTGGCCGGATAAGATAAGTTATCTTCTGGTATAAGGAAATACTTTATTATCCAATTTTAATTAAAATTTAGTCATTAAAACAAACAAAAAATACATTTATCTTTAAATATGGCGTGTTATATATATCGCTATACAAGTTTTTCCGAGCTATGTAGGAAGCAACAAATGACATGGGGCATCCCTACCCATTAATGCTAAAAGATGTTTGGTATGTATAGCCACATGAGAGGTACTTGTGCCCTTGTGTAGGGTTAATGCTGGTCACATGCTTATACATGGCAAGGTAATATATAGAACATTCTATTCATATCTTTGGATGTTATCATTTTATATGTCTATTTCTTCGACCCTAAGGTTTTTAATTTTTTAGGTGAGTGAGAAATTACTCTTCATCCTAACCATTAATTCTAGGGAAATTTAATGATTTAGATTTACTCACTAATTCAAATAATTGGATTTTCTTAAAATTGATACTAAGATAGAAAGTAAGTTTAAAAACTTACTCTTGGAATAGCGAATCCTTCCTGTTTTTAGAAATCCTACAAGATTATAAAAGTCGAAGTTAAATTTTGTTGAATAACACTTATTGTGATCAATAACTGTATCATCTTAAATGAGTTTGTCTCTCTTCCCTTGAATCAAAATATTCTTATATGAGAATTTTTTTGTACTATCAAATGTATCCTCTTACTTTTTAGGTAAAAAACTAATATTTTTCGAGTATGGTTGTCTCACCTGTTTTACAACATTAGTTTTACATAAAATTAAACTAAATTAAATCAAATAAACTACTAAATAATTACATAAAATATAAATATAATAATGTCAAAAAGTTAGATTCTTATGACTTCCATTAATAATTTCCTAAGCTTGCTCTAATTATCCTTTTAATGAAAATTGAAATGTGGTCCAAAATGCACAATCAATCTCTTTCTATCAACTCTTCCAAAAGGTGAATAAAAATAAATAAGAATATTATTATTATTATTATTATTATTATTATTATTATTATTATTACAATTCTCACTTTGAGACATGAAGAATAAAGACACATCTAATAGTAGTAGTGCCACAAAGGTAACGACGCTTTGCTGTTATGAATGTAAAACAACACGTGTAATGTAACACATCAAAATATAAGTGAAAAAAAAAGACATAAAAGTGTTACATGGTTTCGAGTGTTCTATCAAGTTTCCTATTAAAGTGGCATTTGATGCAGACAACATACTTTGAAGTATACAACAATCACGACCAATAAGATATTAATCTAGTGATATAAAATTCGGCTAAATCTTCAGAATATGATTAAAATATCAAGATTTTAATTTCTGGGAGCGATACTTTTAAGAGAGACAATCATGTATGCTTAAAAAGATTAGTTCCTTATTTAGTATTAAAAAAGTATACAACAATGACAACTTCAAGTGAACATTGATAAAAATTGTAATATATATGTATTGAAATGTAAAAATTTATATATAAATAATATATCATTTATATTATTTTTATTTAAGAATGAAAGAGTCGGAAGACTGTTTTTTAAACAACAAAGCAAATGATTACTTTATCTATACTATTAATAAAGGGAAAATACAAAATAATCACTCATCATAGTGTAATTTGTGTTTTCCTATTTTGCCCTCAATATGTTTTTATTTCTACCAAAAAACCATATAATATTATTTTCTTATTTTATCCTTATTATCCTCTTATTTTAAAAGTCTATTTAAAAAATTGAATATTAGACTAATTGAATAAATTCAACCGTAAATTTAGCGCAAAAAATTATATTTGAATTTATAAAATCCAAACTATACATTACAAACGAAAGGAAAACGGATTGACAGATACAACAGTGCATGTCAATACGCTAGTTTCATTAATGTATTTAAATAAATTATGATTTTAAAAGTTGGGATTTGAGAGAAACTAATTATTATATTTTTTTAAATAACAATTATTCTTAACAGTATTTTTAGCCATTTTCTTTGTTTTTAAGTGAGTACAAGTCTGATAAATCTTTTTAGGCAATTGCTAACAAATGTGATAAGAGTATTGGTTAATAAAATATTAGATAAAAATAGTTTACCATAAATATGGTATATTCATTATTGTTGATAAATTACCATCCTTCACATAAAAAATATATATTCAAATGCTTGAAGAGTATCAAAGATATAGTTTTTACATATTAGACTATTTTATGAAAGAGAATCAAACACATATTTAATTTATTTAAGGATTTAATAATGTATCATTGTCAGTCAATTATCCATCATTGATTTATTAATCATCATTGACTCTCAAACAAAAATAATACAAATCAATGGTAAATGATACACTGAGAATGTAAAAAATTTTACACTGTCAATGCACAAATTTTAAAATATTATGTTAAAGTGAGATTGAAGTATAAAAAAATGAATGTTGTGGGGTATAGTATGATGTATATATAAACGTGTAGGAGAGAGATTAGTGATGAACGAGTAAACAGAATCAACATTTGAAGTGAATGCAGTAAACAGTAGAAGTAGACCAAGTACTCAATACTGAATACTAAATAATTTCGATGTAGATCACTTGTCCTAAATCGTCTCCTATTCCATATTCCAAATAAATCCGAGTGTGCTCCATTTTATTACTTTTTCTTTTAAATTTTTTATTTTATTCACGTGTTAATATATGACTGACTTCAGACACAGAACGAGACACGATTCATTATCCAAATACTTTAATCACTTTAACTTTGGGAGTCGGTTTCTATCAATGTTTCTTTTCTGTCTCTCTCATTTCTTTGCTTATAGAATTCGCAAACTACTTAATTAACTACTACACTTACTTACACATACCAAAGCTATCTTCAACTTTTTCTCTTTCTTTCTATGCAATTCACTTCAACCCACAAAAGGGTTGCATCTAAAGCATTCAATCAGTGCATGGAACTTCTCAAAATTCAAACTTTACCTGTTTTGTTTTCCATCTTAGTTTCAACCTTAATTTGAGTATAATGGTTGGTGCAAATTGTAGAGAGAAAAATAGTTGCAGCTTTGTGTTATTGTTTGCTGCAAAATCTTCTTGATCCATTTTCTGTTGTATGCTTAAGCTAAGAAACTCAGTATTTTAAGCTCATTTTGTTGATCAAGCTTATTTTTTGATTTTAGCTTTTTTTGTTCAATCTTGGCTTTCACATTTATTGAGTGTGCCCAATTTTAGGTAAAGGGATTGGCCTAATTTGTTTTTATATTTTCCTTCTATTTTTGGTGCTTTTATTTTCTTAAGAGTAGGTAATGGTGTTCAACTATTAACACATAGGAAGAAAAATCTGTGCTTTATAGTTGATTTATTAGTATATTAGAGAATAAGTTTGAAATACTTGATTTATAGTTGAAAATAAGAGAAACCCTTTTGAAAATAATGGCTGAAAGGTGCAAAAAGAGGATAAGTTTTAGCAAATTATATTCCTTTTCTTGTTTCAAATCTGTAAATGGAGATGGTCATTCACAAATTGGGCAGAGAGGGTTCTCTAGGGTTGTGTATTGCAACGATCCGGATAATCCGGAAGTGATTCGGTTGAGTTATAGAAGAAACTATGTTTCAACAACCAAGTATACATTTTTCAACTTTATCCCAAAGTCATTGTTTGAGCAGTTCCGGAGGGTTGCGAATATCTACTTTCTTGTTGTGGCATGTGTTTCGTTTAGTGCATTGGCACCTTATACGCCCGTAAGTATTGTTGCGCCTTTGTTGTTTGTGATCGGAGCTACAATGGTAAAGGAAGCTGTCGAAGATTGGAAGCGAAGAAGGCAGGTAAAAATGTCCCACTTTTACTTTAAAGCACGTGGAAGTTTCGATGTAGGTCGACGTTTATGTATCAGGGTGTGGTTGGGTAATCAACTTAGTTATGCGCTTATTTAAGAGTGTAGTTTGAGATAAGCTCAAAAGTGCTTATTCTTTTTATCTTTATGCGTGTTGCCATGTTTTCGACTTTCATTTATATATCTAATATATTATTACTAGAGTAAACATTTTCCGAGCTAAATCTTTTTAATTTCTTCAGGATATAAAGGCAAATAACCGAAAGGTTCAGGTATATAGTAGGAGTCATACATTTGTGGAGAGTAGATGGAAGAAACTCCGTGTTGGTGATATCGTTAAAGTGTATAAGGACGAATACTTTCCTGCTGATCTACTTCTGCTTTCATCAAAATATGACGACGGGGTTTGCTATGTCGAGACAATGAATCTTGATGGAGAAACTAATCTAAAACTAAAGCATGCCTTGGAGGAGACGAATCATCTTCGCGATGAAAATTCTCTCCGAAAGTTTAGTGCTATTGTCAAATGTGAAGATCCAAATGAAAATCTTTACTTATTTATTGGAAATTTATACTATGATGATAAAGAGTATCCTCTTTCCTTGCAGCAAATCCTTTTAAGAGGTTCTAAGTTGAAAAACACCGAATATATCTACGGTGTTGTTATCTTTACTGGCCCGGATACAAAAGTGATGCAGAATTCCACGGACCCTCCATCTAAGAGAAGCAAAATCGAGAGGAAAATGGATAAGATAATCTACATCCTCTTCAGTTCCTTGATATTCGTATCCTTTATAAGTTCTCTCTTTTTTGGTGTCGAGACAAAAAGGGATATTAGTGATGGAAGGTACAGAAGATGGTATCTTCTTCCGTCTGATTCGACTGTATTTTACGATCCTAGGAACGCGACGTTTGCAGCTATTCTTCATTTTTTGACTGCTCTTATGTTGTATGGATATCTGATTCCAATATCACTTTACGTGTCCATAGAACTTGTGAAAGTTCTGCAGAGTACATTCATCAACCGAGATCAGGAAATGTATTATGAAGAAACCGATAGGCCGGCTCGTGCACGCACGTCTAATCTGAATGAGGAACTCGGACAGGTTGAGACGATATTGTCCGACAAAACTGGTACTTTGACATGTAACTCGATGGAATTTGTCAAATGTTCCATAGCCGGTGTTCCATATGGCCGTGGTATGACAGAAGTGGAGAAAGCACTTGCAAGGAGAAGGGGAAGTCATGAATCTGGAGTTGACGATGTTTCATCCGATGTGACAGGCCTAAGTAGTGATGCAGTTGAATCTCAACAGCGGATTAAGGGATTTAATTTTCGAGATGAGCGCATAATGAATGGACAATGGGTTAATGAAGCACATTCAGACATAATACAGAAGTTCTTTCAAGTTCTAGGTATTTGTAATACAGCTATTCCTGATGTAGATGAAGAATCGGGAGAAGTTTTGTATGAAGCTGAGTCGCCGGATGAAGCAGCGTTTGTCATAGCTGCAAGGGAACTTGGATTTGAACTTCGTGCAAGGACGCAAACAAGCATATCATTGCATGAACTGATCAATGAAAGCGGAAAAAAGGTTGACAGGTTCGCGAGCTCCTTTTACCATATTTTGAACTACAGTTTCACCCTATTTGCTTATAACCTGTAATTTCAGATAGGATTAGAAATGAATGCATTAGGGAGAAAGGTGGAGTAGCTCTTATTGTAGAAAATATGGTAGAATCGTGCCTCGGGTGGTTTGAACATGTGTGGAGGACACCGGTAGAAGTTTCGTAAGGAGAGTAGATCAAATGGAGGTTAGTCCAATTCCGAAAGGAATAGGGAGGCCAAGAAAAACTATATGCAAAATGGTTGAGAAAGACTTATAGATCAATGCTTTGTCAATGAACATGATTTATGATAGAATATTATGGCGCCATTCGATCCATGTAGCTGATCCCACCGAGTTGGGTAAAGGCTTGGTTGTTGCTATCGAAATCGTAACCACGGATGTGAAATTCTTCAATTTTTATTTAATAAATATTATTTCAGTGCTTATTCTCAACAAAGTTTCATCTGGTTTCTAACCAAAACAGATTAAAAATGCTTTCAAGTATGTTTTTGTATTAATATTGCAACTTTTGGCGCATTTTCATTCTTATGGAAATCTGTATTTAATTTATTGTTCATTAACCGAATTTTGATGACTAGAGTGTACCAGCTTCTGCATGTCTTAGAGTTCAGCAGTTCTCGGAAAAGAATGTCCGTGATAATAAGGAATGAGGAAAATCAATTATTGCTCCTCTGCAAGGGTGCAGACAGGTTTCAATGAATAACCACAATGCTTTATGTTTACGGAAAAGTCCAAAACACCTCCTAAACTTTGTATGATGCGATTTAGTCCTTAAATTTGAAGCATATGTAAAAAAGATCTCGATCTCTGGTTTCGGTGTAAAATAGTCCTTCATCGTTCGAAAGTAACGCCAAACATTGCATGAAGTGCAACTAGTCTCTGAATTCCAAGAATGTGTAAAAAGGGCCCCGAACTCTATTTTCCACATGACTTTTCCATCCAATTTTAACATTTTGGATGGCGAAGGAGCATTTTGCAGCCAAACCAGAATTGAGGTATTTTTTACACATTTTTGAAATTCGGGGACTAAATCGTACATCATGCACAATTCAGGTTGTTTTTTTGGACTTTTTCCTTATGGAATTGTGAGTGAGTTGCATGTAGTGATGTCATATTTTGCATTTCTCTTCCTATATTCAGTGTTATGTTTGAGAGACTCTCGCAAAATGGAAGACAGTTTGAGGCTGAAACCAAAGATCATATCAAAAGATATGCCGAAGCTGGTTTAAGAACTCTTGTAATCGCATACCGTAAACTTGGTGAAGAAGAATATAAATTGTGGGAAGAGGAGTTTTCAAAGGCCAAAGCTTCAGTATCTGCAAACCGAGATGCATTGGTGGATACATCTGTTGATAAGATGGAAAAAGATTTGATACTTCTTGGTGCTACCGCGGTTGAGGATCGGCTGCAAAGCGGGGTCTGTATAAAGTTTTGATTTTTGAACCTTTATTTAAATAAGTTATGCATTTATGATCATAATTAGTTATGTTATTAGTTAGTTGATAAAGTTTAATCTATTTACTTGGAAGTGCAGGTTCCTGAGTGTATTGATAAGCTTGCACAAGCCGGAATCAAGTTATGGATATTGACCGGGGACAAGATGGAAACTGCAGTAAACATCGGGTACATCAACAAGGCTTGTGATGGATTCTGTTTATACGGAAGTAGCGTAAATTTAACACGTTTTTCTTTTATAGATATGCTTGTAGTTTACTTAGGCAAGATATGAAGCAGATAGTGATCTCTCTTGATTCACCTGACATTTTATCCTTGGAAAAACACGGAGATACGGAGGCTCTAGTGAAGGTACATGACATGATCTTGGAAGTTTGGTTAAAGTATACTTTCGATTCCTATATGTGATGCTTGTTTGCAACTTAGTCCCTATATGTAAAAAAATTCAATTCAGTCCTTACGTGTACCATTATTTTCAATGCTGTCCTCGTCATTTATAGTTCGTATAACGCCGTTTCTTGGATTTAAAGTATAGGAACCAAATTGAAAATGACTGTATTTTTGGTCCTACAAGTGGTAATCATTTTCACTTTAGCCATTAAATGTAACAATCAATCTGAGTTCGGTCCATCTACCGTAACTACAATAATAAGTGGTGAGGACCAAATTGAAAATACTTGTATTTGTAATGGCGGAATTGAAACTTTTGTACGTACGAGGACCAAGTCGAAAACGAGCGGCACATATAGGGATCAAAAGTATATTTTAACTGGGAAGTTTATGGAATTTAGTTTTTTTCGTTATTCTAGATCCTTGATAAAAATATTGCTTAGGCCTCTCTTGGAAGCGTGAAGAAGCAAATTTTTGAGGGAATTTCCGAAATCAAGTCAGCGAAAGAGAGTTTTAATACAGAAAAGGGAAGTTCTTCATTTGCCTTGATAATCGATGGGAAGTCCTTGGATTTTTCTCTTAGCAAGAATTTGGAGAGTTCATTCTTTGAGCTGGCGACTAACTGTGCTTCTGTCATATGCTGCCGATCTTCACCCAAACAGAAAGCTCGTGTGAGTATTAAGAATGTGCAATTTGATTTTCCATGTCATGTAAATAATAAAAGTTTCGTCTATAGTTGTTGCTGGGGATGTCAAAACATTAATATCACAACGTCCCGAAAAAAACGCAGGTTACAAGATTGGTGAAATTGGGAACAGGGAAGGCAACATTATCTATCGGCGATGGGGCGAATGATGTTGGCATGCTTCAGGAGGCTGATATTGGTGTTGGCATTAGTGGTGCTGAAGGGATGCAGGTATGAACATACATTTTGTTTGACATGATTGGGCTGTATCTTTAGGTGTTCTTTATTTAAAAGGAAACATTCTATCGAGTCCAAAATAAATGAAGAAATCGAAGAGATTCGTAAATTTAAACACAATCTACGATCTACCTTGCCCTTACTCGCATAAAACATAATATTAGTAATCATATTATTATGTAAGGAATCGGTTATTCTAGAATAAGTTTTGCTAATCCATCCACTTCGTCAATTGTTCTTCTTTTATTTTCTGTTTCTTAGATAAACCCTTAACATGGTATTCGAGCATTGAGCCATGAAATATTCACAAGAAGCATGCTCAGCTAAGCTTCATGATGTTTTGTGACAATGAAGCTTCTATGTAAGTTATGCCTAAAATCGGAAAATCGAAGCCTCGTGATTAGAAAGTTTGGTGCAATTTGCTATGTCGGGTTTGGTGATCGGTGCACTATATGATTTTATTTGCTCAACCTTTAGGCTAAGCACTTTTTCCAAACTCGAAAACAAGTTAGATTTGGTTGACATATTTGCATTACCTTTAAGAAGAATGTTGCGAAACATTATTAAAACATAGTCTAATGTGTAACTTGTAAGAGTTATTAACATCGCTATATATATGTAGATAAAGTTGTCTAAATTGGCGGCGCTGAATCAGATATATAGTTTGAGAGTGGCTATCGAACAAAGTGTATATAACATCGGATTTTTCAAGTTGTTTAATTTTTTCCTTTTTACTTTGTAATGTAAATATGGTATTATAGCAAACATATTAAGTTGATTGGGATTGTACATTGTTTTTGTATCATTCTTTTATACTGCAGACTATTATTTTTCTGTTACATGATATCGACATCGATGATTCTTTGCTGCTTTTTTCAATAGCTTTTTCTTCCGCCTTCACATATGTAACAATGCATGTATGATAAACTAATGGTGAGTTACGTCGTCTACGTGACTATCTTTAGCTTCTGATTTCTTTTTCTTCTCAAGAAACTTTTTTTTCGTCCACAGGCTGTAATGGCAAGTGATTTTGCAATAGCTCAATTCCGATTTTTGGAGCGTTTGTTATTGGTTCATGGTCATTGGTGCTATAGGCGAATATCGATGATGGTAAAACCACACACCATCTATTTCTCAAAATCTTACCACTCAAAGTTTCATGTTCGAATTTTAGTTCCTTCAATATGCTGAAATGAACATCATGACGAGATTCTAGCATTTTTCCTTTTCCTTCTAGGAATCTTTTCTAATCTGTTCAGCAATAAATTTCGACAACTTCTTCGACAAAAAAGTTTCATATCTGATAACTTGTTTTATTTGTTGATGCAGATATGCTATTTCTTCTATAAAAACATTGCATTTGGATTCACCCTATTTTGGTTCGAGGCCTACGCTTCTTTCTCGGGTCAACCTGCGTACAACGATTGGTACATGTCATTTTACAACGTCTTCTTCACTTCACTTCCGGTAATCGCTCTTGGTGTTTTCGATCAGGATGTTTCGGCTCATCTTTGCCTAAAGGTAATGCATTGTCATGCATTAAATTGCTTATGTACATGTAAAAAGTTTAAAAAACAACTCTTATAAAAATGTTTATTGATTAAATACTTATTTAAGTTGTTTACTCAAGCTCGTTCTTAATGGTCTGTTCGCGAGTTGGTAGGGAAATGGAAGGCTTCAGAGCCGTGAAATACATTTGTAAGATGACTCTGAAGCCTTTCATTTCCCTTTTTTGTCCTCTAAACCCAACTTGCAAACGGACCCTAAGAAATCCTCTGTGGCTGTGAAGTGTCGTGAAAAAAGGCATATCATTGAATCTATAATTTATCTAAAATTTCATTGGTCATTCACACATTTAAACGAAAAATTATCTTCATTTAAATTATTAAGGCTTAAATATGTTTTTGTCCCTGAAAATATACTTAACTTTTGTTTTTAGTCCCTAAAATTTATTTTTTGGGGTTTTGGTCTAGTGGCATAAGGCCCTATTAGAGAGTTCGATTTTTCAGAGCAACACTTATTGGGAGAGACAACAATGCACCCCAAAAGCGATTAGTTACTTACTTATAAGATGAGAGGATACATTTAGTAGTACCAAAAAAATCGTAATTATGTATATTTTCATAGACTAGAAACATATTTAAGCCAAGTATTACATTAATTGGAAGCCTATAGACCTTGTAATAACTATACTCTCATTTTACAGCATCCCTTTCTATATCTAGAGGGAGTAGAGGACACTCTCTTCAGCTGGCCACGGATTATCGGCTGGATGCTGAACGGAGTGATTAGTTCATTACTCATATTCTTCGTAACCACGAATTCATCGTTAAACCAAGCCTTCAGAAAAGATGGTCAAATAGTTGGTTATGAAATACTTGGTGTAACAATGTACACATGTGTAGTTTGGACAGTAAATTGCCAAATAGCACTTTCCATTAACTACTTCACATGGATTCAACATTTTTTCATATGGGGTAGCATTGGATTTTGGTATATATTTTTGTTAGTATATGGTTATTTTTCACCAACTATATCTACAACAGCTTATAGGGTATTTTTAGAAGCATGTGCTTTTAGTGCTTTATATTGGTTAGTTACACTTTTGGTTCTTGTGTGTGTTTTATTACCTTATTTTTGTTATAGGAGTTTCCAAACTAGGTTTCTACCAATGTACCATGATGTTATACAAAGAAAAAACAAGTAGAAGAAGGGTTTGAGTTGTTTAGGAAAGTTCATGGAAAATTAATATCTTTGATACAAGTGTAAATGTTTCTAAACTTCAATTGTATTTGGTTTATTCTAAGTTTGGAAGTGGCATTCAAGTAGTATAAGCATTATAAAGAGCTTTTTTTAATATATATTTTTTGTTTATTTTGTTTTAATTTTCTCCTTTTTGGTTTCCCATGGTTTAAGGGGACCAAATCTCCTGTCCTACAATATTGTGCCGATTAGTTAGATAAATATTTAATAATTAAATTTTTAACTTCAATATATTTTGTCAACCAATCATAACTAATGACACGTAGATTGACACAAAATGTGGGGCAGAAGATATGTTCGATTGTTTTGTTTAAGTAATTTGTAGAGACATGATTTGTGGTAAAAATGGCATATGTATATGTGTTAATGGAAGAAGCAATTCCACAGCATCAGTAACTTCTAACTCTAGATATAAGTATATTGGATTTTTGTATGTACTAATTTGATCCCGAAAAAATCAATATCTAAATTAGTAGTTAACGATTATGATATAAGTCAAAATAGTTTCTTTCGGATGTTATAAAACATGTTAAAAATAACTAATTTAAACTATATTTGATATTTGTTGGGACCATTTTAGAGGCTTTTTAAGTTTGGTGAGATGAAATTGGTATAAGTAAAAATTTTGAATGATTAAAATAGGTATTCTAAAAGAAATAACAAGTATATAAGTGGATTTAGTTTTGTAAATCTATATTGTAAGATTTGGTGTTAACTTTATTTATTATGATAATCATTGGATCTATGTCGACAAATATGTTTAATGGAAAGTCTTCTAACTATGTGGAGAATATGAATTGTGAGATTATGAACTATAGTGATATAAATAAGTAATATATATAAGTGGTTAGATTATGGGTGATGGTGGCATAAATATGAAAAAAAATGAAGTGATTTTACTCATAAACTAATGAATCTAATGTTTAAGGTTAGATTAGGATGTGATATCAAACTTAGTTATTAAGATTTTGTGGATGAGTTATGGAGAGATTATAATCATTAAATCCATGTAAATTGTATGACATTTTTTGTTACCCTTTCTATTACTTGAAATAATTGTGTTTAATGGCATACTCTTAATGTGGAGAATTTTTTTTGGTACAATAAAAATTAATTTGAAGATGAAATTTTTAAAATTCCAAATATGTGTAAATAAGCTCAACATAGGCAAATAAAGAAAAAGTGAGAACTACACAAATGTTACTTAACTCATAAACTTGATTGTGGCATAGTAGAATTTGAAATAAATTGCTAATATTATTGATATACATGGTTGCAATATCTGTTTATCATAGTTATATATTAATTTTTTACAAGGATTTTATTATCCCATGTGTTATTGAGATAAGGTCAAAGAAGTTTAGAATAGAAGCAAATAACTTTATCAAAATATAAAATTGTTTAATTAGGTCAAGCTTAGTTAATCTCAACCTATATCACATGAGTTGCACTAACTAGATTAAAGGAAGGAAATGTAAAAAGTTATCATATAGTTTTTTTTGTACTACCAACGAACTTTTTGGTAAGAATTTAATCCATTTAGAGTGTGTGGTTATTCCTCTTAATAAGTGTTGCTCCCTAGGAATTCAATCCATTTCAGAGTGAGTGGCTAATCTTTACGATAAGTACTGTTTGGAGGAATCAAACTATTGATCTTTTAGTAAGGATTTAATCCATTTCATTGTGTGTGACTATTCATCTCGATAAATATTACTCACAGGAATCGAATTATTAACCTTATGGTCATTATGAGATCTACCAGAGCCTTGATATAGTTTCATCCTCACACAAAAAAACAATTAATAAAGAATAATCCATAAAGTTGATAGGTTAGGAAGCAATCTAGGTTGCATGTGAAAATTGTGTCATACCCACAATCACAAGAGGCTAATCTAGCCATCGCAATATTAAATTGATTATTTGCAATAAGTAAAAGGGTATAAGAAAAGCATGCATGGGGTGGCTAATATTAATTAATAACATTTTCTATCCATAATCCACTAATTATTTAATGTTTAAGGGCAAAAAGTAGTTGCCCTTTTAGGATTCGAAAGATGAACTTGCATTATTTGTGCATGCACGTGTGGTTGAAGTGTATGCAATCATTTTATAACCATTAAAGAGCTTAATTACTAGCTTTTGTCATAGTTACCAAAGATTTATACACATTTACTTTATTGTATAATCTATTATTCATTGAATTATGTTTTTGAAGATCAGAGTCAATAATAATTATATGAATGGTGACCGATGTAATAATAGTATATAAAACTTATATATTCCTAGTAGATACATTTTTTTTCTCATTTTAAGTTATATTATAATTGTCTTTCTTGTTTATGTGGGAACCCCAGAAGGATTATTAAATATGAATGGTGAATGGTTGTTGGCTTGTTGAGATGCTTCATTTTTGCTTTCTCACATATATCATCGCGTTGGAGACAATTTTGTCTGAACCGAGAACATCCATTAGTATGTAGGGCTAACTCTTCCAACATATATTTTTCATCCACAAAACTCGAGCCCGATACTCGCTGAAAGGAAATCAAACATATATCACTTGAACCAACATCCGTTGGTAGATGCTTCATTTGAGATAACACTTTTTTCAATGTGCTGATTTTGTATTTTTTTGGTATGTAATATTTCAATCTTTTAATGAAAAATTTTACTTATAAAAAAAAGATATAAACATTCTTGAAATTGTAAGATATATATTTGTTCAAAATATTACTATAAAGATATTTTTAATGACACAACAAAACGACAAAATTAAATTATCCCACATGAAATGGTGGGTGGAAAATTGTCAGTAGTACTCAGTAGTTAGGTGTTCAATAAATATATAGTAACAAAATAACAACCAACCTCCTCCATTACCATTCAATTTTGAACAATTTAATATTAAATTTTGTGATAAAAATTATGAATTTAAGTATATTAAGTGTTTAAAATTCTGATTTTGAATGTAATTTTATATTTGAGGATACTTTTAGCCACAGTTATTAGTTAAGTAGCACTATCATCACTAAATTATACTTTAATTAAAAATTTAATGAAATATTCTTTTTATATCAATAACAAATGTTTGACACATTGAATAACACAATTAACAAAACATATTTTTTTCAAAAAAGAATTACAGCTAGTTTTTTAGTAGTAACATGGCTTCTTAGCTTTTGATATTGAATATAATATCTATTCATCGTTACTGTAAAAATTTATACATAATTAATATATTATCCACTATTCATATCAAAATCGATGATGATTAAAACATAAATAACAAATGGAAATGTTAACGACTTGGAAACTAAGTCTAACATCATGGAAATGGTAAATACATCATTTCCAACCCCAAAAAAATACTTATTGAAGTTATTTTACCTTCTTAAATCATGCCTACAACATTGGTTAATAATCTATCTTCCTCGTTAAACAATGTCTTGGTCATGTTGGGGGACAACATCTCTTATTTCACAACTTGTGTCATTCTATGTACTATGAGTTTATGATTGGTTAAAAAAATATTTTTAAGTTAAAGTATTAATAATTAATTATTTTTCTGATCAATTACATCTTATGATACATGTAGTGACACAACTTGTAGATCAGCAGATAGGTAGCCGATGTTGGGTGTTGTTTTTCTCCTTGTGAAAAACACGGATACCTATGTATCCTTGTTTTCTTCTAGAAGTCCATGCATGGTTTGGGCAACAAGCAAACTAATATTAATATTTAATGAGAATAAAATATCTCTTCATATTAAGAAATAATTTATTTCTTTTTATCAGTAAAAATATGACTAATATTTTTTTTAGTTTTAGAAATAATATTATAGAAAATAATTAAATACGTAATATATCATAATTTTAATGGCTGAAGAAAATAATTTATTTTCTTATATTATAGGATATTTTATTCTGATATTTAATATTAATATTCATTGTTCAATTAATGAAAGAATCAAGTTGGAGTACTTTAAAAGGTATTTGATTTGGAGGGTGGTGGTTAGTGGAGAGTGGAGACTTCATTATCATCATTGCATTCTTGCCAAGTGTTTGGATTCACTCTTATTTTCCACTTACCAATTTATTATTATTGTTGTTGGTATGGAGCATTTGGAGGCGGGAATGCTGGAGGACTTACATCTACAAAAGAAAGGAGGGCAGATATTGTCCGGATTTTCGAGTACTGGAATATGACGAGAATGAAAATATTTTTAATTTAATTTTTTTATTAAAATACTTAAAATCATGGTCGATAAAACTTTTTTCTATCATGTATTATAATTATACTTAGTATTAGATTCTTCAGTATGAGAGATAGTACAATATGAGAGGTGTTATATATTTTACTCGAATTCTAATTGTATACCAAAATCATTAACAGCCTCATGTGTGTGTTCAATGAATCATGGGATATGAATAGGATACACAAATATTTTTGGAACACTTTTAAATATATATATATATATATATATATTGCTATTACTTTATATATATGGAAGTGAAATTTCCTATAAAATTCGTGTCCTTTCTTGGTTCTCAAAGGACATGCAGAAATATAAGCAAGCTGGCAAACTATGTGTGTAATTAATTAGGAGTGCTCCTTAAGAAATGCTATACAAAAATAATTTAACAAAAAAAAATTAAGTTCATCACTTTTCCATAAATGTGAGTTAGTTATAAGTTTATTCTCAACCCGATTATCGGTTACACGACTTTTCCGAGTCCTTATAATAATTTTTTGTGGCTAAAATATAGAAAACTTTATTTTATGCTCAATTTGGAGTTAAGTGGTCTTTTAAATCAGATATTTAGATTTATGAGTCGATTACAAATTAAGAAATATATTAGCACTCTATCCACCTATGCTAAGATGATACCTCTAGCTAATTGCATGAATTATTTTATACCATAAACTTGTTTAAATATTTATTATTAAAATGAAAATTATATTTTTATTTTTATTGTTGTATCCCAAAAGATAATATCTTGCTCTTACATATCCATATAACTATTAGAGAGTCAAAATTAAGTAGTTCTTTTATGGAAAAAATAGTTTGATAGTTGTGTTTGTTTTATTTTTAAAAAAACAACAATGTTTAGTCTTAATATATCATCCCTACGTAAATAAGTGAAGCATAAATTGAATTTTAAAGTTTAGATAAGATTTCATCATTTTTACTTTTAAAAGGTGTTTTAGAAAGGAGTAATTAATTGTTCGTCCATTTAAAAAAAGTGAAGTGCATATCTCATGTTAGGGGTGAGCAGGACTCGACCTTACCCGTTTATCCGACATGGCCCGATCATGATCGGGTCTGAATAGGATCGGGTCTGATTGAGTCTAGGGTTGAGTTCGAGTTTCAAAAATAAACTCAGTTAATATTTAGGACTGAGTATGGACCAAGCATGACCCAACCCACCCCATCTCAGACTCACTCGCTCATCATGTTTGTATGTATTTCTACTCAAATATGTATAGAGTAATGATACCCTTTTGGTCGAAAGTATCATTTATTCTTTAATTTTTCCTAAATATATCCATGATTAATAATATATATACATATATCATTTTATATATCAAACTACATATCCATAATAATAAATAATATTGAGAAGTCTTTATCTAAAATGAGTATACATTATATTTAATCGAGTCTAGGGTCGGGTCAGATTTAAAGGCTGATCCGATCACTATTTAGGGCCAGGTCCGGATCCAAAAAAGTGACTCAAACAATATTTAGGGTAGGGTAAGGACAAGCTTTAACTCGTCCCAACCTAGCCCATGCTCACCCCTATCTCATGTCCAACATCTTATCATACCTTAAAATTATGGTAAAAGTTTATTTTATTATTTGGTTAAAGTGATAAAAATGAAACCATTTTTTCAAATATTTTTATTAATAAAAATAATGTGTAGTATTGTAAAAAATGTTTATGCTAATTGATTTTTATTGAAAAGGTAATTATAACAAATAGTAATTATATTATATAATATTTTTTTGTATAGAATAGGCTTCTCTTTCTCTCTCCAATCCATATTCCACTCCCTCATATAAATATCCATCACTCCACCCACCCCCTTTCTCATTATTCCTCACAACTTCTAAAACCAAAAAAATGAAAGGGTTAGAAAAAATGCAGAAAGAAGAAGAAGAAGAGAAAGAGTATTTTACGTGTCCAAGTTTCAGCACTTACTCATCAAATAAACTTGCCAATATAGCAGATCAAGTAACACGTGATCACTTCAATTCTCAAAACGACAATCATATTCACTTAAACGACGATCACAGCTTTGAGTTCGTTACGTTACCTTCAAATGATGTTTTCTTCAACGGTTACAATCCTCCACTTTTTCCGATATTCAACGGCGGTGGTGACGACGGAGGACGGGTTACCGCAGAGGAGGTCGATTCACTGTCGCTTCACTTTCAGATGAGGAAATTGTTAATCTCCGGTGAGGATTACCGTCGTGATTCACCGTCGTCGTCGTCGTCGTCATCGGAGGTGGATGAACTTGACGGGATTCCGGCGAGTACGTACTGTGTATGGACTCCAAAATCAGCTCAATCGGTTCAAGCTTCACCGAACAGATGCAAGAAGAGTAATTCCACAGGTTCATCAGCGTCTCCGTTAAAGCGATGGAAGGTTCTGGATTTACTCCGGCGAAGCAACAGCGATGGAAAGAACATGTTCATGTTCCTGAAGAATAATAAGGAAGTGAAATCGGAGAATTCGAAAGAGCGGCGTGATTTTGGAAGCAGTAATGAATTCGCCGGAAAAAAGTATAGCGGCGGCGGAGAAGGAAAGTTACCGAAAACAACGTCGGCGTATGAAGGAGTATATTTTGGGAAAAGAGAGAGAAGAATAAAAGAGAAGAATAAGAGAAGAACGTATTTGCCGTATAAACAAAACTTGATCGGTTATGCCTCTACTTTCAATTCCTTTTCTCCATTTTGATCATATTGTTATTATTAAACTATACTCTCTCTTACTTCCTCTTCCCCACATTTTAGGATAAAGAAATAATCTATTTTGGATTTCGTGATCATTCATTCTATATTTCAAGTCACCATTCTTTATACAGAAAAGAACCAGAATCTGTAGTAGATATTAACTCATCGTTTGGCTTTACCAATATGACTTTTTGCTATAGATTTTCATATGTTGAAGTTACCCTACTTGATTTGGACCACTCCCAATCAAACATGGACATACAAATATTCTCTAGGCAACATGTTTTTACTTTTATTTTATTTTGGGAAAAGTGAAGTATGCATTATGAACTATTTATTCTTTATAATTACTCCTTAAATTCTATTTGCGAGTGAAATTGATCTCTACATAAAGATAGTGTTAAATTACTAATATACCAACAAGGAAACACTTAAACCAACTTAGAACATTAGCAGTAGGCCAACCAACAATGCATGTTAGTGAACATCGATGACAGAAAGAAATTGACGTCAAAATACATATTGATTGAGAAGAAGGGAATAAATAAATTTTAGAGTTAAAATGATCAAAGGAGTAATATTGAAATATAAAAAATTAAATATAATATTTAATTATTTTCTATAAAAATATTTCTAAAACCAAACAAAATAATATTGTCATACTTTTATTGTCTGGAGGAGATAACTTATCTCCTACTATGATCATATGTGTAAGAAATGATTTCTAAACTAATTTATTAGGAGAACTTAACTTTCAAATGAATAGATTGTACATCATTTTAGATGATAAATGCATACATAAATATGACCACTTAAAGTAATTATTATTATTTTTAAAGGTGATCACTTCAAATGAGCAATGATCTTTAAATGATTATGAAATAAGTTTATATTTTTTTGTTTTATCTTACAAACAACTTATTTTTTTGGTTACCACAGATAAATCCACATCTAGAAAATAGTTCTGCAAAAAAAAAAAACTATTTTAATAATTACCTTATTATATTGAATAGCACTTATCTCACATTGGGATCTGTATATGAATGAGTGTTTATCACCTTTGGAATATATTAAATGGCATGCTTCTTCCCCCTTCTCTGTATTTTATTTTTATTGCAAAGTTTAATAATCAAATATGTACATTTGAAACCTCTTCTTATGAAGAAACAATCTATGAATACAAATAAAATAGCAGCATTACCTGAAATATGAAATGTGTATATGAAGGATGACTTTGATCTCAAGTTCCATAAGCCTTTGGGTCAAGAATGATAGTGATCTTCTCTTTGTGATCACCTCTCAACATTTCCACAATCACCTAAGTACCAATACCATCAAATATTATTACACTAGGATATTAAATTAGCTTCAAATTGGTGTAGGAGTTTAATATTTTTAGCCAATGTATGGAGACATTTCTAGTAACAAAAAATCAGAGATTAAGAGCTCATTTGTTGCAGGTTCTTGCACACAAAAATGATACTCAATATTAACATGTTCTAGCCGCTGATTTAACATAGCGCGCACTACACTAGATTCTTTGAAAGCGCTTTCGCCAGTCAATCCCAGTTTGATAACATTATCCGTAAGAGGAAAAATAAAGCGAAAAAATTGGAGTCAACAAAATTTCCAAGATATTCTCACAAGCAAAGAGACAATTAGGCCTTGGTTTACAAAATTTTATCAAGAGGTCTTAATTCTTTGGGCAAGCCATCAAAGAGTCCTGCATCTACATCCGATTGTAGCATAGGTCGCTTCCCTGTTTCCCAGGCAATGCCCTCAGCTAGGTGCTCCTTGCTTGGCGTGACCATTACGAAATTCGGATCAGCTCTTTCATAACTGTAAACAAGTAAATCATGTCCCGCAAAACATAAAAACTCATCAATGTAAGGTATGATTTTAGAAACATATACATATTAGTATGGCATGAGCTAAAATTTGCATTAAAGATAAATGGACGAACCTGGCTTCTCGAAGACTCTCACTTTGGATGCCAAATCCGCATTGCATTTTACCATCAGCATGATCTCTAGTGGCTGTAGAAAAACAGCAGATCCACGTCACCTCCAAATCATATAGCCTTATGACACTAGAGGGAGAAAACATATATTCTACCATAAAAGGGTGGCTCAGCGCACAACGTTAGATATACGCAATCTTACCACTTGCAATCGAAGAAGTTATTACCAGGATTTGAACTCATGACCTGGTCACACAAGACAAGCAACCTTACCGTTGGTTGTGCTGAGGCTCGCCCTATGTGAAAAGGAGGGTCCAGCACACGAGGTTATATAGAAAAGGAACATTTAGAATTTCCCCAACACTAGGAACATAACTCCCCCCCATGCATTCCCCACAAAAAGAGCCTTAACTTAAGTCCACCCTTGATCATGATAATTTGGTTATATATAGGTTTCATCCAAAAAAAACGTTGACAAACAACAAGATAATGCAGGATAGGTAATAACTACAGACTTACTAATAGGTTAGAAGTGCCATAGCCTCTGATCCTAGTACACACATACAAATAAGCAAATGCCAAAGGAAAGAACAATGGATAAAGAGCTAAAAGGATATTGAATAGAAAAGTCTCACTAGAGGTACCTGAAATGCTGAAAGTGAAAGAGGGTTTCCACCATGATTTGAATGAAAATGCCATTGATGAGCTACGAGGTCCAATTTTTGCCTGCAAAGGTGCGAAATTTTCTACCTGAGTGGATTTACACAATCTATAGAAGCTTGTACAACATTGCACAGATTATTTTTACCTTCAGCAAGAAATTTTTATTGGCTTGCCAGGACGCGCCTATTCGAAAAGAGGAGTCCTTGATGTTGTTTGTTGCTATAGCATCATCAACACTTCAGACAAGTAGAAAATCAGATTGTGCCATGTGGATGCACAATTATACATAAGTTTGAATATATGTTAAGCCAAAAGGAATACCTTGTTTCTAACTCAAACCCAAAATCAATATAGTTTGTAATTCCAACAACAACATTCTCTTCAAGGGGGTTCTTCACCTGTTCAATTCAAGCATGTGATTTGTCAGATATGATATGTTTTGTTTCTGATTCAACAAGAAATTAAAAACCTGTGGGATTACACAACTTGCAGCAAACAGATAACACATCTCAATAAGATAGAATATGGGTAAACTAACAAGAATAAATAAGCAATTCCAGGATGGAATTCTATCAATATAAAGGTAAACCTGCATCCAAGATATAACTCAGGATAATAGGCTGAAGATTTTGGGTAAATAAACTTCTAATTCAAATATCTTTTCATGCAGTGTCACCAACTTAACAACTTACAGAAACTCAAGCCTCATTGGTATTTGACCAAATATGATACAGGGATATAGTTATGTTTGAAAACAAGTTCAAATACACGTATAACGCCTTATACATAAATGTATGTACTTATAAAATTACATATAACACAAGCCAGAATCAATTAAAATGTACAAAAACTATTACGTAGTTATACGCTTTCATTGCTTTCACACTTTCACATGACATAATGCATTCTGACCATTTTAAATCAGGTTTCATCTGTTTCATTATTGCACCAACTGATTTCAGACAAAACAATAATTTTTTTAAATGGACAAAATACAGAGTAGCTGCCTCATACATGTATCTAATATTAAGACAATATAGAGTTGAGGGCCAATTTGGTGCATCCATGCATTTTATCTTGCAAGGTATTGCAATGATGAAAATCAAACCAGAGAACAGAAGCCAAGTATAGATTATCACTCCACCAACCACATTCTATAAGGAGTATATTCCATCACGTCTTTAACATAAAAGTATCAATCAGTTTCAGGGTAAACGCATTCATTAATAAGTTTAATTTTAAGAGATGCTACAAACAACAAATAATTTATACAACTTGAGTGTGATATGAATACAAACGAGCAATGAAAAAAAAACAAAAGAAATAGAGAGCAAAGACCAAAGAAAGATACCCGTCTTTGTACAACCATATGTTGATAGAATGAGGCAACAAACTGCAAAATTTTCAAAGTTTGGAATTTCATTAAAGTGCTTCAAAATAATAATCAGAACTATGTGAAGCACATGTTATGGGACTAAAATGCCTAGATGCATTCAATTGAATTGGCTTGAAGTTTAAATCACGCCATCATGCATCAGAGGCATATCATAGAGCAGTATGACAATTATCAAACCCATCAAAAGGATCTCCGACTAATTGAATAAATGCAAAACAGTAATAATCAATTTATGTAGAACATACCTGAGAGCTTCTCACAAGCTCGAGACTGAAATTGAAGGATGGGCTCAAAGGGCTACCTAATCCCCCACCATAACCCATGGCACAACTCCAGTTCATCAAATTTGAAAGTTTTTCCTTTCCACCTATAAAAGTAACACCACAAGGTCAGTATGTTCATATTTGTTTAAAATTCGTACTTAATACATGTAAACTTCATGTTAGATAAATATGCTGAAAAAATGCTCTTAGTTTTTTTAACTGTTTTGGTTCATTCATAAAATCATAATTCTTGAACCTACTTCGAAATAATAAAGCACAGTTCAAGTTCTTCAATCCCCTCATCTCTCTGTAGATTGCTTTCTATTTACACTTCTTTCATTTAATTGTAGCCATATATGATTGATATATGTGTGTGTGGTTTAACATACATCTTCAGTTGAAACACTAATGCATGAATCATATGAGTCACACTCACCAAAATATTGATGCAATAATGATAACTTTACCCAATTTCCCTACCAATTAAATGACAGCTTAAAAACTGCAAAAGCACTCAAAACACTAATGCATGAATCATGCAAATCACCGGCAAAAATATTGATGCAATAATGACAACTTTCTAGTAAATACAAATATAAAAAAAAAATCAGAGGAATATAATCTGTTTAGTTCTTACGCTGTGGCTCATACTGCACCCCAGCAGTCACCCGTCCCATCCTGCTAACAAGCCATGCACTTTTTGGTACTTCATCTTTCACTGCATAGTACGACGATTACATAAATTATACATAAATAGAACCTAAGCACTCACAATTCACGCCCCGCAACTTAACCAACAAAGTTGACTCTCGAGGACCCTTTAATCGATATTTTAACAAATAGAAACCTCATTAACATAATATTCAGGAAACTTACTGGCAAAAGGCATAAGTGCTGGAGGCATAAGTGTGACTCCAATAGATAGATTTTCTGAACCATATCTCAATCCCATCAGGCCATGATCTTCAGAGGGTTCTCTAAAGAATTGGTAAACTTTGTTAATAAATTATGTTGCAATTTGTGAATACATGGACTACAGTAAGAACCTAATACACACATTCTGCTACCATCAAACACACCTTTTCTTCGATAGCACAGGGAACACTCCAAAAGCCCCAAATCCATATCTTGGATAGTATGCACATGATCTCATCCGCAAAATCCTACAGATACAAAATCCACATTATTCACTGTGTCAATAGGAGAAAACCCACCAGCAGATTAGGCATTACAATTGGAGCTTCGTAATTCAGTTAGAGTTTCTTACGGATCCGTTGTTGATACATAAAGGTCCATGAATGTATGAGGATCATTAACATCACTGCAAGCCCATCAAGAAAAAAGGAGAAACCTCAACAAACAAGAGAACAAAGGCATGTATGCAATGGAATCAATACAACAGAAGTAATAGAAGGGGAAAAAGAAGGAACAATACCTTTGCCAGCGAAACAATGCATTTCCTATAACATTCTCTTCTGGCTTATTATCAAGAGGACCTGAAACCTAAACAGGTTAAGGGCAATGCAATAAATTCTTCATTTTTCATAGTTCCAACTTTTGAAGTACAAGGGAGAGTTATACTTACACACTAGTTTTACACTGATTAACAATTTCCAAAAACTTAGTTAACAGCATTGATTGTGTATTGTCTGGTTAACATGCTAGTAATCAATTACCACAATATATACTTACACACTAGCTTCTTAGAAAAAAAGTGCTTTTACCAAAAGATTAATAGATCTTGCATTTTTTTTAATGCTAAACAAATAGGTTCGAAGAGATAAATAATAAAAAGGCGGCTCATGTCCCGTCATGTAGGATGTAGGTAGAGTTACTGTTGCCGATCCGAGAAAAAAAAAAAAAAATATATATATATATATAAAAAGAGAACCAATAAAATCATAACAACACATTAAAATTTTAAATTAAATTAAAATTTAATCCTACATAATAACACCAATAAACATAAATCTATGTGTCTACACAAGTTTTTCTCCGTCAACCTTGTCAAAATTGACACGTCATCATATACTAAATTAACACATGTCAATTCGATCTTTCACTTAACACATCATCATAAGATACTAATTTGATCTTTTACTCATAAATATAAATAAAAAGGGCGCACACAAGCAGATAGACTATTTCTCGGATTTGAACATTGATGTCGTATAAAAAATAAAATAAAAACCTCCACTCCACTATATATGGCGTCATTATGAATAAAAGCTATAAAAGTAAAGAAATTATAATAGTGAAATGTAAATTAATAAGGATACAGTAGCAATGAGATCAACATGAGGATCATCAATAGGTTGAAGCATAATAGTTGTAGAGAAATGCCTTGGATTTTGATAATAATCATGAAATAGGGATTTCAATGCAAGTTTCCCAAACAATACATTATATGAAGAATCTAACATCCTTGTGCGAGCACCGATCGGAGGATAATTGAAGAGCGGTGGCACCACCACCATTTTGGGAGGAGGTGGCGGTGGCGCTGAACCTTTCCCGCGAACCCAATTCCATACGAACATTGTTCTCTCTCTCTCTCTCTTTTTGTGAATGTTTGGAATAATGGGAATTTGTTATATATATGAAGCGAATCTCACTCGTGATTCTCTCATGACGAATTCAACTTTGAACACACTTTTTGCGGATTTACAATACTACCCCTCTTATATTTGATAATTAACACCAATCCCTATATAAGAAGAGGATAAATAGATTTCAGAAATAAAAAATGGACAACATAGTAATGTTTTATAAAAAATTAAAGATATCAACAGGATGTTGATTCAAGTGGTACATGTTTGATTCTCCTTAAGTAAGGTCTCGGGTTCGAGTCTTGTGGATGGAAAAAATAACCGCTGAGAGAGTTGAGTTAGTCTCACATACATGTGGATGTTCCCAGTTAGAGATGACAATAAAAACTGAACTCATGGGTACCCGCCCAAACCGAACACGAATTTAACGGGAAACCCGATGTGATTGGGTTCGGGTTCGAGTTTTACTCGGGTTTAAATTTTGGGTTTGGTATAGCAAAGACTCTAACCCGAACATGCCCCTAAGTAAGGTAATTCAATTTAAAATTGAAATTTCTATCATTTGTCAATTGTTTTTAATTTCTACTTTTACTTTACATACTATTGAATCTTCAAACAAAAAAAATGAAATAATACAAGAGAAAATAGAAATGTTAGAGAAAAATTACACGAAAATAATATCATATTTTCCTTAATACTTTATCATTTTCGGGTTCGGATATGATATTTTTATTTTCAACCCCGTTGAGTTTGGATTCGGGTTCCTGTTTTGAATTTCGGGTTTGGGTACGTACAAACCCGACCCCGATCTGCCCCGTTGTCATTCCTATTCCCGGCTCGAACAGGATTGCCTCCGGTGCGAGGATACCTCTGAGAAACCAAATAAAATTAAAAATAAATAATAATGATATGACAATTGAGATTAAAATAAATAATAATGATATGACAATTGAGATTAAAATAAAATACATCAACATAAATTTGTCATCATAAATAATTTAACATTGTATTTATTTATGAATCAATTTCATCAACAAATAAAATTTAAGAAGTAATTAAAAAGAAAAAAATAATTGATGATTGATACTTGTAAAATATATAAATTTTGTGGTTTTATGTACTCTCCTAACAAATTATAGAGGATTAGTCTTTAATTTTTATTTGTTTTTGTATAATCAATAATATCTTTCACCTTATCTGGAATTATAGGTAAGTAGATTAACAAGTATTGCTATAGACGGTGTTCTCTAATGCACATACTGATTTTTTTTCAATATATCTATATACCATTTGTAATCTTATTAGTCCAAATTTTATTTTCTTGCAAATGACATACATATTTTTTTGAAACATTATCCTCCTGAACTATTTTATATTATTGAGAATATGCAAGGAATTTCATCATTATTTTTCTAAAATAAATATTTATATACTTCTTTGTATGTATTGTTTGAGTCTCAATCAATATTTTTTATAATTTTGATATAACAAAATCAGTTGAATTTGCAAAGAAGTCCATGTTATTTTTTCCAACTGATTTGGTGATGTTTGATAATCAATGAGACTTACATCATTTATAAGTGTATCAATGTTAAATTTACTTCTTTAAATGAATCAATAATCTCTCACATAAGTTAATTGAAAGTGAAATACACATTGTTTACACATTAGTTTATCTTTTTATGAAGTTGGCAATGACTTTACGTGTTGTCATAATAATGATAGAAATAGCATTTTCAACTATGAATGATTGTCCAATGATTTATATTAAGCGATAAATGTTAAACAATATTGTAATGAGTTAATATGATTTTGATTGTGAAATATATAATTTATATTGATTAGTTATATTAAAATTTAGTGATTTTGATATGAATATTTTCATCATCTTATATATGATAATATTTATTATCTTAATATATGTTGCATACTCTATTTTTGTATCTTATATCTATCACCTAACATCACTAATATAAATCAAATATTTGACTTTTAAATATTTTAGAATGTATAGAACCCTATATCATTGAACTAATGGATTGTTGATATAATTTGTGAAAAGTATGCATGACAAATATACATAGAGTAATGGTTTTTGTAGTTACATATTAAGCATTTATTTTTTTATTTCTGAAGTGAGAATCCACTTACTTTAAGAATAAATTTTTTAAACTTATTTTTCATCATGACTATTAATTCTAAGAAAATTTAGTGATTTAGATCTATTTAATAATTAAAACTATTAAAATTAATGACTTGGATGAAAAATAAATTTAAAAAACGTACTCTTAAAGTAATCCTCGTATTTCTTAATCGGTGCCTCTCTAGGATGACCCAAAACCAAAAGTACGTTAGATCTGAAAAAGCCAATGGCAATTAGCGTATTTCCACATTTAGTATAAAGTTTTTTTTTCAAATCAATTTTGTTGTTTAAGTAAAAATGGCTTAATTTAACAGCTTTTACGTAATTATGGAAAGAGGGGTCACGTCCCCACTTATATACATAAACCATATTATTAAAAGAAAATTTATTACCATGTTTATGTTTTCATAATTGTTAAAAGATTAAGGAGAAATAAATGTAAAGGAAAGTAATATTCTTATATTTTTAAGATGGGAAGAGGATGAAATTTGAATTTTTGGTTTCCACCTTTTTATATGTTTTCTTATTTTTTTAATCATATTCATTAAATAGTGCTATGCCACTTATGAAATATAAGTAAATTTGACTATTTCAATGTTATCAAATATAAGTATTAGTGTGCCAAAACTATCATTATTAATGTATATTTAATTTGATTTTCAAGTGACTTTTCTCAAGCTATTTTTTTTATATTACAAAAGGTATTTACTCACATTTTGGTCAGGAACTAACCTTTATGGATTCGTAGTTGTCCATCCCAACAAATATCGCTCACAAGAATCGAACTATCAACTTTGTAGATCCAATAAAGCTTTACACCACTAGATCAACGTCTTGTTGGTTTGTCATACAGTTTTTATACATTAAATATGAATTAGAGACAATTAAAATATATTTTTTATCACTTTAACACAATTAAATGATTTTGTAAAAGCTACTTATAATCATTTTTTCCTTATATACAAAAATAAAAAAACAAATGAATAAATATTATCCAAACATACATCATGTAACGTTAGTCTAGTACTGTAAGATTCCATTAGATTCCCAAGATGACAAAAAGTCAATAGTTCAATTTTTTGGAATAAAACTTGTTGAAAGGGATAACTATACATTCCGAAAGGTATTAATTCATTATATAAAAAAAAAGTGAGATGACATCATTAGTGGTATAAAAAACGTAAGAGTAAATATCCATTTAGTCCCTAATGTTTTTCAACTTTACCGATTTAGTTATTCAAAAATGAAAAGACTTAAAATAGTCCCAAAAATTTCAAATGTGAGTCAAATTAGTCATTTTTAACATATTTTACAACACTTAGTAGAAACTAATTTGATCAATATATGAAATCTTTAGTATCATTTTATTCCAACACATGAAAAACATGAGCGAAATATTTACTCCAACACATGAAAAACATGATCTAGCGAACATAATAGTATTTGAGATTATGATCATGTTTTAAAAGTACCCTTCATTAACCAACACAACATGAAGAGGTTTATGTTCATGGATCTATCTATGTATCTCTCTATATATCTATATATTCCTAAATTGGAGGAATAATTATTAGTGTAGTTTTGTCTAGATTCATTTTCTGCAAAACAACGCTACCCAATACAATTCTACTTTCCTTCTTTTTTCTCTCACTCGTTATTTCTTCACAACAACTACAACAAATTACACATAATCTTCTTCCTTATTTTCTTTCAGAGCTTTTGGTAACTTAACTTTATCACCATTTCTTTCTTCACTTTATTATTTATTTATTTATTATCATCATTCATATTTTGTGTGTGTGTTCTTTTGGTTCTTCACGTTTTCTCGTGATTCTTAAACTCTTTCCAACCCCCATTTTCTCTTTCTCTCTCTCTAACCCATTTTTCTATGTTTCAACAACTTTTTCATCGTTGCATGTTGTTTCTTAAATTTTAGTATCAGGGGTAAGTCAAAAATGTGATTTTTATTATATTTTGTTGGAAAAGAGAGGATTTTTAATTTTTTTGAATTGATTTGATGTATTTTCTTTTACATAAATTTAAACTCTAAGAGTTTGTATATGCTATGCTTAGAATTTGGTTTTGTATTGTTGCTGTTAATTATATAGTATAATGGAGAAATTTAAAATATCATAAGATATTTGGAACCAGTTTGTTCATACTTTGATATAAAAAATCACTTCTGAATCTGATATATTCATATTCTTAATATTTGATTGGGTTTTACTAAAAAGTTTTTATGAATAAATAAAAATCTGCAAAAAGTGTTTGTGGAGAATCACTTTGATAACTTTGTCACTCACTGGTTTCCACAAAGTATTACTATTGCTTTATGTGATCTGCATTCTATGATGGATTGTGGTGGTGCGAATTCACGCCGAAAGTGAAGGCCTCTTGTTTGAAGTTTTTCTTTAATTTAATCCGTGTTTGCTTTTCGCAGAAAGGAATCGCAATGGCAACTTGCATACCTGCTGGAATTGGCACGATGCGTTGTAGAGTGACCGACTGCAACATACAAAGGTGTAGAAGGACTACTTGGGTTTCTGATATGCCATTCAAGAGATACTTACAAAAAGAGTTTTCATGGTAACGGTTTTGATCCAATAATCATATTAATCGTTACTTTAAGTCTCACAATATGTATTTTGATGTCTACCAAGGAGTTCTTGTTTGCTTCTCCGGAGTTATTGTTGTTGAATGAATTTTTACTTGTTTGCACAAGATCACGAGTTTTTTCCTTTATGTAATTTTCGGAGATCATATGATTTATTTTCTGTTAAAACTTTTATATTTAATATTCTGGTGGTATCATTACAATATTTTAATCCTGGAATCATATTAGTCGTGAAATCTTACCTGTTTGCACAAGTTTGTACGATTTTCATTTTTCATCGCAGTTAAATTTGTCAGATCTGAAGCATATTCAGCTTTGATTGGTTGCTAGGTTTCGTAAGTGGAAATTTTGATGTAGATAGATCAAGTTATCGTCATGGTTTGTAGCACTTGCGAAATGATTATTATTTAATTTGTTTGAAGCAAGTAATTGTCGGGTGTGGCTAGAAAATAAATTTTTTGAACCGATTAATTATGTAGTAGTATTACACATTGTACTTCACTCTCCGGTTTATTCTTCTTTACTAAATTATTTTTTCAATTTTAGGTCTAAAGGGGTATCCCAAGTCCTGAAGGTGCAAAGATGTGAGTTTTCTGTACCTCAGCTTTATAGGAACCGGAAACTCTTCAAAGTCGTTTCCTCATGCAAAAACGATGGTTCCACAAAACACTTTGACTTTGCCGTCATTGGGAGTGGAATTGCTGGCCTCCGCTATGCGCTCGATGTTGCAAAATATGGAACTGTTGCGGTGATAACAAAGGCTGAGTCTCATGAATGCAACACCAATTATGCTCAAGGTGGTGTTAGTGCTGTGCTATGCCCTTCAGACTCTGTCGAGAGTCACATGAAGGACACCATTGTGGCCGGGGCTTACCTTTGTGACGAGGAGACTGTGAGAGTAATGTTCTAGACTTATCACATCTAGCACGTAAATCTTTCGTATAACTCGATCTATGCTCATGAACATTAAACCAAATAAATACAACTGAATATGCAATGACCTAAGAAGATTCGTTCTTTTAAGTTGTTTTATGAACCGACTTTTCATATTTTTAATGCTTATCTCAAATTGATGACAGCGACGTTTTGTACTTATAAACAAGGTGTTTTCAACTTGAAATGCAATTCAGTTATTCAATTACTTTTTCTGATTGATAACCGCAAAAGCGTAGCGAATCTTTAATTTATGGAACTGAATAACATTCTGCATTAATTCTTAGGAGATCTTTGAACATGCAAGAATTACTCATGCACCTTTAGATGATATATATACATGTATATATATAGGTTGCGAGTGTGCGATTAAGGTGGGAACGCTTGTTTATTTTCCGTCGGATAAAGATTAATGGCATAGATTAAATCCTAATTTAAAAACTCATGTGGCATTCCATCAGTTCCCCATGCGCCTATAGTTCCTTCCATCTATTCCGTTGCCTTCTTGACATACATCTCCTCTTCCTTTCTTTTACCGAGATCACGCATTGAATCAAACTACTTCATAAACTACCAGACCGGGTTTTGTAAGTCGAACAATTTTCTTAATTGTTTTTACACATTCGTAATTGTCTCTCTCACTCACTGCCGTTTCCGAGGTGAACTTCACCCATCGCTGTTATACGTGAGCCAGCCATAACATATATGGAGCGTTATTCGTTGGTATTGCTCATTCCTTCCTTGTCCTTCTTTTTATTCGCAAGGTACGAATTTCCATTAAAATATTTATGATTAAGGAATTTTCACCGAAATATTTTTGGGAAGGGCGGTGGAGGACAAGTAATCTAGAAAACAAGAGTACTTGTCCCTTTCCATCTATAAATCATGGTCGGAAACTCTGAAAATATCGTGGACAAACCAAAGAGGGATTTGTCCGTGTCTAATTCATTATCTATAAAAGGAAGGAAGCAAGGGGATGTGGATGTCACAAAGACGACGGAATAGATGGCAGTAAATATATGCGCGTGAGGACCTGATGGAATGTCACATTATTTTTTTTAATTAGGATTTAATATCTGCCGATAACCTTTATCCATCTTCTCATTTCTCACGATAAGCAACCGTTCTCATTTTATTAACATTGACTCTTTTTTCCAGGTTGTCTGTACTGAAGGACCCGACAGAGTCAGAGAACTAATTGCTATGGGTGCATCGTTTGATCACGGGGAAGATGGTAACTTGCATCTAGCGAGAGAGGGCGGTCATTCACATCATAGAGTTGTTCATGCAGCTGATATGACCGGAAAAGAGATTGAACGGGCTCTGCTGAAGGCAATTGTCAACAATCCTAATATTTTTGTGTTCGAACACCACTTCGCTATAGATCTTCTCACTTGTCAGGTTTGTTCTCGGAATTATTTTTTCTTTTCTCTTCGTATTATACTAAAGGTTTAGGCAGCATTTGGTAAACGAACAGAATAGAACGGAACAGAATGCAATGTTCTATTCTCTTTGATTCAACTATTTTGGTGAAACCGAAATGTCTCACTTTTACCTTTGTCTACTATTGTTTTCTAGTTATGAAATACACCAAACATATAACCAAACCCGTGTTATTTCCGTCTTTTTGAATGTTTGCATCGACTATCTAAAACATGTTACTGTGTCGCAGGATGGTTCTGATATAACTTGTTTTGGTGTCGATACACTGAATACTGAAACACTAGAGGTGGGAAAAGCAACCATGTGCGATTTTAAATTATTGTCACCATTGAATATATTTTCTGAAATTTCATCTTTTTAGCCTTTAGGTTGTAAGATTTCTTTCGAAGGTGACTTTACTTGCCTCGGGTGGAGCTGGACATATTTATCCTAAAACTACAAATCCTCTGGTATTTCTCTTTTTTCATTTTACTTTCTTAATGACATAAATCATGTCGGAAAATTTAATATTCTAGAATGAGTTTATGATGTTAATATAGTATCGTCTTGAAGAGGGTGAAATTGAAAATTAAACTACTCATTATTGCAATTAATTGCTTATTCAAAATAACATCATTAATTTATTTGGATGATAACTATATAAATTTAGTGATGCACATTATTAAATAAAAATCATTGAGCAACACAATATACTTGAAGCAAAAATTGTTGTCATTAAGTCGGTTAATTTGTTCTCTGGAGTATTGATACATATATGGCACCGAAATGATGCATTATATGGCGAGACTTTTTGCATGCTAATTTAATCTTCTTTGTACTATCACAGGTCGCCACCGGAGATGGAATTGCCATTGCACACCGAGCTCAAGCTGTGATTTCCAACATGGAGTGAGTAGATTGTTTCGAAACTGTGAATATTGTTTTTTTTTCTTTCTGTAGAACATAGCTAAACATATTTTTAAACAAATAAAAGTCGACAAAATAATCTGCAAAGATTTGAAGTTATTATTCGGTAAACAACTTTAATAAGCTTCATTAACAAGCTTATTGGAATAAACTATAAAGAGAGCATGCAAGATGTCATAAGCTGATTTCTTATGTTATTTTCGGAAGTTTATTTTCATAATCTATTCTCAATACTTAAAAATAAGCTCTCTATAAGTTCTTCCAAACGCCTCCTAAGTCGTGTAGGATTCTATTCCGAGCTTATTGATCATGATTTTTGCAGGTTTGTGCAGTTCCATCCAACCGCCTTAGCAGATGAAGGCCTTCCTATTAAGCCAACCGAGCCTCGGGAGAACGCATTTCTGATATCTGAAGCTGTAAGGGGTGACGGGGGCATCCTGTATAACTTAGGCATGGAAAGGTTTATGCCCTTGTATGATGGAAGGGCAGAACTCGCTCCAAGGGACGTGGTAGCACGAAGCATAGATGACCAACTGAAAAAACGCGACGAGAAGTATGTGCTCCTCGATATAAGCCACAAGCCAAAGGATGAAATTCTGTCACACTTCCCCAACATTTCTTCAACGTGTCTCCAATATGGTTTGGACATAACTCGTCATCCGATCCCCGTTGTTCCAGCTGCACATTACATGTGCGGAGGAGTTCGTGCTGGCCTACAAGGAGAGACAAATGTGCAGGGTCTGTATGTAGCTGGTGAAGTAGCGTGCACCGGTTTGCATGGAGCTAACAGACTCGCTAGCAACTCATTGCTCGAGGCACTGGTTTTCGCACAAAGAGCCGTGCTTCCCTCGGTTGATCAAATGAAGAGCTCTAGTCTTGATCTGACTGCTTCAAATTTGTGGCCAAGACCGGTCGTGCCTTTATCACTTGGAAACGATGTCAGAGGCAAGATTTTATCAATGACAAGGGAATTGAGGAAAGAAGTGCAATCTATAATGTGGAACTATGTCGGAATTGTTAGGTCGACGATGAGACTAGAAACTGCAGAGCAGAAAATTGGTGAAGTTGAGGCTAAATGGGAGGAGTACATAACTCAACATGGATGGAAACCAACAATGGTGGGCCCTGAGATATGTGAAATGAGAAACCTCTTTTGTTGTGCAAAGATTGTTGTCAGCAGTGCCCTTTCTCGGCACGAGAGCCGAGGTCTGCATTACACCATTGATTTTCCTGATCTTGAGGAAAGTGAAAGATTGCCAACAATCATTATGCCAAGTTCACTTGTAAACAGTACATGGAGTTCTAGACAGTTACACAAGCAACCCTTGTGGCAGTAAAGCATTATCAGTTTCTGCCATTATATATGAAGAGAATAAAGTTTCTCCTCGAGATAAGTTATCTCCTCCGACCAGTAAAAGTATGACATGTGGCTGAAGGAGATAATTTGTCTTCTTATATCAGAAGATACTTTATTCTCATATATGAATAGGGAACATAATTGAAATACAGCACAATCAGCACCAGAGAGGGAAAATCCTAAGGCTAATATGCATTTCCCTCTCTCATAATTTTTATATTTTCCTTTTTATACTTATCATCTGATTCATTCTCTTTGTATTGAGAAATATAGCCAATGAAGAATGAAAACTTCACATATACTTTAAGGCACTAATAATTGCATTTTAAAATATCTTACATTTATTTTTTTCCTTTTTTCCTTTTATAACATTATAGATGAGAATGTTATTTTTTGTGGTTTTATAAAATCTTAACTTTTATAATTTTGTAAAGTCATTAATGGATTTTAGTTCAAAAAAGCTATTTTGGTATTTTTTTTTTGTGGTTTATAAAGTACAATGTTTGGATTTTTAAAATATTGAATGTACCATTTTCTGATGCAACTTTGCTGCTATTGAATCCTTAACCAATGTACATATCTAAACATCTACAACCTTTTGATGTATAATGTTACTTCTCCACATTCTGCAGTGTCATATTCATGTTTGTCACATTCATAACATGCTTTGACTAGGACAAGAAAACATAACAAATGTATGGTTTCATATCAAACTTGGTTAGAAGCAACTGAATTTTCCAATAGTTTGGTCTACCAGCAAGGAAAAATAAGTTTCACCATCCATTTATTTACATAGAAAGTTGCATTTTTCACATTTTATAGATTGAGTTATAATGAAGTTTCCTATGCACTGTAAAAAGTAGACTAAACTTAAAGTAATTTCTGTGAATGTACTTGAGCAATGAACAATTGGAAGTGGAACCTATGTCCACTTTGTTATTGTTTTTAGGTAAAATACGAAAAAAGGACGGTCTAGTGCATGTGGTTCCCACCTAATAGGGTTTGGGAACGTTGTTTCTCGGATCTGAACGTATGATGTTCAGGTCATAAGACAGATAAAGTCATTGTTATGCAGAACTCTCCATCTCGGCAATATATGAAAACAATGATCAAAATATGCAAAGCAGCTCCCCTCATCATGTTTTATATACATCCTCAGCTTTATAGAATCTTAATGAAATTTTCTTTTATAAGGTGAGAATTGGCATCCAAGAGAGTTTCCAATGATCTTCTTGATTTTCTGTTCCGCGCCCTTCCAGCTTCTTTCAGTAACTCTTCCAACCTGCGTTTCTCGTCGTCGACATCGGGATTTGCTGTTCCGAGTTTCTCTTCCCTCATGCCAACTACATGTTCCAAAATTTCAATGGCATCTTCCACTCTGCACATAATTACAAAGAACAAGTGTTAGTAGTGATAAACATGTTACAATAATCATGTTAGAATAGGATGGAACATAAACATGACAAAAGACTAAAAAGTAGAATATTTTGTTCTGTTCAGTCCTGTTCTATACACGAACGAAAAGCTAAGAGACCGAAACAATATGGACTCATGAAAGTAAAGGGGACAATGAACATAGTACCTTCCCATTGCATCATAGGTTCCTGCTAGATTGCTATAAACTCCTAGAGTGTCTGAGTGGTATGGACCATATTCATTTTCCAATATAGTCCTAGCCTCTTCGAACAAATCCGCAGCCTCGTTTATAGCATAACGCTGCACGCATGTCAGTCCCATCTGGTTCAAAGCAATTCCAAACAAAGCGGATTTCTTCTCTCCGCTGGCGCGAAACTTGGCGATGGCACTTTTGAAGATGTCGTAAGAATCAGAATAGTTCCCTAGCATGTAATATATAACTCCGATTTGAGCCTCAATTCCTGCAATAGTACTTTGATGACCAGGTGCATTGCCATATATCTTCAAAGCCTTTTTGAGTAACTTCAATCCTCTCCCTAAATCATTCATTGATTGATAGATTGCAGCTACATCTATTAAACCACTTGCAACCTCTTCTGAGGGAATTCCCGGGTTGCTCTTCCCGAAAATTCTCAGCGCGTTTTTACAGTGTGATTTTGATTCCTTGAATTTCCCTATTTTGTTGTACAAATCAGCTAACCTTACATAAACTGAAGCAACTGTTGGATGGTTCTCTCCCTTTGCTGATTTGAAAACGGAGAGTGCTTTCTGGTAAGAAAACAGCGCCTCATCGTAGCGCGCCAATGAGAGATACACATCGCCGATGCTGCAATCGACCATAGCTACATCAAATTCTTGTCCATTAGCTGACATTGCCATGCTTGCCAAAACATAATGCTCAAGAGCAGCTTCATAATCACCTTTCGACTCGCAGATAAGCCCCATTAGTCTCTTATCTGCCGCTTCTTCGAGCGAAGCAGGGGACCCATTTTCCCTGTGAATATCAAGAGCCGTCTGACAAAGCTTCCCAGCCTCATCAAACTGCAGTGCCTGCACATGCGCCTCAGCCACATAGCGACACGTCTCGCCGAATCTTAGGTCACTTTCCCCCAATGCTTGTCCTTGGATTCCAAGACCTGCTGTATAAAACAGTATAGAATTCTCAATCTCCCCCATCATTGCATAAGTATCACCCAACTGCATGCATCCTGCAAACTTGGCCAGCGCGTGATCTTGACCATCCTCTAGCACTGGAATATCGATCGAACGCTCGAGAATGGGAATTGCCTCCTTGTATTGTCCTAAATTACAATATATTGTTGCCAATACATGCAAACACATCACCATTTCTAAACTTGGTTTTCCATTACTTTCACTCAACATCTCAAATGATTTCAAAGCTCTAAGAGCCAAACTGAGAGCTTTACGCGGATTCCCTCCCGAAGAGATCATATATCTTGTTTGCTTGAGTAAATATGGCCCCAATTCAGCATCACTTTCCTCGATCTCCTTCAAACCAAGGTTCCTATTATGCTTCCTCATATGAAAAACACCATTTACTTTTCGTACACCCTTCTCATTATTCGTCTTGTAAGTCGACGAATTTCTTCCTTTTCGAGTCGACTTGGTTGATCCTTCAATAACCCTTTGGCCATTACCCTTCTTTGTAGGGTCATTGCCACATGACACAACATCTTTCTCGGGATATGACTCCTCTTTATTCTCCTCAGTGACCACTTCCTTTGTGATTTCCAAATCTACAATATCTCCAACAAGATGACACAATTCTGAATCAATCCTCGAGGACTCTTCTCCATACGAGTAAAAACTAGCCCTCGAAGGTGATTGATCAGAACTCCTCATTTCACATACATTGTGATACAATTGCTCAATAGATGTATCTACAACACCATCAATGGTTAAATCAATTGAATCACCACTTTGAATGCTTCTTGGACTCAATGTACTCCTTGGTGATGCTTGTTGCTGCGTTGTGAAGTTTTCCTTGTGCGGTGTCCGAAAACCATTATTTTCTTCTGCTGAACCATTCACATTTGATTCTTCCATAGCTAAATCAAGCATTGGAATAGTATAATCAGTACCTTACCTAAAAAACAATGATAACAAAATAATATAAAGAAAACTTTGATATTTTCAAAATAGGAAGAAAAAAAAACAAGAACCAAAGTCTGCATAATGATTCAGAATGCATTATTCCATTTTATATTTAATTCAAACATAGCTAAACTAGACTATCAAACCAACAAGGCGTTAGTCTAGTGGTGTAAGGCCCTACTGGATCTCCAAGATCGAGGGTTCGATTCTTGGGAGCGACACTTGTTGGGAGGAGCAACCACGAATCCTGAAAGGGATTAGTTCCTTATCCAACAAGGTGAAGAGGATACTCTCGGTAATATCCACACAAAAAACTATCAAATATTATAATCAGCACCTTACCATAAACACTGATAACAGAAATATTAATAGAAAAAGTTTGAAATTCTTGAAAATATGATAACAAGAAGAAGAAAAAAACTCTACACAAGGATTCAGAATGCACAATTCACAATACATATATGTTGTGGAATCAAGAGGGTTGATTATGGCAGAGCTTATTTCTGATTATGACTTTTCTATAAACTCTTTTTAGCTTATTTCAAAAAAGCTAATAGAGTAAGAGTAAGTTGTTTACCTAAATGTACACTCAATCACAAAATCAAGAGCTTAAAAACCATTGGTGATTCTTGTCATATAAAATGAACCACAAAAATTATGTAAGAAGAAAGGGAAAAGTAAGAAAAAGCAAAAGAGAAATGAAAAAAAAAAAAGCTAGAAAAAAAAGCTAAAAAAAATATTCCATCTAATTGCTTGTTATTACTTCTTCTCATATATGCTCCTTCCAATGAACACAACATCAAAAACCAAACAACATAAAACAGAACAAATTAATGAACAACATAAGAAAATAGCTTAAAACATAAGCAGCAACAAGAACCAAGTAAAAAAAATGCAGCACCTTATTGACAACATGCACGAAAAATTATTATGATTGAACGTATCTAAGTCAGAATCAGAAACCGGAACCAAAGTGAAACAACATAGGATTAACAATAAATGTAAATATGAAGTGTTACCTTTAGTACTCTCAGAAATATAAAAAGCAAAAAACTTTAGAACAATGTATAATGGGGTGTTACTAGAATTATATTATGTACATATAAAGATATATAAGGTCAATGAATATAGCTGTATAATGTTAGTACTTAATATGAATTTATATACATGTGGGGTGTGTATTGAACAAGAAGAATAATATGAAGAAAAATTGGTAGTGGCAATATTGGAATTATGGGAAAATGGGGAGGGTAAAGATGAAATTATGTATGAAATTATTGAGATTATCTAGATATTGCATGTGTAAGAGTTGGAATGTTGAAGCAAAATGAAGAACGTGACATGCCTCCTACTCTATCATTTTCATATTCAACTTCTATTTTTTTAATAATAATTCTTTTTGTTATGTGGGTAATTTTTGTAAAAAGATTTTCAGGTACCAAAAGGTGTTGATCTAGTAGTGTAAATCTCCATAATTACCAAAATGTTAATGATACGATTTATGGAAGCGATACTTGTTGGGAGGGCAGCCACGCATCTCGAAAGAAATTAGTTTGTGAAGAGATAAAAAAAATTAGGTTGTTTGTGTTTTTGGTATATGTATTTTGGTTAATTCTCAAACATTTATTAGTTGCTGATTTTATTAAGTGAATCTTCTCCTATAGATAACATAAGCATAAAAAGTTATTGTGCTACATATTAAATACTATATGTTTGTGAAAATATCAAAAATTAGTTTTTAGATAACATGTTATAAAATTAATTATCTTCTCATAAAATCCTAATTTGACTATTTTATATTTTCTATCTCAAATTTTCAAAATTAACATTTTTTTCTTCCTAAAGTGTCTCTTACCCAATAATTGAGATGCTAATTTTACTTAGACAAAAAAACCTTTCTTCATAGTATTTGTTTGCTATATATATAAATTTTATAATTGAATTAAAAACTAAACATTTTCCCAACATAATTTTTATTAGTATTTTCAAAAGATAGTAACATATTTTTGAATTTTGAGGATATTTTAAATTAATATTTTTAAGAATATTTATTATTTATGTTTATAGAGTTGCAGTTGAGATGTAAGAAGCATAGGGTGGCGGGATTAACGGCTTTTCCACGCGAAAAGAGAAATGTTAAAGTTACCACTCGTTTACGCTTCAGGAGGTGAAAGTTCAAAGTTCCAATAAAAAGATACCACGTGGCAACGGAATAAGAAGTAGGAGCAATGATTGGTTGAATATTTTGAATAAGAGAGAGAAAGACTTGCATGAAGATGTATGTATGTAGAGACAACCAATTAAATCTTGCCAAAATATTAAAAGTTTAATTTTAATTAAAATTTAATCATAAGTAATAATACTAACAAGCATAAATACACATCGGACATTAGTTCAAGTGGTACATGTTTGATTTCCCTTAGTAAAGTCTCGGGTTCAAGTCTTGTAGATGGAAAAAATGTCTGCTGGTAGAGTTAGCCTCACGTACCTTTGGATGTTCCCGGCTCGGACATGATTGTCTCTAGTACGAGAATATTTGTGGGAGAAAAAAAATACACTTATCTTTAAATGTGACATATTATATATGTCTTCGGACAAGTTTTTGTAACAAGGAGAATGTCGACGTGGACAATATCCAGCTGCATTGAGGCTGTTAAATGGTAAGCAGCACTGAGTGGGCCCACTTTCCAAAAGTTATATATTCCCATCAATATTATTATTTTATAAACTTTGATTTGGAACATTGGTAGGTAGATAACACATAATCTCTTAGGAGTTTTTTTTAATTGAGACAAGTTGTCCTATGTAAAAACTAATTGACATATGTCACACTACTAAAATAAATAAAGTTTTGGTACAATAGTATAAGAAAATTTTATTAAATTTACGGATAGATTAAAATGTTAAATGTTCGATTTATATGAGGGACAATTGTTGAGATAGATAGTCATATACCAAAAATTAATTAATTCCTTATAATAAAAGTAAGTTGTAGTTATGAGGTTTTCAAATTATCTGAAAAATGTAAGTGTAATTGGGAATATATAATTGTGTAATTAATTAATTGAATTATAGCAAGTTAATTATGAAATTGAAATTTGTTACATGCTTTTATTATGCAATTTCATAAATGTTATTTCATTCCTTTCTTGAAATACGAGTTTCTTGCATGCCATGAGAATGGAAGTGTAGGTGAAAAAGAATGTTTTTATTATAAATGAGAGTGTTTCTTACATTTTTCTCTCTTTAACCAAAGTGATCATAAATTTAGCATATAGGTCCAAGCCATAGGTAGGGTCCAATAAGTTTCATTTAATTTCCAATTAAGCTATGAACTAATATAACCTATACTTCCATGCCTATACACTACATGCTCCCTCTTTTCTTCTCAAACACCTTCATGTCTCAACTATAGACATTAAGTAGCTTATTTTTTATTTGACTAAGCTAATTAGTTAAGGGCATGGGCAAAATAGATTCTATGAACAACAAAAGAACCAAACCAAGACAAATTAAATCATTAGGGGAACACTAACTTTTTGACCTACACTTTAAGACAAAATTGAACAAAGTTCAAGTCCCAAACAACCCTCCAAAAGTTAAGAGGTACATGTATTTAGGTGAGGTTTGAGATCATCTTTAGTATTATCCATTATTGGAATGTAAGGCCCAAAATGATTTGATAATTAAAAATAATTAATTAAAAATTATTTAAAATCTACACCGTTAAATAGTTTTAAATACTACATGTCACAATCTCTATTAGTATTGGACCCTCTACTACTTGAGAGGATGGAGATTCATTTAAGTGGTGCAACTTCAATTAACATTCCTATCCATTGGTTCTAATTTTGGTAGTTAGAATAAATTAGGAAAAAAGAAAGACCCTATGCTAATTAATTCTGAACTTTAATTAAGTGACCCAATTTTGGAACATATATGAATGTTAATTGAAGTTGATTGAAAAAGATATGAACCCAAACTTGATAGGAATCTTGTGCTACTCTTATATAGTTTTGTTTAATATATTTTTTCTCTTTTTAACGAGTTGTGATATTAAAGAAATATACAACACAACCAACAATATTTTGGTTTAGTGATGTAAGGTCCTGCTAGATCCTTAAGATAACCAAAAAATTAATGATCCAATTTCTAATAGTGACATTTATTAGGATGAACAACCACACATCCCAAAAGTGATTAGTTCCTTACCCGAAAAGAGTGAAAATGATAGTACAAAAAATAATACATCACTATGAATAAGACACTATCTTAGAATTGGACACCACCAAACACTATATTTATTTTGGTGATGCATAATTTTTCATAGGGAAGTAGACAAGTCACCAATTCCATGATATGGAATTTTAAATTGATACACCAACAAACAATTTCATTATTTTTAATGCATCCTTACCTAAAACTTCTTCTGGATTTAATGGGATGTCTCATCTATAACCACTAATAATTAACAATGGACATATACTTATTTTAATTATTTATTTCTAAGGTTACATGTATGTAATTATTCTTAAGTATTAGTATATGTCTTCATTTTAAAAAAAATAATAATAAATCTTATTTACCCTGTATTATAGGGTATTGCATTGAGATGACTTTTGAACACTAATTATGAAGGAGAGATGATTTTTGCAATGTTTAAAGTTTAATGTTGAAAAACAAAGTCATGTAATAATAAAATAATATTGAGAGATGAATGACGTGAGAAAATAAAAGTGATATTAATTGAATGAGAAAAGTTATGTATAACAAACCAACCATATATGTGACATATTGTTTAGAAGAAAGAAAGTGATTAGTTAGTGACTAATTTCCATTAAACAAATAAAGTGTAAAATACAAATAAAGTGTAAAATCTATACGAAGTGTAAAGATTTATACACAATTAGTACATTATTTACTGTTCATTTGTATTATTTTTATTTAAAAATCAATTATAATTAACAATGAATAGTAGATGATACAATAATAGTGTAAAAACTCTTATATTATTGGTATATACATCATTTTCTCAACAATGTAACCTAATTAATCTCTAAGTAATATTATTGATAAGGTTTGCTTGAGAGAAAATAAACTTAATTCTTAATTATTAGTGATGCCTTGAATAGGCTTTTATACAAAGATTAAGAGATCCCATTACTTGTCTAACAAGTAATACTATTTTACTATTCCAAAAACAGAAAAATAACAACTAACTACTTAAACAATTTAACAAATTTTGTTAAAATAACATTTTGGAACAATCAAGTCAATAGACAATTAATAAAAACTTGATACAACCCATATGTTTAAAATCGTGTCAAGTGATCGAGTCATATCGCCCATGTGTCTAAGTCATGTGTGGCTTACTTTGGCCAGATTGAAAATTTATGCGCTATATGATGATGCGCTAAGTTCTATGTATCATGGTTATGCACTTGTGATATTTGGTCACGATCCAGCCTCCATTGATCATGACCAAGTGTTCTACGGTTACGATCCAATATTCCTTAGTCATGAATCACAATCCATCATTCCTCGACCACAAATCAATTTGACTCGGTCAAGCACCAATGGTCTTGCTATTTTAGCTTGTGTATCAATCATTTTATTTTTGAATGATTTGGCATAGTCCATGACACAACATCATTTTATTTCAATCATATCAACTTATACAAAGCAAAATCCAAATATGGAAACAAAATGTGTATAAATAAAGCATACAAGATTGCCCCCTTGTCAACAAGTTATTGGATGCAACCTTTCCTTTTGTGGGTAAGAGTTCCTCCACCTCATTATGTAACACCGTAAAAATGAGTGAGATATTACACATTTTTAGGTAATATTGTTAGAGAAATTTTTGAGACGTTACATATTATATATTATATTGTTGGTAAGAGTTTCTAATTCCTTATTTTCTCCGTGTTGTTAGTTCAAGAAGTTATATGCACATAATGCTAATTTTTTAGATTGGACAAAATGAGTGAGAATATGATATAATGCTTATCATATATAATGATTGTCTCAAATTCAATAATGTATGAGGTGGATGAAAATTATTTAGAATACCAATTGGGTTTCTTTTCATTGAAAATCTCTATATTGCAAAAGTAATATTTATATCATACTATTGTTGATATGTAGAAAATGGAGTGTAGCTAGATTTATGATAGGGTAAATCCTTATAGGAGAGGCCTAAAAGATGAGTTTGTCAGTGGAGTTGGAGAATTTTTGGTGAAGGCTAAAGATAATCATATCTTATTTTTTGAGGGAAACTTATGTAAAAATATAAGTACATTCATTTGTTGATCATAAGCAAGGTGAAACTTTACTTGTAGAAATCTAGGTTTTAATCAAACTACTCAATGTAGATGTTAGAATGACAATGATTCTAACACTATAGTTAATCGATTATATGAATATTGAAATTGTTGTAATTATGTAAGAGTTAATCGATTAACTGTTGATTGTTTTCAGTTTGTTAGTTGTAATACTGTATTCGTTAATCGATTAACAGTATAGTTAGTCGATTAACTGATTAGTTGTTACTTAGGCATTATAGTATATAAATGGTAATTCTCTTATTCCTTATAATTTAAAATATAATCCAGTACTGAGAGATTCATTCAATAATAAGAAACAGAGTTTATATTCTTTCTCTTTCTTTCTTCAAGTTTTCATTTTCTCATTCATGCATATTCTCATACTTATTTATTCATCAAAAAGTCTCTTTCATGATTCATACCAAAATTTAACACTAGATGTCTTTCAATTAAGTATTTTAAATGGAAGAGCCTTTGAATTTGTGACCTAAAGATACTTTAAAGCATGAAAGTGCCAAATTAAATCAAAATAACAATAGCTTTGTCCCTTGTGACTAATCAAAATTAATGGTACCTTAAAGAATAAAATGTATTGAATCACTTTGAATATTGAACATGTTACAAATTGTGAAATTAAGACACAAACATAAATACAAGGTAAATAAGTGGGGTTTGATAATTTTCTTACAACTAATCTATTGGAGGACATAAAGATCTTTATTTAGGAACATTCAACACCAAAGATGCCACAAAAGCTTATGACATTGCTGCCATAAAGTGACGTCATAGTTTTCATCAACAACAACGTTTGATAACCTTAAAAAACTAAGACGTGTTGTAATGAAATGCATACCAATCATCCAATTGATTCATATAATTGTTGGTGTGTAAATAATTCTTGTTTTTCGAATAATCCCTACATGCATAATATATATTATGATTAGTAAAGTAAATCATATATCAAGCATATCTTGCACAATATCTTTAAAAGGTAGTGCATATTGAAGACATAATATAAACAAAATTCATATGATCCAAATAGGAAAATAAAGATACCATATGTTTTTTTATAAGAGAAAAAGAAAGTTAAATAAAAAAAATATTGTTTGAGTTTTATATACTGTCACTATGTCATTTACGGTTGATTTTTCAAAAAATTTAATACAAATGATTAATAAATGATATAGTGATTATTATAAATCTTTACACTGATAACATAATATTGCACACCTTATTAATTGGGTACAAGTAGTGTATTGGCATAGTTTTTAAGGGAAAAGTTTATTGAATTAGGAGATTTATAATGTTGGTATTCCTTATTAATATTATTCTCATTAAAAATCTTCAAGCTTCTATTTTAGAATGATTTTATAACAACATCAAACTTTTAAGTATAGAATATGTTTTATATGATTAAGCAATATACCATAAATCATAAGTCACATACCTTGTAGGTAGGATATTGAATATTATTTTGTCTAGGTGGCAAATTAACCATGTATCTATAAATAAGCACCAATAAAAGGTATTAGTAAATTACATAATTTAATGATGAATATAAGATTAGAAAATAGTAATACTCACCTAACATATATGTAGGGTGCTTCTTTATTTTCTTGAGTCTTCTTATCAACATTCTCAAAATTTCCAAGCCCTATCAATGAATTCATAAACAACAAGAAATTTTAGTGATCTAAAATTTAAAAGTAATATTTATGAAGAGGTTAATATAAAAAAATGAATATAAAAATTTTAAAATTATTTCTACATCCAGATTTTCAATATAATATAAATTTTCTACCGGGGCATACTCTTATTTAAAGGATTGGAAATCATTGAATTGGACAAAATATGAAAATAGCTCGAAAATATCAGTGGCAAGAGTCAAAAACTAGTTTAAGGATAACCCAATTTTCGATCTTGAAATCTAGTGGGACATTCCACCACTAGATACGCATTGTTGATTGGACAACCCAAAACTAAATAATATATATTACAAAGCTAATTATAAAATAAATAAATAAATGAATTGACTAAGAAAAGAAGATATAAATTAGAATAAAATATTAAAATAAAAAACAATATAACAAAATAAAAACAATAAAGGAAACTATTTGGATAAATAAGTGCTGAAAATAAAGAGAGAAATGAATGAAATTACCTTAATTGTAGTAACCAGAGCAAAAGATTGTTTGCCAAAAACAACAGGCCCAAAATATACTTAAAGGCCCAAGTATTATTGGGTTTTGAATGATTAGAGAATTTGTGTGTTACCTTTATATATATGAAAAAGGAAGGGATGCTAAACACGGATTCTTCGATGTGAGACTTAACAATACCTCTTTTTGGTACACCACACGAGAAACAAAAACTAAGATTTCCTTTATTCAGTATCAATTGTCTCGAGTAAATAGACCATCAAATTTTAAAGTAAATGACGAGATCGTGTACTAGGTAATTTCTTTCTTCTGCTCCCTATACAAACTCTCTACCTGAAATTGTCTCTTGGATCATAGGTCTTAGCATAAGGTTAGAATTCTAGTTATTTCAAAATAGTATCTCAAAGTACCACCATTTTCCTTTTCGATTGAGGTCGAGCTTAAGCATGAAACAATTACGAAATCGTCCTTTCTAATGGTTATACTTTCTATTTGTGATATACCACCAAATAATATATTTTTCTAAAGCAAGAGAAGGAGAAAGATATATTTGGATTTCATAACTAAAATAAGATATTTTATCTTAGTAATTGTGTTTCATCGAATATATATCCAATAAGATATAAATATCATACAATAAAATGGAATTCATAGAATTCCATCCTTTTTCCTTTTGTGAGGAAGATTGTCTACATGTGATCTATAGATAGCTAGGACAAAATTATTATGGATGGTTCATACTTGGACTCTTGAATAGGAGAAAAATAACATTAAATCTATATTACTAAAAAATGAGACATTTTTTACATATATATCTTTAATAAAGTTTTAAACGTATTTATGAATTATTTTGTCATTAAAGCTTAAAATATATATTTTGTTTGAACATGTTTTCAACTTATTTGTGATATTTTGTTGCAAAGATGTATTTATTGTTGGTTGTTTAATTAAGTACTCATGTAAAGATAATATTTTTAAAATAAAATTATTAAATAATTTTAACTAATATTATAAAATTTTAATATAAAATTGAATCAATATATCCAAACAATGACTTATTAATCAAGTACCATGATGAATCAAGACCCAATTCGAATTTAATAACCCATATAAAAATATGCTTCTTTTTCCTTATATATGGATAACCTTAGTTAATTAAAACCAAGCTTCCTATAAAAAGTTGGAATTTTTCAATACCCAATTCACACTTGATTTCTATTAATCAATTATAAAATTATTGGTTGAAAGTTGAAAATGATTATTGGATTTATCATTTATGACTCTAGTTGCCTAAATATCTAATTACACGTGCATCTCGTGACACTGAATTTGTGGTGCTATATCGATATACCACATTTTTTAACATATTTCATGTCTACATTAAAGATAATTCTTTATAATTATTAATTTTTGTTTTTGTTTTTATGATATAAAGGTACCTTCCCTTTTCTTCTCGTGAATCAATAAATCTTTTAGTTGCAACATTTTTATTTTCAATTCATAAAGTAAACTTTCACGTGTGAGTATTATGATTTATACATATCAATATACCAAGTGCAATGTTACTTACACTTTAATTGAAATTTTATTGAAAAATATATATTATTATCAATTTTAACTCCCCAACCAAAATCCTTATGATACTTGCTAGTTGTTAGTAATGTTTTCCTTTTTATTTTAAAGAGGGAAAAGCCAATAAAAATAAAAGAGAAGAGGGTAAGAAATAAAATTAATACAAAACTTTCTTCTGACAATAGTAGAAACAAGTTAGGTCGGGCCAGATTTTGCCTTAAACAAACTCAGCCGATATAGCATGGGAACCTGAGCTTGATTTGTTAGTTTGTTTAAAAAAATTCAAAACTTACATCTAACCTATTTAAAAGCATATTATACTATATGATCGTAAAATAGGTTACAATGTCTACATTTAAATGGACTTATAGACTTATTTTTAGTTAGGTCCATCTAATTCTATAATAAAATTATATTTTTGTATACATTTTAATATTAATATTACATATATAATAATATTACTTATATTAAAATAATATAATTTCGACATTCTTATATATAACTAAATAGGTCGATCTGTTAAACTTAATATGTTTTTTAGGTGGCCTAAAATCTAACATGTTAAACTAAATACGTTTTTTTAGAAAATATGAGTCTGACTTATTGCCTGAGTTTGACCTATTCATAAAAAAATATGGATCAACTTAACTTGTTATAGGCCCCTGATATGCGGCTTAACTTGTTTCCGTCTATATGTGTGGTAAATGATCAAATTAAATGTTAATTATGATTCTATTTCATGGGCTTCACCTCATCAAAACTATGGTTCTATTTCATTGACTTTTTACTTTATACACAAATGATTCCAAAGGTTGGAATCATGGAAGTGTGGTTTTTTGCAAATTCATTATTATTAATAATGACAAATGAATAATGATATATTTATTCAAAATAATTGTTTTATGAATTCAATGTAAATGTTTTTATCTTTTTTGTGCCACCGACTCTATTCAACTGTTTGCATCATCATTGATTATTGAAGCCAATCTTGTGTGAAAGAGATGGGCCATAGGAAAGGTACAATGACCGTGAATCCCATAAAAGAAAAACTAAGTTTGAAAAAAAAGTACAAAAATAACAAATAAACAACACCCAAAAATGCATAGCCACATACGCACAAAGATGGGTCACATATGTTGTGTCATTTTATGTGTCAGAAGACATGATTGTTCAGAAAATTATTTAATAATTACATTTTTAACTTAAATAATTTTTTCAACCAATCAGAAATGATAAGATATAAAATGATATAAAAAGTGAGACAACAGATATATTCTCTACGTAGATATATTTGGTTTTGATGAATTAGTAACTATTTTGAGAGTCCATGTGCCCACATGAATAAGAGAGAATGAGATTGAGAGAGGTACTTGTTAATAAGGGGACCATATCTTAATACGAGGACCATATCTACTGCCTCAAAATGTATATCATTTCATATATTATTTATTATGATTGATTGAAAAATATATTTAAGTTAAAAATTTATAAGTTAGGTGTTTTTTGATCAATTATAGTAAATGACACAATTTGCGGGATATAAAATATTGTCCGGCTTATTAAAAACTTATAAATTAATTAAAATATAATAAGTTAGCTTATTAAATTGAAAATGTAAAAATCACATGTTAGTTGATTAACTTATAAACCATTCTTTTGGTACTACCAAAGGTATCCCTCACTTTTTAGGTAAGGAACTAATCTATTTTGGGATTCGTGGCTGACCCACCCAACAAATGTCACTATCAAGAATCAAACCATCGATCTTAAAGATCGAGTGAGACCTTACCCCACTAAACCTTATAAACCATTTACTATCAAATACACTCAATATATTTATCCTATTTTCTAAGCTTATTTGATTTGGGTTATTTTAGTAGCTTCCCAAAAGTTCAACGGTTCGATTTCTGTGAGACAGTTGTTGGGAGTGGCAGTTACACGCCCTAAAAGAGATTAGTTCCTTATTAAAAAAGGTGAGAGAATAATCTTCATAGTACAAAAAAAACTTTTACTTTATACTAAAACTATAAAAATAATTCTTTCTATATAATGACATTCTTATATATAACTAAATAGGTCGATCTGTTAAACTTAATATGTTTTTTAGGTGGCCTAAAATCTAACATGTTAAACTAAATACGTTTTTTTAGAAAATATGAGTCTGACTTATTGCCTGAGTTTGACCTATTCATAAAAAAATATGGATCAACTTAACTTGTTATAGGCCCCTGATATGCGGCTTAACTTGTTTCCGTCTATATGTGTGGTAAATGATCAAATTAAATGTTAATTATGATTCTATTTCATGGGCTTCACCTCATCAAAACTATGGTTCTATTTCATTGACTTTTTACTTTATACACAAATGATTCCAAAGGTTGGAATCATGGAAGTGTGGTTTTTTGCAAATTCATTATTATTAATAATGACAAATGAATAATGATATATTTATTCAAAATAATTGTTTTATGAATTCAATGTAAATGTTTTTATCTTTTTTGTGCCACCGACTCTATTCAACTGTTTGCATCATCATTGATTATTGAAGCCAATCTTGTGTGAAAGAGATGGGCCATAGGAAAGGTACAATGACCGTGAATCCCATAAAAGAAAAACTAAGTTTGAAAAAAAAGTACAAAAATAACAAATAAACAACACCCAAAAATGCATAGCCACATACGCACAAAGATGGGTCACATATGTTGTGTCATTTTATGTGTCAGAAGACATGATTGTTCAGAAAATTATTTAATAATTACATTTTTAACTTAAATAATTTTTTCAACCAATCAGAAATGATAAGATATAAAATGATATAAAAAGTGAGACAACAGATATATTCTCTACGTAGATATATTTGGTTTTGATGAATTAGTAACTATTTTGAGAGTCCATGTGCCCACATGAATAAGAGAGAATGAGATTGAGAGAGGTACTTGTTAATAAGGGGACCATATCTTAATACGAGGACCATATCTACTGCCTCAAAATGTATATCATTTCATATATTATTTATTATGATTGATTGAAAAATATATTTAAGTTAAAAATTTATAAGTTAGGTGTTTTTTGATCAATTATAGTAAATGACACAATTTGCGGGATATAAAATATTGTCCGGCTTATTAAAAACTTATAAATTAATTAAAATATAATAAGTTAGCTTATTAAATTGAAAATGTAAAAATCACATGTTAGTTGATTAACTTATAAACCATTCTTTTGGTACTACCAAAGGTATCCCTCACTTTTTAGGTAAGGAACTAATCTATTTTGGGATTCGTGGCTGACCCACCCAACAAATGTCACTATCAAGAATCAAACCATCGATCTTAAAGATCGAGTGAGACCTTACCCCACTAAACCTTATAAACCATTTACTATCAAATACACTCAATATATTTATCCTATTTTCTAAGCTTATTTGATTTGGGTTATTTTAGTAGCTTCCCAAAAGTTCAACGGTTCGATTTCTGTGAGACAGTTGTTGGGAGTGGCAGTTACACGCCCTAAAAGAGATTAGTTCCTTATTAAAAAAGGTGAGAGAATAATCTTCATAGTACAAAAAAAACTTTTACTTTATACTAAAACTATAAAAATAATTCTTTCTATATAATAAAAAAGCTATCTTTGTAAGCTTAAACAAACATGTCATTGTTCTATTTTATAAAGAAAACAAAATCTTCCAAAATAGGGTTCTTTCCAAAACTATATATATATATATCCTTTTAACATGGATAGATTCTCAATTTTTTGCTTCATTATATATAATCTCACTTCAAATAATTTGTTTTATATACACTTATCCACCAATAAGATGATGGTATAGCAATAATATAAGATTGAAATAAATTTTCAGATTAACCAAAAAATCAAAGATTAAATTTCTAGAAAAAACATTTGTTGTTGGGAGCAGTGTTATTGATGTTGTATCGGTCATCAAACCAGTCAGGGTATTAGTATACTGGTATAGCAGTTCAACTAGTATTTCATTAATTAAATCGCATACCGGTGAATTTAGATATTCATATATAATATATTAACATTAATGTTGAAAAATCAATTAAAACCAATAATTTTTTTCAATACAAATTTAATTTTAAATAAAATCAGTCAGTATGATCAGTATGGTTCAATTGAAAATTGACCAATATAACTAGTTTTGACCGATATAATTAATATAACATACCAATATTAAGACCAATTTACTAGTTTACTAATTAAACATGCCGACACAAACCGGTTTTACAACATTGGTTGGGAGAGTAGAAACAAATTAATTACTAGTAACCAACAAAATATACACTTATTTGAGAAGTACATGACATAATCAAAAGTTCTTTCCTTACTAGTAAAGTACACACAGACACCATTATATTTATGACCTCAACATCAGCACCAACAACAACAACATCAGTAACAAAACAAGACATAACACAAAAAACTACCCACCAACCAAAACTTGCTCAAAATCAGAACTTGAATCCAAAGTTGTTAACTTTTCATGTTTCCAAGTAACCCCAGAATCAAAAGCCATAAAGGGTATCACTTATTTTCGAGTTTGAAGTAGCTTGAAGTGAAGAAAAGAAGAAGAAAAAGAAGAAGAAGAAGAAGAAGAAGAATGAAGAAGAGTGAAAGTGGAGGGTATGTAAGAGCAGATCAGATAGATCTAAAGAGATTAGATGAACAACTTCAGAGGCATCTAAGTAGAGCATGTACAATGGAGAAGAATAAAGAGAAAGAAAAAGAAGAGTGTGAAGGAGAAAGGTCTACTTCAAGAACAAGACAAGAGTGGGAGATTGATCCTTCTAAGCTTATTATCAAAACTGTTATTGCTCGTGGCACTTTTGGTACTGTTCATCGTGGGATTTATGATGGCATAGATGTTGCAGGTATTCTTATTCTATTTCATGCATTGCATTCTGTTCGAGTCTAATATCTATGCACTATCGGTATAAAACTCGAGACACATTTTTTACTTTATGTGGTTCTAATGTTTATTCTCATAGAGTTCTAGTTAACTTTTCCACTTCCCTTTTTTGGAATGTAGTTAGTGGTCCTTAAAAGATAACATTAGGAGAAGATCCAATATTTTAAGGCACTTAAGGGTTGATTCCTCTCAACAAAGTTTTATCTCTCAAGCATGTTCTTTTCCTCAAACACTTAAATCTTGGGATTAAACTCAAAGAGAACACGTTTAAGCTACTCAAACCCTTCCATTTGTAACAATTGTTCTAAATTGCGGTTGTAGTTACATTGCATTTCATTTACCTTAGTGGAAAATGTGACCGATGTGACACAATTGCGGTAGACGATGTTATTGTGGAAACTATCGAAATTGAACTATTGTAGCCACAATCGCGGTTACATAGTGCAATTTAAAACACCGGAAACAACACACATTGCTTCCTTTCCTTTTGTATAACATCACACACATATATATAGCAGGATCATAAGTTGCTAAGATTTTCATTTTTATTTTATTTTTTAGTTTCATAATGTTCATATGTTCTTTCTTGAATGAAAATATTGTATTGACTTTGAGCTGAAAGTCACAAGTAATGGAACTTTCTAGATCTAGATTTCTAAAATCCGTGATTCACAAGATTGAGTGTACTTCACTTCTTTTTACTTTATTTATTTTTTCATCTACTTTTCTAGAATTCACAAGATCTAGTTGACTTAACAGTTATGTGCATGAACTTCATTAATATTCTTCTTTTCTTTTCTGAACTTTCATGTGTTCTAGTTTATTGCTCATGTGCACCTAACTTTACTACTATGATGCAGCATAAGGCTAGAAAATAAAAACTGTCGGGTTTATTCAAGTCTGAAGTTTCACATTGGATATCAGGGGAGGAGCGAAAGAGTTTATAAGTGGAAAAGGCCAATGGAACTAATGCCTTAAGGTTTTGGTTCAAGACGTGGTGTCTCACTCGTAACTCTCCGCTCTTCCCATACCTCAGTAACAATGGAATTCACTAGTGGTTGGAGGCTCTCCGGTCGTAGTCTGGTCCAACAAAAACTAGTAAATATTAATTGAAAATTTTTATTGGTTAATATGTTGCCACATAGTTTTACATTTCTCATTCTGCAGATACTCTTCTACTGAAAGTTTCCTAGAGGAGATGTTCAAATTAAAATCATCACTAATATCAGTGCCATTTTTTAGTTTTTATGATTGTCATGAATCATGATGTTATGAGTGAAAGTCGAACATCGTTCTGTTAGCCAGCGTTCGGCACACGGAAATAATGCGCTGTCCTGCTTCGTTCTCTTCTAATGGAACCGAAAACTACCACTTTTTAACCTCGTCATGTTTTGTTCTATTTACAAAATGCACCAAACACTAATATGTTTTGTTCCGTCTCAATCTAGCATATCTACCGAACGCTACCTTAATGATTCTTTCATTCCGAACTTGTTAACCCTGCAACTTTTCGCTGAACTTTAAACAAATGAACAGCTTAAAATTTCTAGTGATTTAGTATCAAGCAGCTTATCTTTGTTTTTCTGTTTTGTCAGTTAAGCTCCTTGACTGGGGAGAAGAGGGTCATCGGTCGGATGCTGAAATAGCTTCTCTGAGAGCAGCTTTTACACAAGAAGTTGCTGTTTGGCACAAGCTTGATCATCCTAATGTAACCAAGGTAATGTTTAGCCCTTCATTATTTGCTTTGTGTTTCTTATATGCTGTTATTTGTTGCTATGAGTCAAATCAGATAAGAAGGGAAAATAAATAAACAAAACGGAATGGGACGAATGAATGATAAATAAGAGCACAGGGATTGAATGATTGGTAGTATAGATGTGATATCATAACTTGATTCTTGTCACAATAACATAGAGAATTGTGGGAAAATGCAGCCGAAGTGATCGCAATTGTGGCTGCGGAGATTGCAAACAGTGCAATATTGCAGCTGCAATTGCAGCCACGGACCGCATTTAAGAACCTATTATCGACTATTGATTAAGGGTATCCATGGTTGAAATGGTATTGAAGGAAATAGATAGCAACAAGTTTTACTTCTGGTATAGTTTCAAACATTTACGTGAGAATTTCCTCATTCGTGCTTACTTCCAAATCAATTTTTGCAGTTTCTTGGCGCAACAATGGGATCCTCAGAGCTACAGATACAAACAGAAAATGGACATATAGGCATGCCAAGTAATGTTTGTTGTGTTGTTGTTGAATATTGTCCTGGTGGTGCGCTGAAGTCTTATCTGATTAAAAATCGGAGAAGGAAGCTAGCTTTCAAAGTCGTTGTTCAACTCGCACTTGATCTTGCGAGAGGGTTGAATCCCTATCTATGCTTAATCTCTGTCATGTCAGTTTAATACGACGAAGCTTCTTTCTAAGCCTGAGAACTTTTAATTGTTTTACTTTATAGGTTGAGCTATCTCCACCTGAAGAAGATTGTCCACCGAGACGTTAAAACAGAAAACATGCTTCTTGACAAGGCACGAACCTTGAAAATAGCTGATTTTGGAGTAGCTCGTATCGAAGCTTCCAATCCTCATGATATGACTGGTGAAACCGGCACCCTCGGTTACATGGCTCCTGAGGTATATGCTTCAATAACATTAAAAGTATATCTCCTTCTCACTTTGCATCAATCTTATGGTACCATTCACTCTTTCTACTCATTCTGCATACCTTTGTATTATTAACTAGTTCATGCTTTATTTGAATTGTTTAAGATCCTTGGTATTGGTATATTAAACTGAAGAATTGTTCTATATTGGGCAGGTTCTAAATGGTAATCCATACAATAGAAAGTGTGATGTCTACAGTTTTGGTATATGCTTATGGGAGATATACTGCTGTGACATGCCATATCCCGACCTTAGTTTCTCAGAAGTTACATCGGCCGTCGTACGACAGGTATATGAAATGTATTAAGTATCTCTACCAACATAAATTTACACAAACTGTGTTTGGTCAAAGAAGTGGTTGGAAGATCAAATAAGCATAAGTTTAGAGGGTAGTGCTGAAGGTGTTTGGCAAAACTGCAAAAGTATAATCTAATCCTGCAACTGTCTTTTGGTGTAAATAAGCATCATTCAGATTATTTGACAATCTGAACCGAACACACCAGTAAGAAAGGGCGGCCCAGTGCACAAGGCTCCTACTTACTAGGATCTAAGGAGGGTAGATGTATGCAGTCTTATCTACGCAAGCCTATTTCCAGGATTTGAATCCGTGACCTCATGGTCACTAAGCAACTACCTTACGTTGCGCCAAGCTCACCCTCACCATTCAAACTTGTAGAAAGAGAAAAAAACATTTCTTAGTAAAAACCAAGAGTTACAACTTCTCCCCTATGAAGCGCGGATACATCAATGTAGTTGCCATGTTCATTTTGTGTTCAAGTTTGTATTGAACACTTATATCTATATTATTTAAGATGAAAATGGCACAATAATTAAGTAAATATTAGCATTTTACAATGACTCATTCTAACTTTTCAATCAAGTTTTGTTCTTTTATGCTTTGCCATGTCTTATAACTTTTAAAATGTGGCATATTCTAGTGTCCATGCTGTCTGTTTTTTATGTAGTTAGATTCTTTGTGAAACTGCAGAACCTGAGGCCGGAGATTCCGCGATGTTGTCCAAGCGCGCTGTCAAATGTGATGAAAAGATGCTGGGATGCCAATCCTGATAAGAGGCCAGAGATGGATGAAGTGGTGACAATGTTGGAAGCTATTGACACTTCGAAGGGTGGAGGTATGATCCCTGGTGACCAACCTCAGGGTTGTTTATGTTTCCGCCGATATCGAGGACCTTGAAAGTATTTGTTTCACTGTCAACGAAATCGATCATACAAGGGATGTTATACAGTATTCTGGAAAATCAGTTTGTATTTTTACTTCATAGGTAAGGATGAAGACTCAAGATGGAATATACACAAAAAAGTGTGAAAGCCAAATAGGCAATGAAAAGCTCTGCAATTTATTGTTACTTTTGTTGGAGCTATAATTTTTGTAAAGCTAATGGTTCTTATCATTTCACTCATTTTTATAATATTTCTATGTAAGTTTTTATACAATTAACACTTGGTAGTTGGTACCATGGATTTGTCCAAAACCAATATCATATGAACCAACTAATGCATGGTTGTATTGAAAGTATGTTTGTTTGCATATTTGTCATGTAAGGATCAAGATGAAGCTTAGCCATACCCCAAACAACTAAGCTTTTAACCCACTAAGTTGGCTCAGTTACGTGAATCGAATGACAACATAATCCTCTAATATAAGTATATTCATCGGCAAAGTATTAATCTTTAAGTCTTTCTTAATTATTTCGTCAATGGTTTTTCTTGGTCTTATTCTCCCTTTAGGAATCTAATTAGTTTCTATTTGATCTACTTTCCTTGTGGTGCCTTCTAACCTTCTCTGCACATGTCAAAACCACATAAGATGCGATTTTACCATCTTTTTTACATGAGCTACTCCAATTTTCTCCCAAATGCATTCATTTCTAATTCTATCTTGTTTAATGTGTTCACCCATCTAACGCAATATTCTCATATATGCTACACAGTCTATTCTTTTGTTGATATTTTATCGTCAAACATTCAGTCTCATATAACATTATAGGTCTAATAGTCGTGTGATAAAACTTTCCCAAAAAAAAATTAGAAAAATGAATATATGTGTTCTATCATACAATGTCCTCACTCAACAATCAAAATTTTATTGTAAATAAGTTGGTTTAATTAAAGTTACAAACTTGACAATGAATTAAGCAAAAAAAGCAATGTTACAATCTTCTCTAACCATGAAAAGCACTAATAAGTTGAAGCAAGTTCAGATAAACACTCATGTAGTAGTAACAAAAGCACAGAAAAATCCTTAACCAGCAATCTTATAAGTTGGATTCACTAAATTTTGAAGGCCAGAAACCACTTGAATTGATTCAATGATATCACCAACTTTGAGATCTGCTAAGTAATCTTCATTGATTGTTACATAACCAAACACTGCATATCTACCATCTAATATATTGGCATTACTTGGAGTTAGTTCACTTTCTTTCAATAGCCAAAATACCTGGCTAGACCCAGAGTTGTTCTCAAATTCCTATTCAACAACATAAAAAAGTGATTAAAAGGAAAAAGTGATTATTACTATGCATGGGATTGTTTGGCTTATGAAAATGACTTTTATTAATAATTAGAGTATGTGTGTGTTTGGTAGAGCTTCTTTTTGAAGAAAAAATGGGTTTTTATTTGCATAAAAAGTTGTGTTCATTACAGTTATTCAAATTGCGGACCACATCGCGTGATGCAGCCGCAATATTGCGGTTGTGATGACTGCTGCAACTGCATCACACCGCAATTGCTGTGTGACACTTAATTATAATGATGTGGCTGCATTGGGCCGAACGAAATGCATCGGACCACATTTGGGCCGCAATGCAACTGCGTCGATTTCAAAAATATCATTTTACTCACAAAATAATTCACACTGCAATAGCTGCAATGACTGCAATTTAAAACACTGGTTCAGTATAATCTAATTATAGAAGCTCTACCAATCACACACTGTGTCATTGTATTCACTCTATTTTCTGTTAAAACAGTGGGGAAAAACATGTTTTCACTATTTCTTAAGGACATAAAAATTAGGTGACATACTTGTAATTGTTAATGAGAACAAAATGAAAATAGGAAATGTTTTCGCAAACGAAATCGACCCTTAAAAAAAGAGATATTTCAAAGAATAGATTCTCACATCTCTTGCCATTGCCATTGTTCCAAATGCATTAAATGGAAGCTTTGTTTGAGCCTTGTATAGACCAAGTTCCTGCTCAAAACATGTTATTGCCAACAACAAATGAGAAAGTTTTAAACTTTGATAAGATATGAGGAAAAGGTTTGAAAGAAGGCCACAATGAAATAGATGTAAAATAAGTAAAAACCAAATCTTCATAAAAAACCACTTTATGATCAATGAAATAGATGTAAACTACCAGTCGTAGAACCGGTTTCCAACCGAAAATTGGGTCACGACAGTTGTGTGGTAAGTCTAACGCATTAAACAAAGCAAATGTACAAACATAACATGTACCTAGAGTGGAAAACAATTGACACTTACCTCTAGTGTTGCTCCATAAACCGGTGCCTTTTCTCCTTCCACCATAAGTTCTAACGGTATTGTCCTTGTTTTCTCCGTACTTGGATCTATAAAACCCTCAGCAGGACCTTCAGGGTCACCAGTTTGAACAACAAACCCGTCGGCTGAAAAAAATAAACGAAGAAATTTCAAGACTATCTCTTGGATTCTTAGTGATAGTGCAACCAAAGAGGATAATGCAGTATAAAATATTGTTAATTTAGTGTCATACATTGGTAATAGTATAAAGTAATAATACATAATACAATCTTTTCATTTCATTGCATGCATTTGTGGGTTTGTGCAATGAGCAAAACCATTGTACCTAGTATCTATTTTCTATCTTCTATACGAAACCAGCTATAACTAAAAAGAACTGAAGAGATAAAGTGCGAGTATGAATATCCGATTTATTACCTCTTTGGATTTCCATGCCGTCGTAGAAGTGCCTTTCTACCAAGTCAACAAAATTTCCAGCAGTTACAGGTGCATTATAACCATCAAGAACTATGTGGAAGACACATTCCTCTAGATTAGGATTGTCTTTAATTTTGACCTTCATATCCACTTCTGCTCTTCCCTTCAGTAATGGCATATTCCGGTATTCCTCGGGCACCTCATATGGGAAGCCATCAACCATGTATTCTTCAACACTGCAGAAATGCAATGCCCCAGGAACATCTCAGCTGCAGTAAATGAAAGGTTCTATATGAGAAAAGTCTTTCTCAAGAAGATTAATTTTCCAAGTCCTCCTCAATTTTTATTCGTTAGAAAGAGGACACAGTTTTTGTTGACATCTGAAATCACGGAAATTTCCCTCCATAGCCCTTTGTTATATACTGGAAATAGTCTCTTTCGCTTGGGATGATAAGGACAGACACCACTAGGTGGGAGCCTCGTGCACTGGGTCGGCTGAATAGACCAATGCTCCAGGGGGCAAGTCAAGTTAGTTCTCTAATTGAAATTCATATATATGAATAGCATAGGTATAATACCCGGGCTAGATATAAAGTACCAATGAACTGGTTGCCGATCTCGTTTGCAATACCAACTTGCACCAATGGCTTTTCATGGGATAATTGACTAAGGGCCTATTTGTTTTGGCTTTTTTCTTGATAAAAGCACTTTTTTCATCGAAGAAAATGAGTCAAACATCATACTAAAATTCATCTTGACACAGTGAAAACATATAATGACATGCACACACCCATACCCCATCTTATATTAAAGTAAAGACATCCTTTGAGCACATGAATTGAAGGATAGTTGAGAGACTCACCCTCCAACATATTGAAGAAGCTCCTTCTGTTTCGATGCAACTGCGTCTCGATTCCGGTCTTGTACTATCAGTTGAAGCTCCTCTATACCAGCTTCCAGCTTATTAAGCAATTCAACTCCATGTTCTTTCTTTGATTCAGCCAAACCTGATACAATTAAAGTCTTCCCTTGCTCGAGAGCTCGCGATGCTTGTCTTGCATTCTACATTCCATGTAAAGTAACTCAATTTCTATCCATTAATGGAAAACCAAACATAAACAGAAAATCTCATACACGATCTACGAATAAAAGAATATGAAGCTTATGTCTCTTACTCTTTCTACAGAGTCAAGTGCTTTGACTCCAGCAATCTTGAGACTATCAGTGATATCTTCAAGTGGCTTTTGTACTTCCCTAATTGCCTTATTGTCAATAGGAAGAGCGTATCTCAACAACGCCCCGGGGTCCTTAATTGGCGGTCCTGAAATTAACACTGACAGATCGGGCAACACAGGGTTAGCTGCATGCGCATCGGTAGGACATCCGAATGTTGGAACTCCTGTTATTAACCCAACTGCCAGTGCTATAGAGATCGCGCACTGCTTCAACGAAAATGATTTCCCTTTCTGCACCAAAAAATGTAACACAATAAGCTTTAGGGGCTATGATCATACATTGCAGCAATCTCTCACAAAACAAACATAACAAGACAAGGCAACTAAAGAAAGTATAGTTATGTACAATGTTTCTATTCAGAACAGAAAAGTAAGAGAAGTACATAGAGATAATAACAACTTGGCAAGTACCATTGGAAATTGAATTTTTTTTGGTTTCCATAGGTATCCTTGCACTGGAGGCAATCCTGTCCGAGCAGGGAACATCCACATTTATGTGGAGCTAACTTTTCCAACGGGTATTTTTTCATCAACAAGACTCGAACCCGAGACCTTGCTTAAGGGGAATTAAGCATGTACCATTTGAACCAACACCCGTTGGTATTGGAAATTGAATTTGAAGCAACTAATAGTATTCATAAGGGCACAATAAGTCACTAATAGTACACTCAGTCATTCAAATTGCGACTGCATCATGTAATGTGACTGCAATACTGCTGCTGTGGTGACCGTCGCATTCGATCAGCCTACATCGAATTGTGGTATGACACTGAATGACAATGTCGTATTCGATCAGCCTACATCGAATTCAAAAATGTTTTTTTAATCATAATAATTCACACTACAACGACCGTAATCACGACCGCAATCACTTAGTACACTACTAGTTTGCTTACAATGCTCTTAACTATAGGTTTGGAAACACCCCATTCAATAAAAAATGTTTTCAAGTGCAAAATTCTAACTTCTTGAGAATAAAAAAACAATCTTTAATCATGTGAAACAAAGAATATAGATGGTGTAAAATGTCAATTTCATCCCTACAATTGATCTAGTGATCAATTTGGTGATTTTTCACAGCTACCAAATTGATGGATAATTGAATAGTATAGATAAATCTGTCATATTAAGCTATGATGTTAATGAAAGAAACCAAATTGAAGTTAAGTTATGAAATGATAATAAAAATGAAATATTTGAAGATACTTACATGATTGTTATGAAAATGAGAATGATGGGGTGATTGATAAGAACAACGAAGATTGAAATTTGGAAGTAGAGGAGGATTTGTGAGAGAAAGAGAAAGAGAAAGAGGAGTGGAGTTGAAGAATGCAATGGATGAAGGAACATAGTAATGGTGGCAAGTGATAATAGTTGATGATGCCATTGAAGAAAATCTATGTATCTATGTCATGTGTGAGGAAGTGTATTCAGTAAAAAGACAGAGATAGACAACATAAACATTAAACAATAAAGTTAAAATCTATGCAACATGATTGAAAAGTTTTTTATTTTATCGATATATCATCTATCATTGATTTATATTACTTTTATTTTTGTTTCAAAGTCAATAGTGATTAACATAGAAACCATTGATGATTTGTTGTCAGTATAAAAAACACTTATATTATAAATGTATACATATTAAATCTAATATATCAACAAGTCATTACTTTAGTAGTGCAAGGTCCTACTAGACAACTAAAAAATCAATGGTTTGATTTATGATAACACCATTTGTCGGGAGAGGCACCACATATCTTAAAATATATTAGTTCCTTAGCAGAGGAATACACAAAAATATATTATTTAATTGAGTTGGAAGAAAAGATAAGGTTTTATTATCTTATGTGAAATAGAAATTATTTTGGTTGAGAAGATGGATATCATCATCCATTTATCTTGATGCTATAGATAAGATACTATCATGTTGAGCCCACACATACAATGAGAAGACTATTGGTACCTCATCTTGATAGGATTATTATTGATTATGATTTCAATATATAATATTATAGGACCAACATCAGATTATAATATGCAAGTGTTTGGATCTTTGTTCACCTCTTGGACAAATGGAAAACAATAGTCTTACACTCTTATCGGATAATTTATGTACTAATATGAAAAAATATTTTATTCTCTATTAATTAATATTCATTGAAAGGAGTTTATATGAGTGGATGAAAATAAATTTGAGTTAAGAAGCTTATGTGGAAGGAAGAGTTATTGGTGATTTTGATTCAAAGTTAAGTGAACAATCTATTGTTTGAGGTGGGATTGACTTGATGACAAATATTGTTTGTAGAGAAAGGAAAATGTTTAAGCTTTTGTAAATTTGATTGATGTTGAATTCTTTGGTGTACAAAACATGAAGAGAATAAATACAATGAATGATTGAAAATTTGATCTTGTTTATTTGTAGCTTCACCTTTCCTACTAGCCTACTACCTTGTTATGGTACTAATTTGAGGCTAGTAACCTTTTCAATTTGACTAATTTTATTGGTATATTGTTGGATAATTTGATGCAAATCACCTTTAATACTTGTGTCATCATACTATTAATTATTAATTGACAATAATATATAATTATATAATATTACTATAAGTATTTAAGTATTTTGATATTTTATCTTAAAAAAAACTCAAATTAGGATAACTTTAAAAATAGACACATGGAAAATTAATTTGAGAAGGTGAGAAACCGTCTAAAACTTTGTCCTCTCTCTTTCATCCAACAAGGGGAAAATTTCCAAAACCATCATTTTCTTTCCCCTCCAAAATCATACTCTCAAACAAAACAAAGGTGTGTAGTCTTGCTTCATTCCATTCTTATCAAGACCTATATATAAATGCAACAATAATAGAGTATTTGATAATGCATAAACCCAGAATATGAATCCAACTACCTATTCTATCTTTGCATATGATATACCATAGTAGTATCCATTTTCAACATAAATTTTGGGTTGTCACCTAAAGCTTAAAGGAAAAATAGAAATATAATATCTCAACCAGGTAGTAAAGAATTCCAAAAAAGATAAAGGTTTGAAGTTAAGGTGTCCTCAAAATTGTATCATTTGCTTTTGAGGTAGGAAGCTCAACCTCTTTTGGCTTTGATTCAACATCATCTTTGTCTTGTCCCTTGTTGCCACAGTAGCAAGCATATAATGTAAGTTGAATAAGTCCAGAAAATGCTCCTATACTGTTACTAATCTGCAACAATGTAACAAATAATTCATTCAACAACTACACTTACAATTACGAGAGAGGATAATAGTTATGTATCGTTAATTTAAAGATTTATACACAATCAACATAATATTCACCGTTATTATTAATTTTCTGATTAAGAATTTTGTGATTAAGAGTCAATGATGATTAATATGAATAGTGGATGATACTATATAAAACTCTTCCATTGTCGTGTACACATTTCCTCGAGACAATTATTGGCATAGAGCAAGGTGAAAATTGAGGTAATTAGTTAATTACCAGGACATAAATGTCAAAAGGGTGGATTAGAGCATATGTTGTCCAGCATACACCATTAAGGAAGTTTGCAAGAGAGAGCCAGAATGGCATATACTTCACACTCTTACTTTTTATAACCTTTGCCTGTTTATTATATATTACCAAGAGTGATGAGTGAAATCATTTTATAAGATAGAAGACTTCAATTCATATATTATATATATATATATATATAAAAGTATATATGAGCTTATAATGTAAGGTATGAGATACAAATTAAAGACTTACCATGATTGTAAGAGGAGAAGCATACATCATAACATTGAAGACATCACAGATAATTCCAACCACTAATGACCTTTTGTAAGTGCCATGCAGTACCAGCATTGTTATAAGAACAACGGCAGCAAAGAAAATACCCTCAATCAGAAGAAAAAGCAGCACCTTTTTCTGAAATTTGAGAAGTGAGAATGAGTGGCAAAACAGGAATTAAAGTCCACCTTCACATAATGCTACTGGAGCATCCCTTTAAGATTCAAATAAGCATCTTAGTTTTAGGGACATCAAAGCTACTTAAATAAATAAAAAACAGAACAATTCAAATAGTCTATGGGATGCTTTTTCTAACTGTTTCTTTTTTTTTCTGGTACTACCAAGAATGTCTATCCCCTTATAGGTAAAGATCTAATCTCTTTCGAGGTATATGATTGTCCATCTTAACAAATATCACTCATAAGAATCAAACTCTCGATCTTTGTTGTTCTGGGATTTAGCGGAACTTTGCACCATTAAATCATTGTCTTGCTGGTTTTTTCTAATGGTTCCTGGAACAGGGGGAAGTGATCAAAACTGCATACCCTGCCTTTGGTGGGGATAGAGCTAACTAATTGTGTTATGTTGTATGTATAAATTTGAATTTGTTTTGGCTCTCTTTGAAAGTGTATATAAATCATTTGGTGTGTATAGTTTATTTAAAAAAATCACTTACTAAATATAGTCAGATTTTAATAATAATAATAATAAAACTTAAGTAGTAAGTTAAAAATAGTTAACAAGAGGGACAAAATGTAAAAGGGGCAAAGCAGGGCAATGCATATAGCAAATTGATTAAATTATGTAACCAATAACTCAATAAGTAAAGGCTTGACTTAGAGGGAATATTAAAGGGCATACCACTTTACACATAAGGCATCACTTGGTTTGAAAACTTTATGCTTAAAAAAATGAAAAAACATCCCCACCTAAAATGTAGAAATCCAAATTTTCCACTTCCTTTAAAATTCTAATGAGAGATTCACAAATACAGTGAATGTAAAAACAATTGGGGAACTAAACACTATCTTAATTAATAAAAAGTGAATCGAGTATATAATTCAAATCTAAATTGGCAAATTCCTGATAAGGAAAAAATGACATTGAAAAGTGACAATTTTGTTGTTGAAGATTTTCTAATTTCTGTCTAAAATCTTGTGCATGCTCATTTTCATTATTCTCCACATTTTAAACTTTTTAGATGTAAACATGTTAAACTACCTAAATATTTTAGTAAAATCTATAATTATATTTTTATCAATTTGTTATTATTAACTAGATTTTTAAACGGAATGTAAAACAACATTTTTGCACTATTCTTTAATAAATCATTCATTCTATCTTCATCTAAAATTCACACTTCACTAAGAAGAAGTTTAACTTGATTTTCTTTCCTTTTTTCTTCATTTCCTCCTCACCTTCCTCCATGATCACTCTCATTATCTTTCCCACATAACTCCCAAAAATTTGACTGAGAGGGAATAGTAAAGGATCCATTCTAGGCATTAGGTTATCAGTGTGATTTTGATTACATTCTTCAAAATGTGATGCCCAAAAATATATAAAAAAAATTTCCCACCTAAAAGTGTAGGAATAAAAAATTTCTACCCACATATTGCACATAGATGTCCCCGAAATTTTTTTCATTGTCATTTTCCAGGGCATTTTTTTAGTCTTTTACCAAACACTACCTACATTATAAGCAACTGAATCAGGGATCTTAAATTATAATGGGGTAGGATTCAAATCATGAAATAAGCAAGTAATGACATAATGAAAGGCCAAAGATATTAGAAGATTCAAAGAAAAGAGGAAGTAAACGCACCCTTCCTTTGGTGGGGGCATAGACATAGAATATGGTAAGGTAGATGAACTCAAATCCAAGCCCAACAGCATTGATACTAAGGACTAAAAGGCTATTTGGGTGCACAAAAGGCAAACCATAGAACACCCAGAAGGCACAGTTCAACACTGTAGCTAAGTATGGATCAGGCTTGAACTCCTCCACGTTCTTCTTCTTTATAATTCCATAGAATGTGGGTCTGAAATTCATTCAAATAACCAAAACAATAAACTCAAAATTCATATATTAAAATAAAGTAATTGTATATTACCTTATCATAATTTACCTTTCAAACATATGTCTTTTTTTTTAATTTTACAAAGTGGATAAAATTCTCTAAAATTGATGGCTAAGATATGAATAAATTTTTTAAGTTTACTCTTCTCTTTACAAAGTTATCAGTAATTGATGAAGATTTTTAATAGTGGTCATTAACCTTATCCAACCTCATTATTCAAGATAAATCAATAAATCCATAATTAAAAGTATAATTATAAAAGTTTAAATTTTCACTTAAACATAATTTTTTTTACTAAAAAACATAATTTAAAATAAAATATATCAAACATCTAACATCCGGTAATCGAATATTTCATTATAATTATGGATTAGATAACATTATTATTTAACAATATAACATATTACCATCTAAATTATAACAGAGAATATGTCTAGTTATATTATTATAAATATCTAAATTTAGGAATTACAACTTCAGGTAGTAGTGGGTCCAAGTACCCATTTTCCATTTTCACCCGCCTGTAATAACATGCAAAACTCATCTCAATATTAAATAATTATTAACTTAATGCTCATAATCAATGTTTTAAATTGTGATTAGGATAGTAATTGTGATAATTGTGATATAGTTTATGGTCGCTATAGTATGAATTATTTTGTAATTAAAAAATATTTTTGAATATGATGTGGTTCGATATGGTTGGATGCGGTCTAAATACAGTCTGATGCGGTTACATTATAACCAAATGCCACCATATTATCGTAATTCGGAATTATACCATAATTATGATATGATATAATTGCGATGATCACTATAACCTCAATTTAAATCACTGCTCATAGCATCTAGTTTAGCTTTAACAATACATGGTGCGTGCGTTGAAGAGAATCGCACTAATTCATGCACCGGATGCATCATCAACCAAATCCAAATACACATAAATAAATCAATATTCGATAAAAGTCAGGTAAATCGATAAATAATTTGACGTCAAAAATTTGGAGTAAATAAATAAATACTGAACAAATAAAGAAATATACAACAATAAATTTGACTACATATCCATAAAAATGCAGAATCTATCGAATCAGCAGTACTAGATCATAGAACATTTACTAAAATTAAATAAAATAAAAAGGAGAGAAAGAGAGAATTTAATTTACGCTGGTGAGAAAAACAATCCGAAAGAGATGACATTACCTGCATTATTAAATTTGAAGAGTGAAAATCTCTTTTCATGCACGATTTGAATAAAAAGAGAGAAAATATGATGAGAGAAAAAGATACGAACCGATAGCACCAACGACGTTACGAGCAATAGCAGCACTCACCATTGTTACTAACTGCAATAGAGAGTGAGAAAAAGCGTGACCAGCTTTTATAGACGGTTACATGCTACACCTTTTTTCTATTCTTTTTCTATTTATTTTAAGACTAATATTGCTTTCTTTTTTGTACAAAATCAAGTGCGTTCACTTCTATCTAGACATGTAGATTTAATATATTATTTTTGTAAAATAAAAATTAAAATAAAATGTTATTTTTTATTTGTTGATAATCATCAATTGTTCTGGGTCAGGAAAATATGAAGCTTAAGAGATAGAGGATCTCCTCCGAGAAAGAGATAGAGGAGAATTATATTATATTTTGTATTGTTTGGTATGTGAGAAAAAAAAGAGATAGAAAAAAGCAACAAAAAGAAAGAAATTTTTGAATGACAAAAATATCCATGCAACACATAGAGTATAAAGGAGTGTTTCACACTTTCACTACTAATTAAATATTAATATTATAGTTTATTTTAAATTAAATATGGTAAAGTAAATATTAAAATTTGCTCATTTAATACAATTGTCACAACATTTTAAATAAATTAATTTATTAGGTAGTAGTTTGTGTAAGAAAAGAAGATAATTAATAAATATTTTTGTCAATGCTAAATATTTATCTTCTCTTTTCTTTGCATATAAGGAGAGAGTGGTTTTATGCATGGGTCCACACAATTTCATTCTCTCTTTCATATTTCTCATGTAATCCAAAGGTGAGAAAGATACAAACTCTATCTTGTTTCTCTCTTCACAACTTCTTTATTCACAAGATAAAATAATAAGAAGAGAGAAAGATGTGAGAAAGAGAAAGAAAAGAAACAAATAGATTTTTGTGATATTTTATATAAGAGAAGAATGAGATAAAATGAATAGAAAGAAATATTTTATTCTGTTTCTCTTTTGTTTGGTTGGATAGAAAATGAGAAGAGATAGATAATGTTGGGGTTCTAATAACAAAAATGCCTCTAAAATAAAGAAAAGAGAGAGGGAAATGTTGTTTTATAGTTTATAATCTTTTAATTATTCTAACTTTTTATCATATATGTATGATTGCATTAAATCAAGTATATATAATGTGCAATAACCCAATTTTATATATATACCATCAACTTAAGTTTATTAATTTTAATTTTGGTAAGTTTTATAGATTGAACATTGTATAGAATATAATTTCTAGAAGGTGCATTTTTATTTTTAATTTAGAAATACATATTACTAATGACAAATGAATACACGCCAAATTTGTAAACATGACATAAAGAGTGTCATTTCTCCTTCTTCTAAAAGTTGAGGAAAAAAGATTTTGAATGAGACTCACTAATTTTTCCCTATCTACTATATTTCTCTCCTTAACCAAACGAAGGAAAGTATAAATCTCTTTTCAATCTCATTCTTCTTTCTTTCTTTCCTCTCGAAGTCATTTATATAAAAGCAAGGGTAAAAGTTCAAAATTTATCTTTTAACTTTAATCCTTTCCTTTTTTTGTTTTAAATTTGGATAAGATCATATCTGGAGGAAACAAAAAAGCGAGAGAGAAAAAAGATTTATGAAAAAACTGCGAGCTAAAGTTTTTTTTTATAAGGATAAAAATACCTCCATGTATATTAGTCCAAGTGAAAAGGGTTTGGGTCTAGTGTTTGTTTCATAAAATAATTTCATGTACATGCTAAATAAATAATCTTATAAAAACCGCATCTCTTCAAAAAAAATTATTGTTCTAAGAAATAAAACAATGAATATAAATAATTTGTTCTTATTTAAACGGCCATGATTAAAAGGTAAATGCATATTATTCTTTTAAGTAATTATATAATCAATAATTAATTTTTAATTCTAATAATTTATGTATGATTATAAGACCTAGATTTATCCTTCTTACTGTTTATGCATGGAAAGTATTCATACTTGATTGACCTTCTAAAAGAAATCTTCGTATTTTTTAAGGTACACGTTTCTATATATAGTCTCTGTTTTTATTTTTATTTTTAAACTATTGACATTTGAAAAAATAAATAACATAATTAATAATTTATCTACTATGGTCAAATTTAATTCCAGGTCAAAGGTGTGATGGATTAAACTTTATCCTTAAAAAGTTGTCTTGGAAACAATATTTAGTTGGTAAAATTTATATTTAATTTCCTCTAAATTAAATCTTATTGAATTTATTCTAGTTAATATTAATAAGATGTTGGTCTAATGATATTAGTCTCTGTCAGATTCCTAGAAAAATCAAAAGGTCGAATATTTGATTATTGTAAATGACATTTGTTGGAAGAGTATGCATCTCAAAAGTGATTACTTCCTCAGGAATCTCATGCTTATAATAATAGAGTTGCATACATACATACATATATATATATATATATATATATATAATATATATATCATTCACTATATATTTATATTACTTATATTTAAGAATCAATAATATTTAAATATAAATAGAGGATAATCCATTGAAACTATAAAAATCTCTATCACAACATATTGTTTTTCCTCTTTTTATAATAAAATAAATACTCATTAATAAGGCTGGGGAGGAAGCAGAATAATAATACATTCAACATAGAAAAGTGAGAAATTCAATGTATACATATATATATTGATTTAATATTTATACACCATATTTTTTATGCTATCAATATATAAATCATCATTCATAATTCATATCTTAACAAAATGTAATACAAATAAATATTAATAATATATTAATTGTGTGAAATACTTTGTTGTATAGATATTTAACTCATGGTACATTACTTTTTTAGATGGAAAATTATGTACTTAATAGTGTACATCATCAATTATTTATATTTAACAATCATTTCTCTTAAATATAAGTAATACATATAAATTATATGTAAAACTTTATATGAACAATATATAAACATTACACATTACTTTTTGTTATAAGATGAAATATAGTATATACTTTAAATTTTATGATACATGATGGATTGTCCAACCATGTGCATATTAGACTTTATAAGTATTTAAATAATTAAAATATACTATTAAATTGTATGTATTTAATTTTTTATTTGAAGAAATTATTCAGAATTATTAGATATCCATATATGTTCATAAATACGTGTCACTTAAACCTATGTAATACTATTCCTACTCAAAGGATCACCACATATAGAGAATCATATCATTCTAGAAAAAATAATAACAACCATAGTTTCCTATATGTTTTATTTCTCATACTTACATGTGAGATGTTAAGGCAGATTATATATTGAAATGAGTAATGAAGTTGTTTCAAATCTCTATTTAACCAACAAATTCTTGATTTAGTATTATAAAGTCTAACTATATATTTAAAATGATTAAAATGTCAAATATTTGACTCTTGATAATAACATTTATAAACTCCGAAAAAAGATTAGTTCATTATCCGTAAGGTAAGAAAATATTCTTTATTATAGCAACAAAATCTCTTAATGTATATACACTTTTATGTAAATAACATTATTATTGATTCTTAATTAAAAATAATTAATATCATGTTACTTTTTAACTTATTTTCAAAATACATAAATATTCAACCTATAACTCACATATATCTTGTATAAAGTATGGATGATATTACACGTAAAAGTAAGACTATCACAATCCTATCAAGAATAGGAAAGAAGTGATATATTTATAGGAAAGACGTGTGATAGTCACAAAATTGGATAAGGAAATAATAAATGTAAACTTTATGACCAAAGACTAGTGAAGGTTTAAATGTTTAATGAAAAAGTATGATTTTTTTAATATAATCAACAATTATTATATTCATATGGTAATGGAATACTTTTAGTTATGCAAAAAAAAAAATCTATTTTTTTAAATTATTTTGTTTAATCATTCTAATAAGAGACCAGAGATAAATAAGATAATATATTTTATTCTCTTACAATTCAGAGTTTGATGGATCATCTGAATATAATATAGCTATCTTGTTGATCTATTATATATGGTTTATTTAGTCTTCATTTGGTTCCAAATAGAATAAAAGATGAAGATAGAGAAATATTATAGAAAGAGTGTTTTTCATGTTGATAAGGAAGAAAGGAAAAAGATGATAAAAATGAGTTAGGACCCTAAAAAATTCTTTCTCACCAACTAGATAGAGAAAGTTGAGGAAAGAGAGTTAAATTGTGTAAAATGATATACCTTTGAAAACCATTCATCTTCTACAACTATTCTTTTTAATTTTATGTCTTTTAAAATATAATATTATTTCATTATTCTTATTGAGGATGTCAATGAAAACTGAAATCGTGAATACTCAATTTGAATCAAATCCAAATTTATTAGGGAAAACCTGTTATGACTGGGTTTGGGTAAAACTCGAACCCAATTTTCAGATTTGAGTTCAGGTAAAATCCAAACCCAGTTGATGTACGTTAAATTATCAAATTATATATATATATATATATATA